>NC_140641.1:36473319-37032732 GCF_978046115.1 Saccoglossus kowalevskii
AGTTATAAAAACAGTATATTACACATTTCTCTCTAAATTATTAATATTATATTCAAATGAAACTACAGTAAAAAGGAGAGGGCTTAAATTGTTATAAACATATATTTTTTTATAAATCAAAATTGTTGCTAGAATTAAAACTGACTGATCCAGAAATTGTGACATTGTTAGTCCTAATTAATATTAATGAGTTAGTTCAACATTATCAAATCAGCAAACGTTTCATTATGAATAAGTGGGTGGTCTCAGTCGCTACGTCACAGGAAGGCATGTGCACACATCATGGGTGTAGACAATGTTGAGCTCTTGAGACAATCACTATTGAAATATTTGAATTTAAATGAATTGATTGGTATATACAAATTGGAATATAAATATGTTTATAAATTAAGCTTTCTGCCAATCACTGCAGCATCATTTGCATTCCTTATTTGTGTATTACTATAACAATGCATACATGTATATGGATTTAAGATTCAGCTTGTTATCTAGTGCCAGTAAATTTGTCTAGAAATTGTTACTACTGAGGATTTTTATGATGAGAGGATATACATGTATACAAGTGGTGTGATATGCAATGAAGATTTCACATGAATTGTGAGATAATATAATCCTATATTTCTTGAAATACTAATACAAATTAGTGCATGAGTCTGTGAAACATTGTTTAATAGTGTCCTTACTTTAATAGTCCTAAAAAAATTAACAAGTGTTATTCTGGTAATATTGAAAACAAAAGTAGGGTAGGTAGCGAGGAATAACTTTTTATTTTATGAAAATTAAATAATTAATTTCAATTTATTATTCTGCAGTGATGGTCGCAGTGTTTTTAGCTCCGCTGTCGACTTTGTCGAGCGGAGCTTATCATATGAGTGATTGTCCGTCGTCGTCGTCCATGTCAATGTTTTACTTTTTCGACTTCTTCTTGAAAACTACAAGCCTGAATGCTTTGATACTTGGTGTATATGTACCTTGGGTAGACCTCTCTCAGATTTGTTCATTTCATGATGATATCTTCAATTCTCTAATTTTGGTGAATATTTTTGTCATTATTGGTAAAAAGTGATATTTTCGACTTCTTGTTGAAAACCGCATGTCCAATTGCTTTGATATTACGGTACATATATAGGTACTACATGTGGACCTCTCTCAGATTTGTTCATTTCATGATGATATCTTCAATTCTCTAATTTTGGTAAATATTTTTGTAATTTATGGTAAAAAGTGATATTTTCCACATCTTGTTGAAAACCGCAAGTCTGATTGTTTTGATACTATACATATTGTTCATTTTTTAATGATACTTTCTGTTCTTTAATTGAAATGTGCATTGCTAACAGCAGGGCTATCTCAGCCGAGAGGCTGCTTGTTTAACAATACATCGCATCTTACATGTACAGGTTGGCATTTTGGTTTAAAAAATGAATAATTTCAAGTGGAGCTGAAAGGAACAGCTACAACTGCCCATTTTCCAGTTTGGCCATCAAAAAATTAAAAGTCAGGCTGAAAAAAAAAACTAGGACCGGAAACACATTGATTTTTTTTTTATTTGGCCTCATTCACAAAGCATGTAGTATGTTTCACTGATTTCTGTTAATGCATTTAAACCTTTCCGTTGAAGCATTCACTGTATTCCGTGGTTAAAAATATGTTTTTCAATGCACACATAACGGGATCTTATTTAAATGCTTGCAAAGCATGATTTCTTCATCGCATACATGGATCACCATACATGATCATGAAAGTTTCATACCCTTACTTTATAAATCTCTAATAAAACCAGCTTTGTAAATGTATGAATTTGTTTTGTTCCTTATAAGGTGATATATTGAAGAGATGGAAGAAGCAATGGTGTGTACTATACGGAGATGGTGGGCTTGCATGTTACACTGATGAGACAAGAAGAGAGAGAGAGATGGTTATCAGAATGCCAATTGATGCTATCTTCATCAATGTATGATCCTTGTTTTCCCTTATCTGTATACTTGATAGAACATGTGTCTGTGCCCACTTGATGTCATCCTATTCTAACTTGTCTTGTACCACAAAACAATATATAACCAACCTTCAGTATAGTCTAAGCGTAACTTAACTCCCAAGCTGGCAAAGCTAGCTTAAAGCTAAGTGTTGGGTTATGTGTGGATTGTAAGACTGTACTGTAAGCCTATGAGCCTGCAGACATCATTTACTGTTTTAGGAAAAATCTCGAGTTGGCACATATGTCTCATTATGGGCGACATTAATCTTTATGGTTTTTAGGGGGTTTTAAAGTACATCCTTGAAGTTTGCGTCTGCTTATAGATTGATGGTCAAAAGATATGTACATTTGAGTGTTAGACTAGGCCTTCATTTGGGCTGATGTGTTATATCATAGCACAAGAAATTCTTCTAATATTGTTACAGGCAGACCTTGGAAAAGTCATATAATTGATTGCACTTGGCAAAGCACATATAACTGGTTTACAAGAAAGCTCAATCTTGCCAATATTGTAGGTTATGTGGCTGATGTATTGCACACTTTATAATTTCTTGTCTGCCATATATCACAAGTCTTCTGATGAGATGTAAAGTGTTTTCAAGCAATCTATTATGGGATACATCTTCTCAATCATGGCTTACTTAGGGAGTCAACAACAGCCTCGCATAAATCAGGACAGACAGCATTACTTGTGGGTTTTTGAGCCATAAAAAACCTATGTACATAGAAATTCATGGACTGACAAAAAATACATCTAATTTTAATATTCTTATTCCAATGTTTTTAAGTTTTTAATAATGCCTTAATATTGATGTTTAAATTTGTTTCCAATGGTTCTTTGGGAATTGTACATGTCTGCGAATTGATATAATATGGAGAAAATTCAGATATTGCTCCAAAAATTGTCCTTCTAAAACACTGCAAACACATAAGAAGATGTATATACATTAGTTGATTCAGGTTCTTTAATGACAACTTCAATGTTAGTTTGCTTCAGGGCACATAGGTAAATTCAACTTCTCAACTTAGATAATACATTTTGTAAATTTGATAAATAAAAAAACGTTTGTTACGGAGACTGATTAGTACATGTACCCGTATATTAATTACCTAATTTGCATAATAATTAATTTTCAAGCGACGATAATACTACTTGTTAAAAACACAAAGGCTCATGGCTTGTTTGTAAACAATGACAAGCTATGGCAATCTGAGGTTTGTGCAGGTGACGACTCCCCCGCTTTAATACATCGCCAGCTGAAACCCTCCCTTGATTCAAAGATTATATTTTGTCCTGACATGTGTGTATGTATATGAATAACAATACATTCCTCATACTAACATATCATAAAGTTTCAAAGCCATTCTGCATGTCTATAATATAAAATGAAGTTACAATACAAAACTGAAGTTGGTATATCAGTAAAATTATCTACCTGATATCTGATGGCTGGAATTTTTGTACCTCCCCTGCTTATGAGATGGTAGCCAAGCAACAAGGGAATCCAAAAATGGGTTATTACATCAAAAACCCTCCCGTAGTCTACTGGAGGGTCTATAATTACATGTATATTATAATTACAGTCGTTAATTTTGTATTTAAATACTCTTGATTTCAAGATTCTTTTTGAGATGAAATTCTTAAGATTGATCACTCAGTGCCTACTGCTTCTGTTTAAATTTCTTTGACTGGCTCTCCCAATTGAACCGTGTGTCAAATTAATTTTTTTGATATTTTGGGTTGTAAATGGAAGCTATTTGATATTGCCAAATTATAGGTAAATATTTCATCTCATTGTGAAAGAGTGTGAAACACTGCCATAAAAAACAATACAAAATGATTTGTCTTGATAGAATGAAATATATTGTAAATCTTTGCAAGTGAAGATATACTTCATACAGAATGGCAGAATTAATGCTATTATACTCGGTAACTAAGCAACTAGAGCATTCTAAATCATCATCTATCAAATTTCTCGTAATGTGTTTGCTTGGAAATGGTCCATAAACTTTGTTATCCTGGCTCAGTGGCTGCTAAGTGGTACTTACTTTTACTACAAAAACATATTTATGTACATGTACAAAAATGTAGCTGCTGTTTATCGGTGGCTATTTTCAGATTTTATTCCTAAAAAACCTAAAACATAGAATAAAAATTAAAAAATAAATTATTTTATTCAACTAAAACTTAATTTAAAATTTATCGAAAAAACAAAACAAAAAATCTGATTGGCTGCCAGCTGTTTTTTACATTACTGTATTTTATAGCTTGTAATTTACAGTCACATGACTTACCAGCAGTATCAAACTCTGCAGTTATTGCACCAGAATATATACCTCAATGTGGGTCCCATATGGCAACTCCAAAGTGACTGGCATGCACTGCACTCCACAACGTCTGGCTATTTAATCTTGAGTTATTTTCTTTCATTCAGAGTGGGCTAGCTGTGAGGTCAGTAACACCACCAGATCGCCGCGGTCATGATAGCCTGATTGAAATCAGAACACATCTCACATCTATTAATCTGTGTGCAGAGTCCCCTGATGACTGCAAAGCCTGGACCATAGCATTGGAGCAGATGAGATCCATACAGGTACACTAAACATTACACTTATTCTATATTTAAACTGAACTTCTGTCATATTGGACACGCACTTCTAACAGCAAATATGGTTTTGTTTTGAACTACTGTAGAATACTTTGAACTACTGTAGAATACTTTATTTCCGCTTGAAATTTATTTTCGCTATTTTCACTGAAGGGATGCTTCAGTGAAAATAAAGTCCAGCGAATATACTTTTTCTCCTATGTCTCACATTCAACTCATCAAAAATCAGTGAAAATAAATTCCATGCAAAACACCCAAAAAGCATTCTCAGCGAAAATTAATTCCAGCTAAAATAAAGTCTTTCACAGTAACCTGTGTCGTGTGATATTGCAACTGTGTGTATAAAAATAGCAATAAAATACCTTGGAAGTACAAATATTTCAACATTGATTTGAATTACTACAGTCTGTGTTCATTTGTGAATGTAGTTGCTGGCAATGAGAGCATTCCTAAAGCTATATTCCGGTCTCAGACTACATGTGGCATATTTGATAGTCTGAATTTGTATGCATTACCAGGAAAAAACGGCAGTACATCAGAACAAAATTGAGTCATTGTAGATTCATGTGTGAACACTGGTATAAAGAGCAATTATTAAGAGAACTTCAACCCCCCCCCCCCCCCAAAAAAAAGTGGTCAGTCTAAATCATCACCAACAATTTGGATATTTGACAGTTTATTGTATATTGATCAAAATTCATTCAAATTCAGACCATCAAAGTTTTCACATACTGATAAAATTTTGTGAATTGCTCTCAGAGTGTCTCTCTAATAACTGTATTAATTTCATACTATGCAACAAGGAAGTAATATATACTTGTACCAAGCTAGAAAAACAATGAAATTGATAGATTTTTAACTCACAAGAGACTTTGTCTGAAACTAGGGCTTATAAATTTGTCTCATCTGTCTGACCATAATCGGTTCTCAGATACACACGAAATAATTTTATTCAAACTTAGTAGATCTCTGCCTGGAGATGAACTTTTATTGATTTCATAGTCTGATCAAAGATGGTCAGCTGACACCCGTTTTAAGCCTAAATTCAACAATTTAACAACTAGTTTCACAGACTCACTGAAAAAATGTAATAGCTTACTAATGCACATTGGTTAGTCTCTGAATTACATAGTTAGGTATTTGTTTGGTATGCATCAACTTATTCCACTCGTATTTAATATTGCCTTAGCGTATCACCAAGATTAAAGTTTCCAAACAGCACTTTTACAAAAACCAACATTGTCTATAGAGGGCAGTATACATCGGTATATGACTCTGTATACTGTAAGACCATTTATTGTCGCTGTCATTTAATTTCGCTATTTTGATGCATTGAGCAATCTCACTGGGTTTCATGAACTTGGCAGAGAAACAATAAAAAATAATGAAATTACGTTTACAGTATCTTACCAATAACTGAAATTTGATTTAAAATTTCATACAAATTTAATACGATTATTTTAAGACCTATTAATTCAATTATTTTTCATCTCTGATATCCATGACTGCCATAACCCATCAATTGTTGCGTGTACAGTTGTATACATGTAATTCTGCTTTATACATGTAAAGTTAGTGTCACAGTTTATGTTAATTTTCTTACTATCCGCCAGCAGCCTCCACCTCGAGTGTACTCAGCACCAGGAAATGTGACAGTCATCCATCGACGTCAAAATCCTCCGCAAACTTACCGGGCTTCAACGGTCACAACCACTACATTTCCTGATGGCCATACTGTGGTTACACCAGGCCCTACCCAGACTATGGTTTACCCTACAACTCAACACACTCAAGTAATTCAAACAGCTCCTGGACAAGCTGTATATATTGATCCAAATCAATGTGAGTGTTCTCTTCTGTATTTTCATAATGCCTTCTTGTGTTTGTGGCAGATTATCATATATCAGAATCTGGAACTCGTATTTGTATTGCATAACAACACAATATAAAAGACATTGACTAACTGTGCGGGAACATTTGGAATTCGTCATTTTTTGATTGGTATAATTAATTTAGCATGCTCATTACAGAGGCAATTTGAATAACTTTGAGAATTTTTTTATCATAATTTTATAGTGTTTGATATTGCATCTTGGGAGGAAGAGTATATGAAATATTGATTTAAAAAATTAAAAATCATAACATTAAATCATATACTATTGTTTTACTCAAGATGCAAAATTATTTTAAAATGCTCAAAAAAAATACTCAAAGTTATGATTTGTCAATGTTCGCCAAGTAAAACGAAAAGCTTATTTCATGTCGCCCCAGACATCTACCAACATAAGATTAGGATAATTCTGAATTTGTATCTGAAGTGGGTATCACTGGTTCAAATGTAATTAGTAACACATTGACGACCACCCAAATATGACCGCTATAAATCATCAGTGTGTTGATAAATGAACTACTGTGGAGATCATATTGAAATTGGCATTTAATCAAACAAACAAAACTGTCATTTACTTTTATATTTGCTGTAGAATACTTTATTTTCATTTGGAATTTATTTTCACTATTTTTGCTGAAAAGATGATATATCTGTTTTCCTGTATTTTACATTTAACTCATCAAAAATAAGTGAAAATAAATTCTGTACACAAACACAAAAAAGTATTTTCAGCAAAAATTAATTCCAGCTAAAATAAATTATTTTACAGTATCACATTTTGTATTACCGGTACATCAAGTTAATAACATTTTTTTTTGCCTGATCATGTTCAAACTTCAGGCATCAAACTTTAATTCCTAAAAAAATATTTTGTTGGATTGATATTGAACATTAAACCACAAAAATCAAAGTTCACCACCTACCGGTACATGAATTTTAAAGCTCCTCAATTTTTACACTGCACATGTTTAGATATTTTACCCATACTGCATTGCGGTTCTCTTTTAAAAACAAAATGATGGCAAGCAGAGTAGTGTCAGAAAATCATCAGGTACATTATGTTTGATAACGATACAATGCATTGTGGGAAATTACATCAAAATCCTTTACTTGCTGTATAGCAACTGTGAAACTTCAACTCTCCCCCTTAATGTAATAGCTTTTGTTTTTGGGTTACTTTTATACAAATAGAGAGCACTTTAAATCAGTCTCACCACATGGTATTTCACCACATAGTTTCTCACCACATAGTATACCTCACCACATAGCATCTCATCACAGTGTGTCTCATGGCATCCCACCACATGTCATCCCACCACATGTCATCCCACCACAGTGTCTCATGTCATCCCACCACATATAGTGCATTTCACCACATGGCATATCCCACCACAGTGTGTCTCATGGCATCCCACCACATATTGCATCTCACCACATGGCATATCCCACATATAGTGCATCTCACCACATTGCATCTCACCACATATAGTGCATCTCACCACATATAGTGCATCTCACCACATATAATGCATCTCACCACATGGCATATCCCACCACAGTGTGTCTCATGTCATCCCACCACATATAGTGCATCTCACCACATGGCATATCCCACCACAGTGTGTCTCATGTCATCCCACCACATATAGTGCATTTCACCACATGGCATATCCCACCACAGTGTGTCTCATGGCATCCCACCACATATTGCATCTCACCACATGGCATATCCCACATATAGTGTATCTCACCACATTGCATCTCACCACATATAGTGCATCTCACCACATATAGTGCATCTCACCACATATAATGCATCTCACCACATGGCATATCCCACCACATTCTGCAATTCACCACATGGCATCCCACGACCACATTCTGCATCTCACCACATGGCATCTCACCACATGGCACATATACCGCATAGCATTCTGTGCAATCCAACAATAGTACACATAAAATTGTACATCTCGAGTTGTGTTAGAGGTTTGACCTAATGTAGTCCATTCATGTCATAAACTTGTATGTATCCCAGTACATGTATCATCAAATGTGTTGAGTTTTTAGCATTCACTTTGTCATAGTGTTTCAGAACACCATTTTCTACTCCATCCAACACATATTTGTAGTTTTAACTGAATCATAATCAATTGACAATTCAATCTAATGAATATTATTCTTTTTATAAACCAAGAGTTCACAGTAAAACAATTATTTTATTGAATCATCCAAGTCGCCTTCTAATTCTGTAGTACATGTATGTGTAATGATTTTGTTTGCATCACAAAAGTCACTTTCAGTATATTAGTACTATGAATAGGTACAGTGTATTTTGTTGTTTATGCTGAATGTTTTGCACTCTGAATGTTTTCCTTTCTCTCTTTCCTTTGCTGTAGATCCTTGTTCTCGTACCTACTATCACTATTACTAACAAGGTATAACAATTTACACTAACTTTTTTCAAGACTTTTTGAGTCTTAGCAAACAGATGCAAATTTTAATTTAAAGATCTTGATTTAATCAAATGATTTTATAAAATTTATTTTCAAATGAGTAATGAGGAAGGAAGGTTATGAAACTGTTCTCTGGAACTTGTAATCCACAGCAAACAGTATATTACAACTTGCAGCAATAGAGGGCGCTATAATGCCAGCATGCTGTCTGTTTGCCAATTGGGCATGATGCACTACATGCACATATTGGTGGAACAACACAACTACTTTTTTCTGCACATACCGTACATATTATATGTTTGTCTGAACTTTTAGTTTGTACATGGACTAATAATCTTTTATGAATGGCACCAATGGTCTACGTGAATTTTAAATCTTGCTAGAGGCCTTCTGGCTTGAATGATTCTTTCTGTAATGTTAATTTCACTGGCTATATGTTTAAAAATCTGGTTCTATATTATATTGAATAACAGTAATAAAATATAATGTAAACAACTATCTTGTCATATATAGCACATGTACATGTAACGTTATACACATATACCTAGGACATACAGTTTACACCTGTGACTGCCTTAAATGTGTTAAATAATAATAAATTATATAATCACACAACATATATCTGTAAAAATTGTTTTCAACCCACACTGCCTATGAAGATCAATGTACATTTGTTCTTTCAGATGGTGAACCTGGTCATGTTATTATAGATAGAACTCGTAATAATGGTACATCTGATTTTGCAACTGGTGCTGTGGTAGGAGCAGCCGCTGGGGCCATGTTAATGGGACCTTTGTTGTGGGGACCAATGCTGTGGTGAAAGAACTCTAATGGCTTTTACTTACATTGATATGTTTTTTTATGTTTTGCCATTGCTGTTGTGCTTTCATCTCAGTATGATTGCAAAAGAAGGGCATGTTTCTTGTCACAGATCCGTGCAGATTGATTTACAATTGTCGTGTGTTGGAGGGCATGCGAAGGCGTACAGTTGCAATACCAGATTGCTGCTTTCTCTCAAGAATATAATATGCTGTAATCAAGATAACACAATGCTTTGATTAATAGTGTAATCTGTTTCACAAAATAGACAAATATTCATGAGTCGGTGAAAACCTTGAAATTTTGTAGCAGTGAAAATTTCACTGGTGTCTCAAAGACGCACATCGAGGTAGTTTGTGAACACCATTAAATCATCAAATCACAGAGATTAAATGAATTACACAATTTTGTTTCAAGCGCTTGCTGAAAAATTATGAATTATCAAAGATGAGTCCAATTTACACATTTTATTATTATTTTTTTCAGAAAAAAAATTAATTTCTTTCATGAATTTATTTCATAACCGGCTATATATATTTAACTCGTGGAGCGTTCATTTTTGTTATCTGGGTAGAATCCATTTCATAGCATTTTTTTTATTAAAAATTTATTCAGCAAACCCAGTAACATGTATGTCTGCAATGTCCCTATTGCTGGTTTCAAATAATGAACCATGTAAACAATTTATGTACATTATATCGTAAAATCTGTATTAGAAGCCGCATCCCTAATAGAAGTCGCCGCCATTCTTTTTGAATAATTGAGAACCAAAAAATCATCATTTCTCATATGTGTAGATGCTCTAAGAGAAGCCGCATCCCCTTTGTTGCATTGTACCATTTTAATAGAAGCAGAGGTTTCTAATACAGATTTTACAGTAATTGTCATTCATTGTCACCACATTATTGTGTTACACATGTCCTAGTATAATCCTGATCCAGCAATATTTGGGGATGGGGAGAAAAATCAACTTGCATTGTATGTGTTGAATTGGAGTGTAGAGCTTATACAGTAATCGTTTAAACTAGGACAATTACATTGTACATCTACCTGTGCCTTTTGTGGGAATTGTATGAGAGGACTTGGGCTATGTTACTTATATATGGTTAGTAGGAAATTCTGCTTGCAATCAGACAGTTTTGATTGTTCTGCATCTGTAAAAATAAGCTGGTACCTTGACTTGGAGCATCAAAATTATTGCATCAGGTTGTTTTTGAAATGGATTGAATGTGACTTTACAAAAATGTTAAATGCATTGTTTGTTTACACAACATTTGAACACTTGCTCATCAATTAATGCCAAAATATGTTCTTTAATGAATTTTTGATTTTGAATTTTCTGCCATAACTGCAAGATACTTCCTATTATTTGGTTAGACAATTGTGTTCTTTAATTTGGTGTTCACACATCTAGCAAAATGCAGGGGTTTGACTCTGAGTTAATTTTAGCTCAGAGTCAGAAGGTTGGTCTTTACCCTGAGTTCTGTGTTCAACCTTGAGATAAGATGAGATATGCATGAACAAGGTCGCCTGGCTTAAAACAGCGCCCTCTAAAGGTGACCCAAAGGTAGGTTCTGCAGAGTATAAATAGAATGCAGGTTTAGTCCATTGATAAGGTATATTTACAAAGCATGTGTGAACAAAGCTTATAACACCACAGTCTACATTCTAGTTTTGTGTAAACAATATATTTTGTACATGTCACATGGAACCCATATTGAACACAACGCTGTAATTTCTAATAATGTGAATATATTGAAAAGTTTACAAGCAAGTATCAATTTTAAACAAAGCTGCCTTAAATTAATCTCAGATCATGCAAATGATTATCTATTTACAAAATTTTTGCCAAAAAACGCAATTCAACTTTCTGCAATATTTCTTTTAATCATTGGAATTGAATAGATACATTTTTTTTAAATATATACGATTTATCGAGAATAAGGGCTTTTGTAAGTGTTGCATTGTCTATTAAATGCAGTTTTCAATCAAATTTCAATCTTGTTTACTTTGTACATTTATAATGCATCTTTGAAAATATAACAAGTTATATTCAGATTTATTAAAATAAAATTTATGAAATCACATTTTTATTGTATTTCTCCATCTGTATCATGTTCATCACATACAATCGCAGCCCTGAATCTTTCATCCACCAAAAAAGCTAAAAAAAGCAAATGTTAATTACTTTCACCCATTTCCCTCATTTTGATGAAATGATAAATACCGTACGTGTATAGCAGTATGTGGATAGTGCGCCCTCTTGTGGTCAAATATGTTATTTGCTATCGAGGGGGAAAGTGTTGTCAATTTTCTGCACTGTCATTTCCCGTCGAGATTAAAGATTCTCTATGGGAGCTTATTTGATTATCATCCTGATGAGATTATTTATTTCTCAAGCCCTATTAACAACGAATACCTATAATTATGTACTTAACCACGTCATTTATCAACACAGTGCAAATTGAATGGTCAGTTCAATGTCTATGGCCATGACAAATACTAGTTTATTTTGAGTTATTTCTAGAAAAAAATAATAAGATAAAACGAATATAAAGCATTGTTTTATCTTTGACGGATATGTCATTTAATGGTTATCTGACGTGTGTTCTAAACATGATGTATTTGATTGTAAAATGCACTTTTAAATTAATAATATGGGGTTATTAACTCATAATATCTCCCGGAAAAGATGGAAATGGTCATACACAACAAAACAAAGAAAAAAATACTAAGCTGCAAACTCATTCAAGACAGTTATTGTCTGGTATTATGACTGGCTTTAATGAATTAAGCTAATTAAGAGTGACAATGTTTGTTGACCATAAGGGAAATAATTTATCACTCTCACTCTCACTGCTGGGTCCAAAATTTTTAATATTAACTTATGCTTTGTTTTTGTACATTATCACACTTCTAGAATTAACTATCTCTATTTATGTCTGTCAATTTGAATATCATTTTCCCACTTTCTTGTGAACTTGTGAACTATGTTGAAAGAATCTCAATTGAAGATAATTTGGTCATAATCATTACTGCTCGACAGTTTCTCAATTGTTTGAAACCATTTGCTCTTGTTTTTATTAACAACGTAGGCATGCTTCAATAATGTATTCGATGAATTACCGAATCTATTAAATGATTTAATTAATTGTCTTTTAATGATATGTCAGCCGAGTATCTTCTCAGTTTACCATAGATTGATATTTTTTGATGTGTATTTAAAGATGCCAAGCACAAATCTGCAGAATGAAAGGTGAACATCCGCAATTGCCGATTTTATAATACTTTCATCACCACAAACATCACAGCATATGTTATATCTGGTCTTATAAGCTTATCAAAAAGTGACATAAGAAGTGTAATGTCCATGTTATTGTTGCGTTTAATTTTTTCCCTTTTTAAGTTATTTATAATTTCTTTAAATCTGCCGTTTGCACTAATAATTAGGCCAAGATAATTGATTATATTAACAATATTCACTTTCTTTTCATACTTTCAGTAAAGATTATATTATTTAAAGTCCTATTTTATTTATTAAAAATAATAACGTGTTTTATCAATATTTATATGTTACGAGCAACGCGATAGGTCGACTAACCGTTGAATGAACTTTAGTCTATTGACAGTCTGAGTAATATAGTTACGTGTGATCACAGTTCATGTCTTTCAAATAGTCTCAAGTGTTTACGGGCCTCGAACACAAATAGTTTTTTTTTTTATCTGAGAAACCGTTTGGAAACTTGCCAAGAATGCGCAATACCTTCGCAACTTGTATAAATAAAATACGTGTAGAGTTATGAAATCGCCGACAGTTTCTAGTAAAGGCTTAGCTGTGGGTCCATAGCTCGGTCTTTTGTCTTTGTAGTACTAGTAGCATTTTAGTCATTCCTGATAAAATTTAATGTCCCTTAACAATGCCGTAGGAACCGTACCGGCCGTACCGGCTATGGCCGGACCACTTCGGCCTACGTCAAAATATGCCTCGGGCATACGGCCTTCGATGGATGGCCCGACCAACTAATTTTTGCTTACTACGGCCTCGCCTTAAAGTTGTTATATTGTCCCCCTCGAAGACTTGCGCAACACAAACTGCAACGCCAAATGCCATCGCAAATAAAAGTAGATAAAAGTACACAATTTTTTCACATCACGCAATCGGAACTATCACCAGTACTAGTATGTTTATTAAACACTCGCCAGTGCGAAAACCGTGACAAAAACGATTAATTTGGCGTTCTTTATTTCTCCGGACCACACATAACTCTGTTCGGTGCCATTTTAGATTTTACTGTGACAGAGTGCTATCAGGGGGAAATTCTTTCTACTCTCGGGTTCTCTACACGTGTCAGGGGGGAAACTCGTCTCGTCTCTCTATCGCGTCCCCTTGAGGTACGGGATCGGGAAAGTCACTTATACTTTACAGTCAAATAAGGCACACACAACGAAATACGTTTCAGCTCTCGTCTTAGTCGGTCAATCGAGCACTCTATAAGACACAGCGCCCTGGGGAAAAGTCCCCAAGACTATCACAAGGCTGACCCAAGACTCTCTTAGACTGCGTCAACACTCGCCCCAAGGCTCTCCAGGACTCGACCGACTCTCCAGGACTGCACTCTCTCTACTGCGTCTATCGTGCTGTGCTCCCCAAGACCAACTCAAACTCTCTTTATTCATTTTCACAACTCTAACCAATTACAAAGCAGTAAAAAGACTCTAGGGCGTAACCTTCAATCATAAAGCCAATCACACTAAGTACTGAATACGTCATATCTTTTGATTAATCGTTCACTACATTAATAACTATGGATACCAACTGTCAGAATCGCGACGGATATCTCGTAATTAGTTCCAAATCACTGAGCCAAGTTCCGTCCAAAACTTCAAATAGGCCTAAACGATGACAGACATAACACAGCAATTCAGCTAATAATCAACTAATTAAGTCGGTCAACAGATACGCAAAAACAAATTCATGACAGTGCAATGAACTGAAAGATGGCGACCGACAGTGTTGAGTGAAAACGGCCATGTGTCCCCAGTGATAACCTTATGTGACTGGTCATTGCACCAACATGAGTGACCTACTACTCGTGCCCGGCCGGGACGCCGTGAATCCGACAATGCGACCGGATTTTGACAGGGATTTAATAATACTACTAGTATTTTATCTGCTGTCACAAGTAGCACTTCATTTCATATTGAAAATAAATACAGATGGACTTCCAGTGATATTTCTTGTCACAGATAAGACACAAATCTAGATAACCAATCCTACGTTGATGAATCACACGTGCCGTCCCTGCAGTACATAACACCCTTTACTATTGAGATTGACGTAAATATTTTTGTCACAATATTCCACAATCCTTTTAATTTTTTTATTACATTTATTTGACTTTATCGCAATACGGAGACGACAATCTTATGCTGGTCGACTACACACCGCAGTCACTATGCCTTCCATTGAATGCATATCCAACAATTTTACTGATGATATTAACATCGGAATCGCAAACTGTCGTTTTATATAAGAACTTTTCAAAAGAACTACAGCTCGCATAGGTTTACTTTGTCGTCCAGCCTGTTGGTTTCTATGCAAATATGAATATAAATCTATATTCATAGCCTCGCTCTCGTAACACTTCCGTGATTATGACAGCCAATAAGAATTCACAATTATCGACAGAAAGTTCACACATAAAAAAATTTCATTATCTGGTAAAACAACCCAGTTTTCTTAAGTGTAATTTTGGCGAACACCGAACAAAGTTTTGAACAAACTGCCACGTGACTATATAGGCCTTCTGATTACATGAATCCTTGATCACTTTCTCGATAGCCCTGTATCCAAGGCAGTGCTGGAATAACACGTTTCATTTTCCCCTTTTCGTAATTTTTAGAACCACAGAGCTGGTTCAAATTATTTTATATGACTCTCTATTGCTTTATAAGAATGTCTGATGAACTAGAGGCCAGGAACTGTTTGCAATGTCATACGATGTCATCACCTGAATAAAGAACTCATAATTCAAGCCACTCAATCTTCATTTGTATTGGTCTATATGTTTAGGATAATGTACGAGTGAGAGTAATTTTCAAATATTGGCAGGCCGGAGTCAAGTTGCCGACAATATTGTACACCCGACTAAATATGGCGGTAAGAGCTTACTGTAATCAGAAACTAAAATGAAACTTTCAAAAGTAATATATTTATTTCCCGAATGGCAATTTACAGATTTATCTGCGCTAGGTAATGGTGTCATAAATTTGACCAGAGGTCAAATCGGCCACGTGACCACGTTTGGGAATTTCCTCCCAGGGTGCATTGCAATCTGCCATATCAGGACAGTCAGCGAAACACGGAGGTAATTCTCCATGTATATATATAAAAGCATCTGGGATGGAAGGTGTACATTTTATGAATTTTCTGCAGATGACTTCACTCACAGGTAAATGATAACGTATATCATATTCTAACTTCAGTGGAATACATAATAATATACACAATTTTCGTGTACACAATGAATTTCGTGATCCCGATTTATTATAATGAAATGGTTTCGAATCGCACTGTCCTCTACTCAATAACGTTTACTCACACTGTATTGGGATCGTCATATGAACATGATCGGTCACTGGTGCTTTTCGACACTCATCATGTGTGAAACAATGAATGCAGTGCATCTTCGATATATTATGGCTGATGATATCATTACATCACCAACAAGTGAAGATGATGCTGGAGATAATGCAGCGTTTGGTAATGGAAAATTAAAGACTGTCGTAATACTAAGACGTCAAATCACAATCGTCGTGTTCATGCCAGTGAAAGGGGTCAATTAAAGGTAAACATATACTCTATGGCAGAACATGGTAGTGTGTAATAAGTTCATGAGGTCATGGGCCACAATCCATATTAGAGACCCTATTGGGCAACAATGACTTTTTCACTCTGTATATATCCCATATATTCAGTTTAAAATATCATGCGTTAAGTCACGTGGTATACGATGATTTTTTTTTATTCGCAAATGATCTAATAATTATAAGAAATCTATATCATCATCTGATGTCATTGGTGAATTGATTTAGATAAAATAATGTGAGAGGTCTCACTAGGGTATACTAATTAGGCGTAATTTGCCGAGGGACATTTGAAAAAATGAAAATCTTTCTCATGTATGATATTTTTCAATGTATGTAATTTTACAAAGTATTTATAAAGACGTCAAATCATGTGTTCGTGAAGGAGGAGTCACTTCGAGATTCTTTGAATTGAAGAATGGGGTTCGACAAGGGTGCATGATCAGCCCTATTTTATTCTCATTTTACATTAATGAGCTACAAAGCATGTTGGATGACTCTGGGTATAGAGGAATACAATTGATCCCGAACGACATGTTAGAGTTGTTTTCATTATTGTATGCTGACGACATTGCTTTATTTTCAAATTCTGTTTTGGGCTTGAAAAGACTAATTAGTATATTGTATGAGTTTACAAACAAGTGGGATCTAAATATCAACTTAAATAAAACTAAAATTGTAGTATACAGAAATGGGGGATATCTCAGTAAATATGAAAAGTGGTACTTCGGGAACAAGCAACTTAGTACTGTTAGTTCATATGAATACTTGGGATTGGTAATGTCATGTAAATGCTCTTTTAATATTACCACAGAAAATTTAGCTATAAAAGGCAAAAAGAAATTGATTGCAATCAAAAGATACTTAGGAAATATGCAATGTTTTAAAGCAGACTTGTATTTTAAGATTTTTGACACATTAATTCAACCAGTACTTACATATGGGTCTGAAATTTGGGGATATGGTCAATATCAACATTTAGAAAGTGTACATACATCTTATTGTAGGCAATACCTCGGTGTAGGTAAAAATGCTCCAACTTGTACAGTATTAGGGGATTGTGGGAGGCTACCCTTATTTTGTTACCATGTTAAACGATGTGTGAAATATTGGTTAAAAATTACTAGCATGGATGAAAACAGATTACCCCAGAAAGCTTACAGGATGCTACTTTCACTGGACGAAAAAGGACAAAGGTCATGGGCCACAGAAATTAAAGAACTGCTATTTAAATATGGATTTGGTTATGTCTGGTTTAATCAAGGGGTGGGGGACTCTGATATGTTCTTGTATAAAGTTTGTGAAAGGGTCAAAGATACTGGAATTACAGATTGGTATATAGACGTTTGTTCTGTCGAAAAAACGCAGTATTATAGGCAATACAAAACAAATTTTGGGATTGAAAACTATGTGTCATTGCCACAATTAAAATTGCGCAGAGCAATAGCAAGATTAAGATGTGCGTGCCATCCCTTAGAAATAGAAAGAGGCAGACATAATAATATCCCTAGGGAGAGCCGTATTTGTAATTTGTGCCTGCAAGAAATTGATGATGAATATCATTTTTTACTAAAATGCACTGCATGGGACACAATCAGGAAAAAGTATCTTCCAAATGAGACACAACCCCCAAATTTGAATACTCTAGTACAACTATTAAGTTCCTCTAAAAGCCAAATCATTAACTCTTTGGCTCTATTTATTTATAAGTGTTTTTTAATCAAAGATCAAATGAGAATAACCTAATAAGCTTGTATGTATATATATATTAATATCCCCATCACATTATTATATAGGGCTTATATTATGTATTGACACACTCTTCATCTATATTTTCATACATATTTTGTAATGTAAATTTATTTCTTGTCAATAATTAATTTGCATGATTGTAATGGGCCGGAGGCCATTATACAATTAATAAAATTATTATTATTATATTTTTCAATGCTTTAACAGTATTGGTACTGGGACTGACACGATTTCGATTGCTCCACGCCCGCGGCCCGGGAATTAGTCACATGGAAATACGAATTGTAACAAATGTGACAGGCCAGGTTACAGATTGCATGTACATTCAAACAACTGGTCCAGAAATGTGTAGCACGGAAAATGTGCGCGTGACAAGAGAATTTTTCCCCGAACACTTTGGGGGAAACCCTTTGGGAAAGCCCCTCATTTAAGCATTTAAAACCCCGGTGTAGTGTAAAAGATTTCGTTTATGGGATTAAGATCGCCAGTGCGTTTGAAAAAAATATATAACTAGTCGACTTACAAATACAATAGTAAATAAAAACAATACCGAGCATCGTATAGCGACCAAAATGTGTGTTATTCCTATCTATGACGTTGTTCGAAAACAATAAATAGGAACAACCCGCGAAACAAACAAAAAATGGTTAGGCCAGTCCCCTCCCCTTGATGAGCGGATTTTTGAAGCGAAGAAACTCTTTTCTTAGTTTTAATTTTTCTATAAATTGTATCATGATTGTATACAGTGAAGATCACAAAGCCGTACCCCAGCTTATAAAAAAAATGTAAATACAGATCAGCAGCTTATATTTATCAGCAGATCAAATATTTAATAGAGATTGGTTCAGGGGCTCAAGATTATCTACGCCCGTAATGCTCGCGCATACATTCACGTGACATTGCAACCGTGGCATATTCAGAACGAGGCTGTTGCTGATAGGCTATTGTTGGACAATAACGATATCGTCACAATTCTTGAAGTGGTCAATTTGAATTCTAGCATCCATTTTGATTTATATAAATGTATATTTATAAAATTTTTTATAACATATATAATTAAACCAAATGGAAAAATACAGCTCTGGAAAAACTTTATCGAAATTTACAATCGACGAACAAACAATAAGAGTCAGATAGTTCGAAATAATTATTCTCATTATTGGTACTGTGATAGAAAATACAAAATGTGAACGATTTTCTTGCATTATTTTATTTATCGAGAGGCAAAGCAAAGTCAATATTGGACATTTTGGAAACGTTAAACAACGCATAAATTTGCCCACAATTTGTGTGACGTTCTTCATCATTCACAAGATGTCTGCATATCTTTCCAGCGATTAATTTGTCCACAAACGAAGAGGAGAGAAGGTGACAAACTCGAAAACAAATTAAATTTTGTTCAATGGATACTGTTGGTTCGTCATCACGGGGATTCTCAGTCACGTGAGCCAAGTGAACCATCTCTTGTATTTTAATGATTTGAAAAAGGTGGCCGGTGGCGACATATTTATTTTTTCATTTTATTCCGGCCATCATACTTTGACATTATACGATATTACACTAATCTTGCAATCTGAGTACTAGTATCAGAAGTTTGACGAATCATGGGGTTAAGTCAACACACACCGGGACAATGAATGATAAATACACCGTGACCGATCAGACCGAAGAGAGCGAGGCCGAGGATAGTATAGTAATAACAGTTAATTAGCGGTAGGATTTATTATTAAAGTTGGTCCAGCGATCCGGCTACTACGGTAGTTATTTTTTTTTTCTCACAAGAAAATATTTCATTGTGTATATTCGTTCATATAATTCCAAAATACACAATACGACTGCCTGAAATGTATGGTTACCAATCATGATAATCATGCTACAGTGTAACAAGTGTCAGGCTACATGGATATCAGGATCAGCCCCTGGGCTCATGAAACTGATGCTCAGTGCGCATGTTGCGTTTCGGCATTCAATCAAGGCTTGTTATTGAAATGTTTGATCCCGCCCACCGCTCAATTAAATACACGATTTTCCCGCCTTTACTTACGAATGAATGTGCCAATCAAAGAGGCTAGCATGATCACGTGACCACGATTAAACAGGGCGATCGGCGGACCCTGCTAAACTACTAACTATATGCCTAATTTGCGTCAGAGTTCCTAGAAATACCGTGCATGTTGTGATTTGGTTGTTCAGCGTCGCCATTACTTTGAAGCAACGACAGACGGTTAGGCCACCTGGTGCGAAGGAAAGTGAGGTAGGTCTGTTACGCCCACGCGTAGCCTCTCTACGCACGCTGGTTTGTTGTCAAACATGAGTGAGACCGTACGACATTGGGTGGACGTCAAGGAAGCTAGCGCTTCGTCGAATGGCTTTGCGACTCACCCTCAAACACACAGTAAACTACACCACAACAACTCGCGGTCCACAGGTCAGTGGACAGTGGCTGTTCACGTATCTATTGCCGTCCTTGTGCTTTGGAACTGTGTCATCACGGCCCTGGTTGCTCGGAGTTTTTCAAATGTGGAAATACGTAAAATCGATTATAGGAGGCTGCAAAACGAGAATAGCGATCTGCGGACACGTTTGGACGCCGTGGAAATGACTCTATCGACGATTATTGAATACGTGAAGAAGGAAGAAACCGGAGAAGAAATCGGGTACGGAGATATTTGGAAGCAGGTAAGCACACCGACTTCTGGGTCAAGTTTGTGGCATAGGTTAATAGTTATATTGTATTTAATGAGCATAAAATGCCTAGGTGTAACGGAATTATTCTTACCTGGCAATGAAACCCCGAGTGTTTTCTAGGAATATGGATGAATTCTATTATTCTCAGGAACAGATGAGACATATTGTCATGGGAACGACGATTTCCAGGAATTGACATTGTGTTTCGGTATTAGTTTTTTGAAGTTAACCAAGATACTGATGTGAAAGTGGAAGAAATCAGACTGAAACGTAGTGATTCGTCCACAGCAGTCACGGCTGAGCCAATGCAAAGAGACAAGGGTCGAAAATCAAAAGGTACCCCTACTGTTTAGTTGATTATACGAACCACATTATTCGTTTAAGTTATATAACAATAAATAAATTACAGGATGAAATCAAGTAGTCTTAATTTTTAATACCCCACCCAAGAAAAATGTGTGATTTTGACACAATTGTTCATCGGCATCAACTCCGTGTATACCGCTTTGGAGATACACTATTCGTTAGATTGTTTGAGTCGTCGTTTGGATACAATGTACCACCCGGTTACCAAATGAATCGTTATAGTAATCAATTATTCGGATTGTACGTTTAGTTTTGAATATTCTGATATGAATATAACATTGTATCATCTTATTTCAGGGGGCAAAAGACGACGCAATAAAGGTGAGTAGTGCTACTGTAGTGTGTCATTGATTTTAATTAACTTTGTTTAGTTAGCGGGATATGGATTTCCTTGGTTGAAAGGCGGGCGTACACTCTAGTATTCGTGGGGGTGTCCCGTGAGACTTTATGAACATATTAGGTCAGAGCATTATTTTTATTCCTGATGTATGACCGTTTTATGGTGCACGCACAGTCATGTCTATTACACACGTTGAACGTGGATGATAGCCGAATACATATTTAATTCTACGATAACGATATTAAAATAAATCAGCGCTTGGAGCTTTATTTTGAAATAATAGGATAATTACAATGCTTTCGGGAAAAATAATTTTACAATGGGATATGAGGGGGTGGGGGATTATGAATACTTTTGCCCTGATTCCTGACAAAAATACATTTAACTATGATCACATGTTACAGTCCGTTGTCGAATAAAGAACCCCTGTTCCTTATATCTCTGTATATTGATATTCAATTTTCACACGTTTTCAGGCGAATGCAAGAAGCAATGCCCACAAGGTGTGTTCCTTCATGATTTGTCTTTGCATTGCTGCAAAAACATATACATGCTTTGATATGCAGTGGGCTGTAATAATAGACAATGGTGTTGTGTGTATCGTGTATCATTTAGTTCGAATGCCCGCTCTAGAGTATGTCACTATATAATCATATACTGTAAAACATGTCTTTTTCGCGAGCATGTCTTTTTAGCGAATTTAGCGAGTGAACTGATTCGCTAATTCAAGATGTCGCAAATGACTTTATTCATAAATTCAAAATGGCTACCAAAAAACGTCTTTTTTCTCCACACACACTTTGTAAACAGCACGAAGTAAACGTACTGACATGATAGATACACTTTATTGAACACAAAAAAATAAACTTATCCATTGTGGTCATTATTTCAATGACAATAAATAAATGAATAAATAACATAAATGAAGTGATACTGAAATATAGTTTTTCTTTGTTTTTATGGAGGTGATAACTGCGCATTTGTTTTGGCACGCGGCAGACAAGTATTGTGAAAACAGGAAATCAACAATGACAAGAGTAATTCGCTAAATTAACATTTCACTATTACGTCATTTTACCACAATTCGCTAAAATTGCATGTCGCTTTTTCAACATGTTTTACAGTATGCCGTAATATAAATTATAAGTAATCTTACAATTGCCGTATAGAGGTTATAACATAACTGACTTGAAGTTGGAATACAGTGGTGTTATCTCGTATGTAGTTATTTAATCCTGAAACGATATTTAAAAGAAAAGTACCAGTGATTACATATACCATGAATGTATTGTGTAAATCTACTGGTCACCTGACTTGTTCACTCATCCATAAATTCATATCTAAGGGATCCAATGTAGACAAATCTGTCATTAATATACAAATATGTGTGGCTAAAATGCCAATATTTCGAATGTAACCTCTATATGACTACATATTGTTTATAATTTGCCCATTTTCATGCAACATTATTGCCTAGCGAGTCTAACTCATGAGTATTGTGTGGAATATGGACTATTACACCATTCATCAATAAAATAACAGGAAAAAATGAATAAAAACATTTTTTTCTTGTGCAATAATTTTAATTGTTATTATTCTACACAATATCTCTTAGATTGTTCATGCATAATGCTTACTTAATATTCATATATTGCGACTATCGCGTGTATGCCTATGTCATAGAAACTTAACGTACTGATTACTAGTAGCTTGTTTAAATAATGGCTTGTATAAACAAACATTTAGTTAAACATCAACATATCAATGTGTGTGTTGGTTTCAGGTCCTGCAGGGCAGCCAGGTCAAGCTGGGTCTCCGGGTTTACCTGGCGTGAATGGCACTCCAGGGGTGAAGGGGGACAGAGGAGATTACGGAATTCCAGGTATACTTGATAATGTTATATTACACTCGAAAACCATAAGTCACGCCATATACCCGAGTTAGTCGGTCATGAGCTGTAATGAGGACTCATGGCACTACTGTCGATAATGGTTCGTGTGTTAACTTTGTTATAAACTATTATATATATTTGAAAATTTCATATCTATTACATATCTTCTGAAAATTAAATAAGCGTTGTTGTTTGATGTTATTTTCAGGTCCAGTAGGTCCAAAGGGTAGCCAAGGATTACCAGGTCCAAAGGTATATTTGTTTATTCATATAAAAGTGGTTTTGTCGTAGACTTATCTAGTTTGTCGTAATCCCATACTTCTCATTAGTTCAATATACGAACTGGCAAAACAGTTACAATTAAAGTAGGAAATTAAATGTCTTGCCAGTTTTGCTTATCCTATCACACCATGACCTAAATATAAAAGTACCATCTACTCATCTGTTCATTATCAAGAGTTGTGCCGGTGTAATTACCGTTTTATTACACATACATAGTTTCAACACCGCGTAAATTTATGTGTGCCAGTAATTTAATGCACTCTACGCTATATCTAACTTCATAACGTGTCACGCTGTCAGTGTTATGTCTGTATGTCCCTTGTGATTAATACCAGGGGTGTTTTGTGTTGTAGGTAGCATCAAGTCATCTCGTTTAAATACAATACTAAAGTTTGACAACTCTGTCAAGTATTAAAACCATGCTATTTTGTTATGTAAGCCGTATTAGTGACTGCGTACATTAAATAATAAATAACCTAATCCATAATACACATGATGAGGTTTCTCGATAATGTCGACATTCATATGCGAAACGACCTCATATTGCATGTTAGTTAACCCAACATTGTGATCAAAAATTGTGGACAATAAAAAATAATGGCCATTTATTTCAAAATCATGATTTGAAAATTACATAAAAATAAGCAAAACCACTACAATTTTGGCGCTCAATGGGTTAATGCTTATACTATATGCTTGTTCTTTGTAATTCCCATCTTGCTACCTTTGCCTTCCCATTACCAGTGTTTCGCACATTTCCATGGTGATGCAGACGTTGCTGTTCATTCGGGTGCAAGTAAGTGATATTTTACTGTTTCCATATTTGATGATAAGTTACTGATTACATTGTGTGTGTGTATCCGTCTTCTGTAGTTTGCTGTAACTGCAGCGCACATTGTGGGAGACTTTCAGAAAGCATACCGTTCTGGATCAGGTAAGAATAAATTGCACACAGATATATACCGAACTATTGTTTGTCAGTCGCTAAGACTCATTTCGATGTACTTATTGTACATTTTAGTGCCTTATACGCTGTATAAATATTCCATGTGTCTACGATGGCGCTGGTGAAAGGATTAAAGCAGGGGGAGTCACAACCTGCGCATGCGTCAGATGGCCATAGCGTGTCATTGTTTACAAGCAAGCGTCTACCCATGAGCCTTTGCGTTTTAGCGTGTGTTGTTATCGTCGATTGGGACTCAATTCCCGCGCGTGCACAGGTGACAACCCTCCCCATTAACTCGTACATACAACATTAATGTATTCAGTAGCGAAAACCACATTTCGCAAATACAGAAAATCGTTAAAATGTGATGATTTGTGAAATTCACGAAAATATAGACCCGATAGTTTGTCCCTGCCCCATGACAGCCGAGTTGAGATTATGCACTCCCATCAAAGGTCACGTCGCACAAGGATGTTTGTCTTGAACAGGCAGTGCATGGTGAACAGGTCACTGTTATTGTTATTCAAATATGCATAACTGTAGGGCTTGGACTAAACTGCGCTGAGCTCCATAAGGGAGTTTACAATATCGACTGCTGTACTAATCCTTTGAAACTATTTGCTGTGTGTATAATTTGTAATTTTCTGATCACTAACTTACCGTGAATAACAATCAAATTTAATACAATTTTGATTGTCCCTGTGTTAACGTGTTATTGTTGGTTCTCTCCTTACTGGCGGTTCAATTGTTATGACATGTGGGCTGGCATTACTGGAATGGCTTCAATGTCGACTGTCAAGCTACTGTACAAATAACATTATTTTAATACTGTAATGATTTATTTATTGTAGAACAGTCTTAGCTTCACACTGCTTTGTCAATTGTGGCAGAACTCCGAATTGTTAAAACGGGAGAGTCGTCACCTGCACATGCGCGGGAATTGAGTCCCGGGCGACGATAACAACACACGATAAAACGCAAAGGCTCGTGGGTAGACGATTGTTTGTAAAAATAAAAAAAAATACACGCTATGGCCATCTGACGCAGGCGCAGGTGACGACTATCCCGCTTTAACAGTGTTCAGTCAACACTAGTATTGTCTAAATATAGAACAAGTAAAACATAATTGTATGGCTAAAGTTTGCAAGAACCTGCCTCATACAATAATTATGATTTTATATATCAATTGTGTAAATTTAAAAACTAACGTCAATGCTTAATATGATTTTTTGATTTAATTTTTTTTTCATAAAAATAAGTTTGTAACCATGTTCTTGGCACCCCCATGGTTTAGTTAGACATGCAAGGAATTCATTTATTTTCACTTATATTGCACAATTAAATTGTTATTCATATGTTTGTTTGTTTGCTTGATAACCGGACAGGCAATGGGCAACAATACGGCGAGGTTACCGTAGGGAAAGGTAAGCCTTTCCGCTTCTCTTACATTCGGCATGAACATAAAATATACAAACATGTTTAAACTTTGTTGTTTTGATATTGATGTTTTTTTGTGAATTACCTAATTGTCTAATTTCCTTGGGGGAGTATTGTCAAGCCATATATATAAAATGTAATAATATGTCTGATAATTGTCTAGTGTAGACCAGATACGATATATGTACTATACCAAGAAAACTAAATTTTGTGTTATAGGCGGCGAAATTAAATATTGGACATATGCATCCTGGATGGACCACGATCACTATAGGCATATGAAAAATAAATTTATCCTCGGGAGCGATGGGGACATAACCGTCAAGGAGGCAGGGCTTTACTACATATATAGCCAGGTAAGTCTGCTGAGTGATCGTTATTCCACTTAAACTAACATTGTCAGATACATTGTCAGATATCAAACTGTATTAATGAAACTTAACAGCCACACTGCACAACAAGAACGGTACGATGTATTCTTTTAAATATGAGAAGAGTATCATAAAAATCATATATATTGTAATAAATTATCATAATCATTTGTTTTCATGAGTGCATTTCATAAATATATACCTGAACAAAATTAATATATAGACACACACAGAATAAATCTTGTGTCACAAAATATCTGCTTTAAATTTGCAATTTAATAGTAGTAATTCTGTTATTGATAGTGTGCCTGCGTAGTTCATTACTCTGTCTCTAAGCATCTGGAGGGGGGGTCATGATTGTGACATGTATAATGTGTTGTTTGTAAGTTTTGTACTGATATCGAAAGTTGCAATTTCCTTGAACCATGAAAAAGAATTCTCGGAAATCAAATACGTGCTTTGAATTTATATAAACCGACATGTACAGGTTATAACGTAGTTGTTCGGTTGATATTAGTTTGGTTTATTAGTCCCCGTTCGGACGCAGTCCGAAAACGGGGACTTATGTTTTGCCCTGTGTGCGTCCGTGCGTCCGTGCGTCCGTGATCACCTGTATCTCGAACATGCATGGACCGATTAAGTTCAAACTTCACTCATACATCACACATTATATGGGACATATGCACATGCATTTTTTTCATGATCCGATTAACGATAGCGGAATGATGGCCATTTTAAGGCCGAAAATGCATCAAAATCACGTATTTTCACAATTCCAGAACCGGATCTCAGTCATGCATGGATGGATTTTGTTCAGATTTAGCACAATGTGTTGTACATATGCAGGTGCATTTCGGTCATGATCTGCTTTGAATGTATATGTCACTCAAATATGAACGGAACGGGGACGTGTCATTGACAATGACTTGTTCTATAACATTTTGTCCACAGGTGCTGTATTACGATACTTTCCCCTTCATGGGGCATTCCATATTTGTTCAAGGAGAAGCTTTTCTGAAGTGTTCTGAATCAACTGTTAGTGACGATAGAAAGTTTAATACATGTTTCATTGGCGGTATTGCTTACTTGGAAGCAGATTCTATAGTAGCTGTTAGGATGGCTTACAAGGAGCGTTTAATTCAACTTAGCCCCAAAACAACTTATGTAGGCTTCATAAAACTCGCATAGGAACTCGTTCTTCTAACAAGTTAATGAAGAAGATGCTTGTACGCCACTTCAGTGTATACTTGTACAGCCAGTTTTATCGCAACCAATTACCCCTGATTAAATAAATACCTTTCAGCTTTTATCTTGGTGAATTATCTAGACCAAGTAGATATGCAGGGTTGTTTTATTGATGGTTATTGCGAATGTTCACCCAGTTAACCAAAAGTCCTTTGCACTCTTTTGTGGAGTTGTTGCTACCATAATATATATTTTTATTGAGCTTGTTTCATTTGTGACACTATAAAACTAAATAATATACTTTTAGTGAAATATATATCTTGTCATATATGTTTATCATATGTAAACTTTGTGTGTTCATTTTTCACAGCATAATATTATGGAGCCTTGTTTTGTCATTAGTATTTATTATTCATGTGACATAGTTCACCAACATTATATGTGAATGTGTTTTCAATATAATGTGAATAATTCTATAAAGCAGATGAATGTAATATCTATCCGTACGATCCTTACGATTGGATACACTCTTTCTAGACATTACAGAACTATCCAGCACCTTTTTCTGCTCTTTAACAGACAGTATTTTATAGATCAGCAACCATTGTCGAGCACGCTATTGGCTGCAGTGGCCACAGGGAATAATATAAACTAGTGAGCACCTAGAGTGCTAGAGTTATTCTCAATACTTTCAAATTTTGTGTTTCAGTTTCTGTTTATAGGCATTCGTTTAGTTCAATCGATGCAGTACATAGGGTTTTCTGTTGAATATTTAGTAAAATATTTGATAATAGATTTGTGTATGTGTGTCATTAATGTCACATAAAATGTTTCCTTAACTGATAAATGCTAATTCTTAATTCTGAAAATAAAAGTTTGAAGATAGGTTAAACAGTCATCAACATTGCTACTTTTATGTGCATGTTACAGGTTCTATACTACGACAAAAGCAAGTTCATGAACCACTATGTGCAGGTGGATGGTGACAAGTTCGTCTCCTGCACGCAGACCACGGTCCAGGACAATGCAAAGTACAACACTTGCTACACAGCTGGTATAATTCGGTTAAATGCACTATCCAAGGTCGGGCTTCGGATGAACTACCCTAACCTTGTCATATTTTCACATACAGACACTACATATATAGGGTTTTTGAGGTTGGCCTGATCATGCAGTAGTGGCACCGTGTCCGTCTAACACCCTCCCATATCATGGTTGCACGCATTTTCTGTATAAATTCGAATGGGCAAATTATCGAAAGCAACCAAAGCGGCAAGGTTTTGGACGAATATAAGATTCTTAAATAAAACCAATTTATTTAGAGTTCTTTCTGGTGGATTGATTGCAGGTGGTCATTCTGGACGGTAACACTTTCCTCGGACACCATGTACTTGTAGATGGTTCGAAGTTCCTATCATGTAAAACCATGATGGATGTCCCAAAGGACATGACACCGATATCTACCTGTTTCATTGCTGGCGTCACACATATCCAAGCTAATCAAAAAGTTGTTATCAAAACGGCCCAAGAAGTCACGAAGATAGATATGGATACGGACTCTAGCTACTTTGGACTTATCCGATTGTTCTAACCGTTAGAATCACCACCTCCAACACTACTACTACTGCATATTCAAACCAAGGTAGACTTATTGAACCCATACGGGATTGTTCACTTCCAAACGTCTGTATTTCATATAACCACTTTTACATTTACTGCAATCAAGGTTGTGTTTACAACACTCAAGTAATGTTTTATTCAGCATTTGACATAATTTCAGCATGTACCATTTCTGTATATTCTCACGCTTACTTAGACTTGAGAGTGTATTTGGCTACTAATGTTTACTTATGTTCAACTACGTGTGAGAAATCTCGCACTGACACACTGTCTTGGTGACGTACACACCTCTTTTCACTCTGATGAGGTACTATTTGCATTGTAGTTTCTAAAAAAAATTTGTACTCGTATTACATTGATGTTAATCATTTGTGTATTATACCCCAGTTGTCTTCTTTTCGTGTATATTAAACCTTTCAAGGTAGTTTTGTATTTTTTACGATTATTTGTGATTAAATGTTAATATCGATAATCAGATCAGTTCGTTTTCTCAGGTTTATTATATGTTACGCTGTTGTAAATATATACATAGAAAAAATAAAGCTATATCGTGTAAAATGTATTCGTATGTATTAGTGTTATTAATTATTCTTTATAATCGATGTTACAGTACAGGACACGGGCATAATTCTTTACACATGTATGTATATTTAAATTTTAGCAGATAATTGCCCATCTACTCAGAATCCTACATATAATATATGTAAACTATTATTGCTTACTTTTCATCTTCTAAAAACGGAATATAAGCCATAATAATACAGTGACATTCCACGTGTATGTGTCGGGGTGGTGGGATAGAAGTGGTGGTAGTAGCAATATTGTTCGCCATGGCCATCAGGCCTATTGCATTATAAGTTACAACACATGAAGAGGTGCTCTTATACTACAAGATTTCTAGTGTGTAGACATACACCCGATATGGCAGTCAAAGCACGAGATCGGGTAATATGTTCAGAGTAATAAGGTATATAGAATATATACACGTAATTTCAGATTGATTGATCAAGCAATTCCAGAAAAAAATCATATGCTAATATCTATTAATTCAATATGGCTGCCAAATCTCATGACCAATTTCTACAAGAGAGCTCAACTTGACCATTCACCAAACATTTTGATGCGAATCGTAAAAAAAAGTCAAGTTAACATTTGTTTATGCAATTTTGTCGTAAATTCAAAATGGCCGACAAACCACTTAACTAAAATTGTTGTCATTGACATGACACGTGCATAGTAAACTGATTTAAAAATTGAAAAAGGACTATTACAATATCACTTATATTATTTTCTCGGTTTTTAATAACCTAACTAACGTGATACAGCACAGAACGTTGTAATACATTTTTGGTTTAAAAACAGTGACCCTCGCTAAGTCGAGCCTCAGTAAGTCGCGGTTTCGGCTAAGTCGTTGGTAGTTGGATGGCTTCCAAAAAATCTATTGTGTTTTGACGGCAGATTTGAAGTAAGTAAATAATTAATGTTTAATCGTGTATTTAATTTAAACTAACCCATTTCAGTATCCACTGTTGTTCAAAGTTACATATTGTCTGACGTGAAGATTGCTGCATAACTGTGGTATGCAACTTCTTTGAGCAGACAAACAATGACTGATAAGCTGGAAAAAACAAACCCTCACAACTCCCTTACTAAGCCCAGTCTCTAGAGTGATTTGATGACCGGAGGAGACTGTGACTGAGTCCTGGGTCTTGTTAATAAACACTGACAAGGAGATTGCACTCTAACTCGACTCGAGAAAATTATAGAGTAATGTGACGATATGACCGTTGTAAAAATTACACGTATACTTAATGTCCTGTAGTCTGACAAATAGTTTTACATAATTAAACTCAATTAATTGCAATTCCCCCATAGGAATACACTAAAAATTTGAATAAATTTAAATAAAATTCAATCCTAAATAGAAATGCAATTAAATTACTGTTTATCTAATCCCCAAAACACAATTACACCGCAATCATATATAGAAATACATGAACACACTTTCCGATTACAAATTATTATTCTTTCAAAAATATGCGAAGTTTACAAATATATGTCTATGGGTTTCAAGTCAACGCTTTTACTCGGACTCTTCCTGGGCTTCGACATTTTATATGGAATCTGACTACCATATATTAGTATTTGAATCACGTGGGGCGTACTGTGTTTGAAAGGGGATTCAAAAATGTTCTCCTGTGCCAAATATTTTCAATTACTATTAAACCGAATAAATCACGTGTGTTTAAAAATAAAATTAAAACATCTGTCTGTGTGCAAAATGTCATTATACGTTTTCTACATTGTAAACTTTTTCTAATTCTGTTAGAACTGGAATCTATGACACGGTTATTATTTAGTCACATTGGTAATTATATTGGATCACGATCAACATAGATATCGTTCCTAGTAAGCTGTTAGTTAATGTTCACTATTTTGGGTCAAGTTCATTATACACCATTCAGACATACTGTGAGCTTACGTGACATATCAACCTTAAATATTGAACACTATCGTGGGTCAAGTTCATTGCCACACCATCAGACTTACTGTGACAACGTACGGGAACTATAAACATTCTGTGTGACTAATTTATTTTACTTTAACCGTAAGTATCCCAATAACCATTCATACTGCATTGATAGCGTCCGTGAATGTTTTCTATAATTTCCCTGTAACCACACATTTTTTTTGTATTTTGTGTTTCCACCCGATATGTAGCCCTGTCAACTGTCTAACGATAATCTTAATATCAGCGTTTACGTTTTTAAACCAATTGCGTGGGGAATATTATTACATATGTTGTATTTGTACCCAATTGTAAGGCAGGTCTAAGCTGATTATTTCAGTTCCCAAGCTGGTAATAGTTAAAGTGTACTTTACATTGTTTTATAGTTAACACATAGACAATGTGTATAGAGTTTATTAGAGTGTACAGGAACCATAATCAATGGCGTTTTTAATTACCATGTTATTTCGCACCTCCAACAATTTATAGTCTAATCTCAACATTTAACACGTCGGATCTGGACTGTGAAGTAGCAATAGTGCGGTAATAGTGATTTTGTAATAAAAACTATCAGAATTGTTCTTGACCTAGCCTACCAAATTAAACCGTCTTCAAGGTATCCAAAACACCGATTTAAGGTTTTTGCTTTTAAAAACAAAACATAAAGCGGGCGCTTTTTATTGTATAAACGACCATCATGCAGTATCCAAACGAATCATAGCATAAGAAATATAGCCACACCACAAACAACAGCATTCTCGACACTGGCCTATAGGGGGATTGTGCATTGCTGTTTAATTTCCAAATGCTTTAGTGTTGCCGTATTTTCAAATGAATGTATTAAAATATGTTATAATACAGTGAATTTTGTTCACATAGTTGTGACAAATAAATTATGCCAGCGAAAATGATGCTTAAAATGTGTGGAGCATATTTCAAACGAAAACATGTATTTTAAACAGTGTAACTGGAAACTGCCTTTATTTTATGTAGTTATATATTTAAGTTATGCAGCCCCATATTTATGTTCTGGTGTGTATTGAGTCCTCGGTATTGTTGACAAAACCTGTCTCTACTCTTCTGTTTTCCTTCTAATATTATGGAAGGGGGAATTAGTTTTAGAAGCTCAGAACTATGAACTATGCCCTCAATGACCCTGGCTAAATTGCCGTGTTCGTTTGTTTTTGAAACCTGTTACAAAAATATGGAGTCCATGTCCCTGGAAATAATTGAAATGATTACCATTGGCTTGTAAGATGTGGTGTATAGTTCGGATATTTGTTGTTTTCAAGTGATTATACATAGTTGGGTGGAAGTGTGTACCCCAAAATGGTTGCTCCCATCGACGATTTATGGCGTGGTCTATTCAGTTTGAATAATCATTTCTTGGCTTCAATGTACATAACAGTAAAGCTCGTATTTCATGGTTGCTAGAACTGCATAGTTCATGTATACAACATTCAACAAATATTAAAGTGGACCTGGAACTAGCTACCATTAAATTGAGACCAACCGGGCTGCTCTCCAGGTCAAATTGAAATTTCTTAGATTGAGAACCCTACGTCTATCATATTGTCGTTATCAATATGTACAGCAATGAAATTTACACAACTGGTAATTTCAACCGATGTCATAGACATTTTACATAGATAGCCTTTGCATAAGATATGTCTTGTCAATCTTAGGGGACTACATAGCATAATGGAAACACAGATGAATCGAACAATCAACTACACTACATTTTAATCACAGATCGTATCAAATTGTTACATAAATCATATAAATTCAACACAAGTATTGAAATTGTTCAATAAATATAATATAATACAAAATAATAATATTAACCTCAAATATATTCACAAAGTATCATTGTAATAGCCATAACTATTAATAAACTCAAATATGTATTAAATATGTGCTCGCAACCTTCAGTTGTGTAAAGAATGTCCTGAACCACGGATTTAGTAATATTGAATTCACTATAAATATATCAAGCAAATAGCTTATTGTTATCACACATAACATAGGTTATATCGTTACATACGTTTATTTTATTCTTAAATTAGCAATCTTCTACAAAAATTCAAAAAATTCAAATGAAAGAGTCCGTTGGGAAGAGTAAAGTTAAACAGTGCATAATCCTACTATACTACCAAACACACCACCTGAGATATCAGCTGAGTTGATATTGATGTCACTTAGCTTTAAATTCCCCCAAACGATTAATAATAATAAGCTCTTACCACTTGCACAGTATTTTTGATTTTATATATGTTTGAATCATAATCATCATTTCTTTGTTTCCTGGGGAACATTTGGGTCAGCGTCTCTCCTCCACGATGTCTTGAGCCGCTACTTCTGCCTCTGCCCAAGTCTTGTATCCCAATCGATTTCTTTCCTTTTACACAGTTCTTCTCCAATTCTCTTTTGGTCTTCCCACATTCCTTTTGCCCTTTGGTGCCCATGTTAAAACAATTCTTGGTATGTCAATTCTTTCCATGCGTAACACATGTCCAATCCACTTCCACTGCCTGTTTTTTACAATTCCACTTATTGTTTGAATGTTTGCACGTTGTCTGATTTCCTCATTTGTGATCCGCATTGGTCAGTGTTTTTCAATATTCTTTTCAATACCTTGTGTAAGAATGTGTTCTCTTCATCGCCTTTGGTCATCTTCCATGTTTCATATCCATACAATAACACTCATCACATTTGACTTGACACTTTTGCTTTTGATTTTATGTGTTAATTGTTCACTCTTCCATATGTTTGATAGCTTGTTTACGGCACCCCAGGCTTTTCCAATGCTTTGTCTCAAATCAACTCCTGCACCACCAGTTCTGCTGACTGTTGCTCCAAGGTAAGTGAAATTTTCAACCTCCTCTATTCCCTTCTGCTCTATAGTAATTGGATTCCTGCTCTTTGAATTCAGTCTCATCACTTTAGTTTTGTCTATGTTAATTTTCAGTCCAGTTGATTTTGCATGCATATTTAAATGATCAAGTATTTTTTGCATCTGGCTTTTTGTGTTGGATAGCAGAGCAATATCGTCGGCGAAGTCTAGGTCGTCTAATTTCTCCATAAAGTTCCATCTGATCCCATTTCTCATACACCAAAATATCAAGTTAAAATTCCTGGCTTTAATACCTCTCAAATTATTACGAGAAACAAAGCACAGAAAAATACAATGAATAAATTCACTAAAATAGGGGATTGCTTAGGGAAGTGTGCATTGGTGATAACTCACAGTTTCAGGATGTAGAGATGAATGACAATCAACAACAAAGAAATATAGGAGTCTTGCTTGCAGAGAAACGCTGGTATTTTGGAGGGCACCACTGAAAGCAGGAGATCACAAAGCAGCTCATACAGGTCTCACAGAATGATGATTGAAGTCTGTATCCCTTGTCTCAATAACACACAGGGTACTTTGTTATGTAAATCACAAGCACACCTGGTAGATTCCAACTGTCCTTCCAGAGTTGAAAATTAATATGACCTGTTAATCACCTCTATGACAGTTATTACACGGCAATGTACACTGTTTCTTTCCATGATTCCATGCACACTTCTATTTACAGGCATTGGAGTAATATGACAAAAACATGGAATAAAGGATGCTGACAGGTACTAAAACCTACGGATGTCACCTAATGCTTAATTTCTTTTCTCATTACATCTGGATCAAGAATACTGATAGCACAAGCAACTGAACTTAGACTTCCAGTGACCAGAACCTGTATCTGGTTTGCCTCCATGATACTATCTGGTGGTGATAGATACGGATACGACATATGAGAGTTATTGCCACGATAACCACCGTAGAGCATGGTTTATGCATTCAAAATTCATACATTTGATCCTGAATAGCATTGTGATATCAACTGTTCCAGGTTTATGTGAAGTAATATTACTTCCATCTACTGCTTCATAATGCAGGGAAGGAATGTCCTCTCTTTTGGAATCACCAGGCAATAAATCAACAAACGTTGAAAAAGGTCGGCCTGTAGCATATTCAGCTTCCTCTTCTAATACATGCCATGTTTCTACATTGCCTTTACACAAAACAACTTTTTCAATATTTACTCTGTTAAATGATGATTCTAGAATAAGAAATATGGATATTGTATTAAGGGTAAATAATAACAAGAGGATATAGTCGATTAGCAGCATAGATGATCTTTAAAATAGTAAAATATGTATCTCTGTCAGTCTAAAGTCCTTGATCACATACCTTATATGCTGTAAATAGTCAATTACGTCAACTGATCACTTGTATCAATCAGGGATTCTTAAACTGTCTGACATTGTATTAACGAAAATGAACTTAACTCATGTTAAATTAATCTGTATTGTGTTGAGTAATCACTCACCAACTGATGACTGTCCAGGTTCACTGTTAGTGATATTTGGGCAGAAGGCAGCTGCTGAGAAATTGCATCCAATGAGATTCTCCATCAATAGCATAAAGTTTGTTTTTACAATTAAACATCAACACTCTCACACAATGGGTTCTATAATGAACGATTATAAAAACGCTTTGTTAGAAGTGAAATAGTTGTTAAAACACAATTAAACAGCATGATCGTCACAGTAACATTCTATGATTGCATCAGAAATCTCTCTGTCAATATAGTTGGTTGGTTGATATGCAAACCTCACAGTTAATACAATTGTTGCTAAAGGTGGCTTGATTATTGTTATACAGTTCAAGTTATTCAAAATTTGTTGTGCTATGTTTGATTGGTGTGCACACGTCACTCAAGTCTATGGGGGGACCATAACTCTTTTGTGTTGATAACAATCATAATATTTGAAGATGTCTAAAATACCATCACAAAGACAGGCAGGCAGGATATGTTGAAAGGTTAGCTAGACCAAACGTTGCCAATTTGTTTCTAGCCTGTCCTAGGGCAAAAGAACAGCGCTAATTAGATTAATACATTTCACATGCCAATGTCGCAGCAAAAACAGTGTAGCCTTCATTATATTAAAATGAAATCTAACATGGTTTCCACTGAGACAATTTCACATACATATGTTACAAAGAAGACAGTTCGGTTAAGCTGTTGCTGACTGTGTTATCAAGATTTGCACTGGCAATTGATTGTTTTTAACGATTCTGTTTAGATAATTCTACAGACAGAGGGATGAATCAACAAAGTACAGTACAGTTGATGCTTACTTCATCAAAGGCGATCCTCATAGCTGATTAAAATAATCACAGTCAAGATGTGTATACAATAATTTCCAAAACCGTGGTATGTACCGTCCTGTATTACATCACACTGTGGAGCTACGCACGTCGTGCATGTAATAATAATAAGAAGAAGAAGCTGACTATCAAGGTTATTATATGAATATAGTTTTTTACGGGTATTCGTATCGTAGATTTCGAGGGTTTCTCTGATATGTTGTCCGTAAATGCTGTAAAGCTTGCAACTTTTATGATGTACTGCTTTAATATTAGACAAATATCATTATATAGATGATAACTTTAGTTTTGGCATTGTCTGTTTTGAAACGTATTCACTTCCACCGATCAAAAATGAACATTGTTCAGATTTCAACTTCAAGACTGACTGGCGGAATTGTCAAAATTTCCATTGTCAAGATTGTAACAATCTGTGGCATATTGTAGACATTCGTTTATTGTAATGTATAATGCATTAACGAACATGAGATTAGGACAAAGAGTCAAATTTCAAATATTAAACATGGTGCACAGGTTCTCTAATACACAAATATTTTGCTGTTGTATTGTTTATATTGCCCTCTGAGGTGCATCTGGTGGTCATTCGTTTATTTGATTTCCAACACAACAATAAACACTTTTCTGCCAAATTCTTAATTTTAAATTTCAGCTTAGCTATGAACAGTTCGTCTAGACTACAAATGCGCCGATAAGATACAATGTGAGCATGGGAAAAGAAAACAGTGCGTTTAGTGGTCGACCAATTGCCCAATGTTTGTTGAATGTTAATTGTATAGTAGCAGTGCTTGAGAATACTTTAACTGTTTGTTCTCACTACATACCCCAGTATTGTCTCTTCTTCTTGTGATGATTGTTCAAACCATTTGATACAAGCCTTGATATTCAGTGGTGTACTGGCTCCATCCAAATAGTAGGTAACATTTTCACGCTTTATGATATGTGTGCGTGCTGACCAGAAACATTTTTGAAGTCCTGAATTGTTTGACGATTACACGTCAAGAATAAATAGTACTTCCAGTGCAACAACTGCATTCCCTTCATAATATATTTTATTTCAAAATGTTTACTGAAACGAGCTATTGGCCGATTGAATTATAATATTAGAACGTTTTCAAATGACGCCGTTGCGTACTGTGATCATTGCCTGACTTGACCCAACTTTATGAATATTTATAAGATAAAATGAATGCTCTTGTTGACTTGCAAAAGAGTAAAACACATTAGAATACCAATTTATTTACAGAGTATTATTTCAAAAAGCGAACCTAACAATTAATATTATTATGTTCATTATAAGTACAAAAGTTAATAATTTATCAATAATTATAATACAACCGAGCTCTGTGTTGCTTGTGTTTTCTTACAGTTTTTATTATGTAAACTGCATATGAACAATAACATATTAGTACTAAAAGTCGATTATTTTGTGAATACCATTACCACATTTTCAAACAGCAAAACGCTGCATATTGGAATAGATATTAGACATACACCATACGATCAATGTATGTGATGGAAACTGGTAAGGCAATAAGTACAATAATTATTGCATTGATTGTAATTACAATGTTGTTAAATTTTCTGAGAGTAACATGAAAGAAAATTGGATGGAAATAAGACTAATGTTTTATGAGTTATTGAAATTCTTACCATTTTTAATAGTATCTGGTAACTTGAATGCTGGCGCTGTTGTGGCATCCAATCTGTTACTATGAAGTAATTCAAAATTCGTTTTCGTACCAAGAAGTTTACGAAATAAGTAACATTATGAATGATAATGAGTAAGAACAGTAACATACTTATATGATAATTGATTTAAATAATTAAGATAACTAGTTTGATACATCTTTAATAATTGTACGTGTACACGAACACACATATATTTGAAACATGTAACTTGGGTCTCCAAATCACAGTCTTTTCTAAATATACTACTCAAAACAATTAAAACAATTTAGGGAGCACTTGAATATTCTCAGTTACAGCAAGATCCTTTATTTCAGATAAACCCATTTGGTCACATAATTGACGTAAAACATCTGCACAATGAAACAGATGATAAGGACTGCATGTAATCATTACACAATTCGTTACATGAGTTCTGAAAAAGAGAAGGGTTAAAAATGAAAATCTCAGTTCATGGAACATTTCAATAATGGGCGTGACCACCTATTGCAGTAACACGTGCAACACAACGCCGCCTCATGGATGTCACTAATTTCTGCAATGAGCGTTATGATATCGCTTGCCCCTCCTGGATCAGCCATTGAGCTAGCTGACAAAGATCCACTGGTGGGGGATGATTGCCTGTAACATGAAGATTAAGTTGATTTCACAAATGTTCAAATAGTGCCATGTCGAGTGAATAAGCAGGCCAATGCATTCTGTTGATGTTGTGTTGGCGTAGCAAATATGTGACAACACGTGCATGGTGTGGTCTGGCATGATCATTCTGTACGAGTGCCGCAGCTCCTAACTACTGTAGACAAGATGACACAATCGCAGGATCTCGTCTCTGTAACATAATCCAGTTAAGTTGGCATCAATAACATGAAGAGGGGTCATTTGGTGGTAGCTGAAACCACCCCATACCATGATGCTGCCACCGCCAAACTGGTTGTACTGTTTGATGGTGGCATCAGTGAAGCGTTCACCAGGGCGTCTATAGACAAGAATACGACCATTATTGTTGTGCAAAGTGAATCTTGAAGACGACAGAAGACCACTGTCGACGTGTCCAACGAATATGCTGTCGAGCCTAGGCCTGACATTTCTGGCCTTCGGATGGTTCTGGTCAGTTACGTTGATATGAGCTGCTGCTCTGAGGGTGCTACATATGGAATTGGCAGTTACGGTTTAGTTACAAAGGGCTGAGATAAGGAGGTACGCTCCTCCGCAGAAGTTGTGACAAGTGGACGACCTGACCTTGGTCTGCCATGTACAGTATGGGTTTCTCTGAAGTGCCGGGATAGTTTCTGAATAACAGATGGGCTCACATTCAGCCTTCTTGCATCTTCTCCCAAGGAAACACCTCCATTCAACCAGCCTATGAACTTGGCTCTCTGTTCAATTGTCAAATGTCGACGTGGAGGCATGTTTGCAAAAGTTGCAACAACGCCATTAGTGAATGTATTCCGATTACCATAATTGGCAGATGTGAATGCAAGGAAACATTATGTACAGGGAAAAAAATCAACATTCTTCGAAGCATAAGAATTAGAGCAGGTGTGTGATGAGCAATGTTCCATCTTTTCACCTGATTTTTACCTTAAAGAATACATAACTATGAAATTGAGGGCGCACATATTCTACTCTAATTAAGAAAGAATTTGGACATGTGTGGCAGATTAAAAACTGCCATTGTGACAATATTGGGGTTACATGACATCGTTTAACATGGTCCGAACGTATTTGATGTACAAAATCAGGTGTTCCTCAAATTGTTTTGAGTAGTATATAATGTTGTTCTATGTGAACTATGTACTTACTTGCTTCATGTTCTTTTATCCATATGCGACATAACTGTAATGCCAATGACGCATTTTGCTATTGATGTTCACCTTGTATTCCAAGCTCCGTGTTTTGTCCCTGCCAATCATACTCTTTCAAATTAGGCATGACTCGGTGCATGTAAATATAGAATGATACAGTCAATCACTTGATGCTTTTTATGGGTAACACACACATCAATGTTTTATTTCTCTCTGTGACCATTATTACAGACTGTACGTCATGGTCTAGTGCGATATAACATGCAAATACAATGGCATACAAGCAGATTGTCCTGTAATAACCTTTGCAAATGTTAAAACTAAAGTGATTTTTAGCATATTACAAACAATCAACATAAATACAGAAGCCACATACACACATACAAAGATGGCCATACATGATTTTATTCTCTGGGTAATGTATTTGGTAGATGTATTTTGTCATTGCATACTACAATAGAAATATTCTCGTGTCACTCCAGGGATTCCAGGATCATGTGATTATGACATTAGAAGTCTGTTATGTACTGTTACTAACAAGATCATTTCTATTGCATTCAGTTGTGTAGGTTCCAGATCTCGCATATAGCTTATGATGTTTCTATCACTTTATATACGTGTAGTTCTTTTGCTCTTGCAATTATAGTATCAAAGCTGGACGACCAGAGGGGAACACACCAACTGTGAGATTTAGTCATTCACTTATGTGATAAAAATACGAATTTTGTCAGATATTATTTTATAAAGAACCTTGCATTTGCATTCAGGTACTTACTACCGATTTACTAACCTTGCAGATACCGGCTTTATGCAAAGCTATTTTGTGTAGAGTTTTTCCCAACGTTTCTGTATGATCAAAATCAATGCCGTTTATACCAGTGACAGTTGGATATCGGATATATGTTATCATATGAGGCCATATTATTAGAATACAGTTTATTTTACATGTATTAACCATGTATTAAGAATCAATTAACATGTAATACATTTCGAGTGAGTGTAACTTGTAAACTCTTATCTACCTGCCTATCTGTACCTCAATCTAATCGCAATACTCAGAGAAAGATGTAAATAACTTGATAGAGACACTCAACATCCAACGAATATCTTGGACGACCCGATAAATGTACAAGGGGCGTTCAATAAGTAATGCCCCTGACCCATTTCCCATAGCAGGAGATTAATGACACTTAGCACAGTTATTAGCCTTTCTCTACATAGGAACCACCTAGAGTTATGCATTTCTCCCATCGTTTGATGCAGCCCTGGACACCCCAGGTTGGTTGTCCAACCACTTCGTAACTTCAGAAAGCAAGGCTGCATCATCTGGGAAACGCTTTCCTTTCAAAAACAACTTCATGACTGGGAAGAGACGAAAGCCAGAGGGTGCAAGGTCAGGAGAGTAAGGGGATCGGGAGGACTTCATAGCCACACGCCCTGGTCTGGCAACATGCGAGTTGTGAACCGGAACATTGTCCTGCAGGAGGAGGATACCTTTGCTGATCTTGCCCCGTCTCTTGATTTTGATAGCTTCTCTTAATTTCATTAAAAGTGAAGCGTAATAGGCTCCTGTAATTGTGGTACCCTTTGACAGGAAATCTGTCATCACTCATTCGTCCTGGTCCTAGAAGACTGTGAGCATGACCTTGCCAGCAGAGGGCAGCACCCTTGCCTTCTTTGACTGGGATTTGGTCTCTGGGTCATAGTGATGTACCTAAGTTTCATCCTGTGTAATCAGTCTTTTGAAAAACATTGACTCATCTTACTGGCACATCTCCAAATTCATCCTCAAGCACTCAACGCATTCTTGCTTCTGGAAAGGTGTGAGCAGCCTGGGAATCCATCTGGTAGACACCTTATACATATGCAAATGGTCACGATTTCCACAAATGGTCATGGTTTCCACAGACCTTGTACTAATCTTAACATCTTGGGCTATTTGGCGAGCAGTAATGCGTCGATCTTCCAAAATAGCTGTCTGAACTTGACAGACAGATGCCTCATCAATGACAGAAGAGGACGACCAGGTCTGGGAGCTGTTTCCACAGACTTCCGGCCATGTTTGAATTCACAATGTCGGCGTTTTACAAGGTCATATGATGGGGCATTATCATCATAAGTTTCTTTCATTTCATCAAAAGTCTTCTTTCAAATTGGTGTGCGTCCTTTCAAATACAAAAACCGGATCACTGCGAGACACTCAACTTTCACACAACTTTCCATTCCACACCTGGCTCAGCTCAAGCACCTGTAAATTAGAAACCACAATTAGTTGAGAGCTGTTTTTGCAACATAACCCATAGAGATGCAAATCATTACACATGCAACATTTCATCTAGTTCAACTAGAAGTGGTTCAGGGGCATTACTTATTGAACGCCCCTCGTAAATATTGAACTGTGTATTATATCCGTTTTGTAGGGGGAAAACACCTACGCCACCACACCCAGAAGGCCCGATTTCACAACCCTACTTGGCCCATATTATTTGTGAAAACAAATACCAAATACCATCCAAACACGCCATAACCTGTCGACATTAAATCCAAAATCACAAAATGTTCAAAATTCTTAATCGCAAACCTACTTAATAGGGGGTTCTCGATTAATAAATAAAAGATAAGAAAATGAAACATCATACATTCAAAAGTTATCTAGTTTTGATGAATGGTCAATTAATTATTCATATTTATAATTGACCGTAAATGATTCATTCATTGAAATAAACATTCATTCATATCATGTAATACACTATAATATCAATAATAATATCTCCCATAATAAATGCGTGTCTTCCCATTGCAATTATACATTTCAATTTAAACAAAGCACGTTACAAGTTATCAGGTACATAATCTTACGTTTTTTGTATAAAGACTAGAAATGCCATTATTGTCAAGAATTGGCATATCTCGGTCAAATTCACCACTACAGTTTTCTGTAGACATCAAACAAATATTCACTAAAATCTTTTTTTGTCAGTGGTACACCATTGAGTAGGATTCTTTCACGAACTTCTATCAGATAAGGTGAGCTAGGAAGAAAGACTAACTGGTGGAATTGTATTCGTTATGTTTGGTAGATCGATAACTGTTGTCACATGTGTTCACTAAAAATATTCACAACCGGTATTATATGACAACTTACGTAACGATAATACGATGATTGCCAAGTTTATCATTGTTACTTACGTGTATAGTCCGGTTTTGAATCCATGTGTTCGTAATATACTTTCACAAAAAGCAGAAACAGAACCCTTGCCCTTTGTACCACTTATATGAATGATTTTCAAACCATCTATCATGTCAAGCTGAAATTAAATGAATTGTTGACAAAAACACCATGACTGTTTTAAAATACAATGTGATATAAGAGTCTTGTTATTTTAAAAAAAAAAACTGCGTGAATTATCAATTTGGAATTATTCATGACTGACTATGAATTCAAAGACTGGCGGCAAGTTCTTAGATCGATCCCAACGATCGTTCTCTGTGGTCGAATTTCAACGCAGATATTGTAGTCTCTTCTTAGTATTTCAAATCGGAATTTTACTCACCGTTAAAATGAGATTGCATTATATGAAATCCCTGGCTTCGACTCGATTGTAGGTGTGACCAAAACAATAAAATGAATTAAATGTTGAAAAGGCATGAGATTGATTGTATCTATTATTTTGTTTTCCAGGTTCATTAATTTCAATTTCAAAAGGTAATATTTACCAGTGTAACTCAGTCTCCCAATAAGGTAACATTTTCGCGCTGTTGTATTTTGTATAATTACGTTAAAAAGAGAAACGGATATATAAGATCCATACGTATTAGTTATACAATTACCATTGTAATTTTATTCTTTTTTATACTATTGGTATATTTTTTTACTAGAGTTTAGTAGTTTCTCTGTTAACATTTTTTAGCGTGTAGTAGTTGTCGTATTACGGGGAATATTACATCATAATTAACTTGGTTTTTTCATGTTCTTGATATTAGGCCTGAACGGGTTACCATTGTTGACTGTGTTGGTAACTTTTAAAAAGTATTTTCAATTTGTACAGCATATTTTGTAGAAATTGTTACGGTTGATAGTAGAGTAATGTAGTATGCTTGGCTCGCTTGGTTAGCTGAGATGCCCACTTTTCATCTGATGTATTTTCCAACTATTTTGTGCAATACTTCATTAGTTATTTATCACATCTCACTGTTGTTACGTCACTGAAACTACTATCACGGGGAATTTCTTCTCCTCTGCGTTCCCCACACGTGCCAGGGGGAAATCTCGCCTCTGTCTCTATACACGTCTGCTTGAGGTACGGGATCGGGAAAGTCACTTAAACTTTACAGTCAAATAGACGCACACAACGAAATACGTTTCAACTCTCGTCTTTAGTCGGTTGGTCGAGTACTCTATAAAACACAGCACCCTGGGGAAAAGTCCCCAAGACTATCGCAAGGCTGACCCAAGACTGCCCGTAGACTGCGTCTATCCTGGTGTACTCGCCAAGACCAACTCAAACAACTTTATTCACTTTCAAAACCTTAACCAATTACAGAGCAGTTAAAAGACTCTAAGGCGTGGCCTTCACACATCCAACCAATAACACTAAGTACTGAACACGTCATATCTTTTGATTAATCGTTCACTATATTACTAACTGCGAATACCAACTGTCAGAAATAGTAGTCCGAATAGCGACGGTTATATCATCACTGAGTCGAGTTCCGTCCAGGACCTCGCAAGAACCTAAATGATGACAGATATAACACCGCCATTCACAAGTAATCAGCTAAATAAGTCGGACAACAGATATGCGCAAACAAATTCATGACACTACTGCGAATAACTAATTGTCGTTCCCTACACTGATGATGTCCCCACAGCTCATGGTCCTTATGATATATTCGTGTCAATACACGGACGTCTATGGGGCGGAACGACTGTGTCCCGGTACAGGACCTTACCGTGGCTCAAAATAATAAAAATTATATTATTAATACAGTTTGGTAATGTAAAGCAAGCACGTGTCATTAATTTGAAATATCAACGCTCCGAAACTCCGACAATCACTTGTTATATATATAACAAGAGAAGAAACAAAACATGCACCCGGGACATGCACACATCTCAAAATACAAAATACCTTGTCCAAACCAGTTACAAGTGCATATACGACACTGGGATATTGCAAAATGTCGACCGATTACATATAAATCATATATTGTTTCACATAATTTCTGTTCCTTGTGATACCAGATCCACTGTTTGCGCCAATCTGTTGACAGAATGGATGTCAAGTGTAGTTTGCTTGTATGTTACTATAGATGGCGTGTAAGTATGTGATACGAACAACGTTTGATAATCTTGACTCTGATAGACGACTTTAAGCTTCAGTATAGACCAAGCTATTTTAAAAGTGATGATGACGGATTAAATCAGGAGCCCACCAAAAGGCATTTTGCTCAAGTGAACAATGTCAACTGCTAAAAACCTCACCCGTGTCCAGAATATTTGTTTTCAACATTCAAAACATACTCATGGAAAGACGGAATACGTTCTCTTCTGCTATGTGGGTTTCCTTTTGGTTTCAGTTAAAAATCGTTCTAGAAATATGTAAGATACTATGATCTAATAGAGAAATTATAAATGCTAAGGGGTCTTCGATGAGATTGGTACACTTGCTTGATTTAACAAGTCGGATTAGAAGTGAGTTTGGATTCTAGACCAGTGTATATATGCCAAATACCTCAACCTGTAGACAGTGAGGAAGACAGATATGTATATAAGCTTCAGAAGTGGCCTCAAAAATATAAGACATTAGAAGTTCGTGGGTGAAATATCAAAACACATGAAGACCTGCTAGCTACTGGTGTTTATGTCAGTATAAATGGCAAGTATAATCTTGCAGACCATTGAAAGAAAAAGTCATATATAATGGTTAGTAGGGAATTCCAATATACATGTACCAGTTTCATCAAGAACTGCCATCAGAATACACTACCCATTTGATACTTAATTAGACTGGTAAGAAAATTGTACGAGAGAACTGCTACATAAATTAAGAATGAAATTAATCTGAAATCAAAAACTACTTGTTCAAGTACTGTAACTGATTTTTCAGATATCAATAGGCAAGGTTATAAGCGACATAGATCTGATAGAAATGACATAGTTGAGTGAGTTTATTGTAGATAATGCACTTAAAAAGATATGCTCAGCTTATAATAATGATCGTGCATTAACTTTGAACTTGGAGTTAGTGCATCAGAATTTAAACCTACCAAGTACTAAGACTGTTCATAAAGAAGAATCTCATTCAGTAGTTTCTTAAATACAGGATCAGCGAGTATAGAGTAATGAATAGACAAAAAAGGGGCCCACGGCCTTATTGGGGAATGTTTCTTCTTATTCCTTATTCTTCAAAATGTTCAATTCAAGTAAACATTTGATAATATAATATTGCATCTCAGTTTTATCCTTGAATGTTTCTGAATATTTACTCCAATACTCGTCGATATGATTGTCTTGTAAGCTGCAAAGCGTTTACAATTCCAGAAAACTGGTGCGGGTCGTATCAAAACAAAAACAGGTGAATGGTGATTCCACACGAAAAAGCAACGTTGAACTTTACAAACTTTATTTCAGATTATTTGAGCTGAAGCTGTATGATTGGTTACCATTCACAATATGATTATAAAGCTCATTTACTGTTTGTTGTATGAGTTAGTGTATCTATAATTCTGTTAAATATAATGGACGTTTTGGAAGAACGCATGCGTTACCATAGACTAGATAGAATCACACTCAACTACTAATACCATGTACGTGTTGTGTCTACATACTTTATAACATATATCCAGGTTGGCTTAAGTAGCCAATGACTGCCCTTGGGATGATTTAATTTCCCATTCAGACAATCAACTTACGTTTACATTAGTTTTACATCAAAAATCATAGACAAAACAATCTGATCTTGACAATTAGAGTATTGACATGGCCAAGTACTTCACAATTGAGCAATGTCACTCGCACTACTAAATAAATTAAAACCCAACCCATGTAGCTGATTGTATCCTGTACATCAGGATGAGAAATGTACTACATGACAGTGGCTTTTTGGGGCACTATATGAATAATAAACAGACAAAATTGCCTAAAAGCAATTTCAAAATTATTTAATAAACCATAACTTTATTTGACAGATCTTGCCGTATAGTCCAGTCATTCTAGCAAGAAAAGGGGGCCAACCCGTCACAAATTGCAACAGAAATAATTTCTTCACAGTGCTTTTCGGAAAGGTATCTACATTGACATACTAAAAGTCTAGGAAAATCTAGGCTTCCGAAATATACCTAATTAGCATATATTCAAAATGGCCGTTTTGCACATTTTTACAACATGGAAATATAACTATTTGGACATATCTTTAATTCTACATGGGGTATTTTAAAAATTCATGGTACTGTTTTGAGTCAGGGAAGGTATGAGAGTGCTAAATGTGTTGATTGGGTAACTGAAAATTAGCGTAAATCCAATATGGCCGCGATAATATAATTATTTAATGTAACTTCTCTTCCGGCTTTCTTGTATGTGGCATAAGTAATAAGTTTAAGATGCTAGAATGCTAGAATATTTTAAACAGAATCATACAATACAGAAAAGATGTAAATAAATGATTTTCTGGGTAGACGGACGCTTCATCTGCATGAATCCAACATGGCCGTCCCATCTAAAAGAAAAACTAGAGGAATGAAACACTTTGGTTGGATCTACAAATCTGCTATACTATATACACAATATACCATTTAAACGTAAATTTTCAACTCTGTAAATTATGTTATTGATTTAACAAACTGTATTAAATAGTTATAATTCTGTCCAAAAGTTTGAAAAATGTAATTGCTAATCGTCATTGCTATCTTCGTCAGATATCTGGACTACATTTGCGCATCCAGATCCTCAATATTGACCACAATCTGCAGAACATTCAAGGTTGTGCTTTCTACAGGTACATCTGAGACTGCGACAGTCTGTGGAGCAGTTGCATCTCACTATCCTCAAGAGAAATTCAGGGGCTGCCTCCTTGTCAGTCATTACAGGAATGACGATTGATTGTGGATCGCGTCCTGGGATTTGCTTCCTGGCGAGAAACCTGATTCGTGTCTTTATCATGACTTGATTGTCCATAAAGACGACACACTCGTTCGAGAATGACAGGGCCCCTAGTTCAGCCTGACCTGAGGCGAGGGTGAGTAGGAAGATTGTTTTCCAAGTCAAAAGTTTGAGTGGTGCTGATCAGAGAGCACAACCGATAAGTTCCAATTGATTGGTTTCCTCATTCGGGCTCTAGGCCTCTGATTGAACAGTTAACAGTCTCCTAATAGTAGGATACCCAGCTAGCCTCGTCCCCAGAGAATCCTAATAGTGACAAAGCTGACCTATAGCCAACAGTCGCTGAAAGAACAAATCCATTTCGTTCAAACAATGGACAAAAAGTCAGCTGTCTGGCCAACAAAGAAATGACATGGTTCTCCCTTCCACTACACCAATCAGTGTACGCACGTCCTTTCGAGTCATAGGCTGTATTGGTGGGATCCCTATTCGCCAGGACGTTGGCAGCCGACTGAGTGAGTCAACCAAGAGCCTTGATGCATGTAAGTGGTACACCGCTGGACTCAAAGGCAGTGTGCCATTCAGTTGGGACAGCAGATTTGGACTAACATTTCCAGCAGTAGTGGAAACCAAACCTTGCTTGGCCCAGTGGGCGCCACCCGCGTGCAGATGCGCTCCTGTCTAAGTTTCTCCAGTACCCGGTGAATAGCAGGAAGGGAGGAAAGGCTTACACGTCCATGTGGGTTCACAGGGGTCGACAAGGGCTCCTGGAGTCGGCAGGAGTGTCGTGTACGTCGGGAGCTTGGTGTTCTGGGGTGTGGGGAACATTTGACATTTGACATTTGATAGTCCCATCGCCGAAACAGTCTGAAGGTTACCCATTGGGGTTTCCTCCACTCCGTGTTCTGGAGATGGAGCCGTCATGACAGGCCATCCGCTTGACTGTTTCTCGCCCCTGGAAGGTGCTATGTGGCTAGCTCCACATTGTATTCCAGGTACTAAAAGAGAATTTTCTCCGCTAGGACTGACAATGATGGGGATCTGGTCTCCCTCCTTGTAGCTATAGGAGACCACCGTTGTGTTGGCCGTGCGAAGCAAGACTCTGTGGTCTTGAACTAAGTGAAGTAGTGCTAAGCACACTTCTTTCAGTTCGAGCCATTTGATATGGCAGTCCTGAATCTAATGCAGGGATCATATTTTCCATTGGGCTGGTTCGTGCAATAGGTGCGCTCCCCAACACGTGAGCGAGGTATCCGTTTCCAGAGTCATAGCTGTGGCGAGTGGGTCCAAAGAAACCCCCTGCTTGAAGTTGGCAATTGCCGAACACCAGGGCAAGGCATTCCTCACTTGGTCCGAGAGTGTTACTCACCTCTCCAGTTCCCGGTGTTGCAACAAAAGTGTGCTATAACGCGAACTGGGGGAACTACGTTGCAAACCGCTGACATCATTCCGGTGATTCGCATTACATCTCGGAGAGACACAGAGGGGATGCTGACTAGGCGTTCAGCTAGGTCATTTAGGCAATGGGCCTGAGGTGACCATAACTCCCTGACCATAACTGTTGTGTTGGCTAAGAGTGGGACTTGATCGATTTACTAGGAAGCACAACTGGTCTAGAAAATCTGGTGTTAGCCTTACTGTTTGACTAACCCCTTGTTGGGCTGTGTAGCAACCAGCCATCTAGGTACACGTTTATGTGTATCGATGTGATGTGTACTGAGTGCGATAGAAATGTGTGGGTTCAGTGGTTCCACATCTGGGTGATCTCTCCTCCACCGAGGTTAGACCCCTCGAGGCCTGTAGAATTCGGTACAATCTACAGATATTATTGGAATAAAACTCCAAACATATTATAAGTGTTTATTTCTCTAAAAAAAAGAAATAAAGCTGAAAAACGACAAATATTGTATTTAGATTTTTGGCGTTCAAAAGAAGCAGATGACAATTTATAGAACCTTGATCTACTGTTACCCAATTGTGTGAGCAGATTGAATTTAAACTTGTATTCCACCTGACAAAACTATTTTGCTTAGATTTGGCATAAATGCAAAATTATAGGTTTCATATTCATGACAATTTGTTTTGGTTTCCCAAATTTCTGTCAATTACGAAAAGAAACTATGTCATTTACGACGGTTTGTTGATCTGAAATTAACAAAAATGTTAAGATGTGTTGTATTCTAAATAACCTACCTATCTTTTGAAACTAATTGAATGAAACTGTTCAGAATTGTCAAATTTAATTAACAAAATATAGGCTTTCCACTGTTAAAATTCATAAGCATATGCAAAATACAGCAACATCATTTCTTTGATTTCTTTTCTATTTTGCGACACGTGCAAATGGATTAGTAATTTTTAAATAATAATTATTGCTTATCCCTTGTTATGTTTCATGTAAATAGTTGACTCACAGTGACATCAGCTTTTTTTTAGATCGTCTCTAAACTCGGCCAAATAACTAGTCTCATACAATCCTCCTTCTCTAAGTGACTTGTTAGAGACTGTTGAACTTGATTGTCTGTATGACAATTACTCCAATAACTAAAAACAAATATTATATACTATTCACAAAGCCTGTAGTTCAAATACACCAGCATAGTACTAGATGTACATTCTCTCAAAATAGTGTGCAAATCAAGAATATAAATTAAGATGAAACTGTATAGTCATATGAATAAATTAATGGGCATACGGGTAGAATGTAAAGGGAAAATAACAAATAAAACTCGATGTCTGTTACTTTATGCTTTCTCGGGTATACAAGGTAATATGAGGGGGAATTCTTCTTCTCTGGTCTGGGGTTCTCCAACCCGTGTCAGGGGGGAATCTCATCTGTCTCTATATCACGTCTGCTTGAGGTACGGGATCGGGAACGTCACTTAAACTTTACAGTCAAATAGACTGACGTGCAGAAAATCACAATTTCATCTCATTGAGTATGTACACATGTTGGTATGAGAAGTTATTCCACCTGAGATGCTACATCGTCTTGCATTTTTTTCAAGAGAAAACCTCACCCTATAATTTTCTTCCGACATGTCTTGAAAACAAGTATTCAACATACATCTTCAAAACATTAACCATCCATTTCAAATATGCACAATTGTTTGCGTGTTTGTGTTGACAGATTTATAAATAACACGGTCCAGGGGTGTCCGCATAAACCAATGTTAACTGAGATTGATTGTAACGTGATTGATTGCCGTAAAATAGAGTATTTAGACATTACTTTCCAATGTCATATTTAGACATACTTTCCAATGTCAGTAGTTTCTGGCAAATGTTTTCAAATAATTAAACACAGTAGTCAAACTTCCATCTATAACGGCGCTCCTTGACAAGTCGTCAAATAGGATGGAGGTTAATTTATGGATGTGACATGGGTAGCTGTGGTTTTATCAAGAATCGAATTTATTTATACCTACAAAGAAAGATTGATAGTGGTTGTTTCAATTGTTGTTACATCACATATAGCCTCGGCGGATTAGATCTGTTTTAGTATCATATTAAACTATGCCTCGATGTATTTGTTAAAATACAATTCATACTAAGCCACGCATAAGGCAGAAAGGTAGCAAATTTAATTTTATCATTCATTTGGAAAGTTCTAATGTCATGGAGCTGTCATTGCCATGTACCCGGTTATATAATTATATGAAAACAGCTGTCTTACTCACGGATACACATTGCGATGTAGAACAGCTGCCTCTCGTAAGGGATATTAAGTACCTGTATTTAAAAAACTAATATATTGGTGTATTTATAAATATATGTCGCCTACGACAGTATTATCCAAAATGCATTTCGGTATGCTGTGTGTTTACTGCATCTGGCCTTTGCACATTTTTAATCAATCTAGCGGTTAACGTTTAGGCCCACTTTACATTACGCTTTTCGTGACAGTGGGACTGGCGACAGAGCTCATGATTGTAAAATCAGTTGTTGTCGGTCATTGACCTCGTGCTGACTACAATTTTACAATCATGGCCACACAATCTCATAACAGAATATGAGTCAATAAATCAACAACATATTTGAAGCATACATTTTAAGAGAAATTCTGAGCCGTGAGATCAATGGATATTCTGTCATGAATTTGTTTTTGCGTATCTGTTGGTCGACTTAATTAACTGATTATTAGCGAATTGCTGTGTTATGTCTGTCATCGTGTAGGTCTATTTGAAGTTTTGGACGGAACTTGGCTCAGCGGTTTGGAACTAATTACGAGATATCCGTCGCGATTCTGACAGTTGGTATTCCATAGTTATTGATGTAGTGAACGATTAATCAAAAGATATGACGTATTCAGTACTTAGTTTGATTGGCTTTATGATTGAAGTTTACGCCTTAGAGTCTTTTTACTGTTTTGTAATTGGTTAGAGTTTTGAAAATGAATAAAGAGAGTTTGAGTTGGTCTTGGCGAATACTCCACGATAGACGCAGTCGAGGCAGTCCTGGAGAGTCGAGAGTCCGAGAGAGTCCAGGGGCGAGCCTTGAGGCAGTCCAGTCTTGGGCTAGTCTTGGGTCAGCCTTGCGAGAGTCTTGGGGATTTTTTTCCCCAGGGCGCTGTGTCTTATAGAGTGCTCGATTGATCGACTAAGACGAGAGTTGAAACGTATTTCGTTGTGTGCGTCTTATTTGACTGTAAAGTTAAAGTGACTTTCCCGATCCCGTACCTCAAGGGGACGAGATAGAGAGACGAGACGAGATTCCCCCCTGACAGTGTGGAGACCCTGTGGAGAAGAGATTTACCCCTGATAATTCAATGCTGAAAAGCAAGAACATAAAATTAGTGCATATAAATACTTTTTTTAAAAATAGGCCACAAATACAGGACATACAACAATCAACCTCAAAAGATGACATACCAGTTTCCTAATATGATAGTCGAGTGCCCCGCCCCTGGGGATAAGCAGGAGACATTCTCCAAGCTTCGACTGATTACTGCCGTTGACGGCGTGCTTTAAGAATTTCGATTTAGGTGCACTCAGTCAATGTGTGTGTCTCATTTGTATACAAGAACACCTTTCACACCTATTGTTTTCAGTTGACCCCCATGCGGTTAAGGAATATTCCTTAATTCTTGGGCCATCAATATATCTAAGATTGTGGGATGCATTGGCAACAAAATTACGATTTTGTTAATCAATTCAATTGTGGTTTTTATACAATCCATCAGACAATGGGTGAACACACTTACGTTGAGTGCACAATTTAAGGCTGGAAGAGTTCTCTCACGTATATGCGGGTTTATAAGACAGGCATATTTTAACCGACATGAAACTACAAAAACTATTCGAAACAATTTAAATACCTAATAATGTTTTGAGAGATATAGTTTGAAACTATCCACTTTTCGAAGATTGCTTGCATGAACCAATGAAATTACAGGGATTTTTATAGCACAGTACTGAGATATCGAAGCCTAATACACTGCTTTATTACAGTGATCTGATATGATATATGTGATAAGATGAGTTATTATATATACAGTATTTATACGATCATGTGTTGATTATGTAATGGTTTCGTCCAATAGATGATGCGCTGACAGATCTTGCATGTATAAGATTTCGCCCGTTCTTGAATTGTGGAGTTGACTTGACATTTGTATATTTAAGTTATAGACTACATTTCAAAAAGCTGAATAAACTGACCTTCAGTTGCCCTGGGTATTTGCATAAATTTGCATTAAAAGCAGCCAGCCTATAAATAGAACCATTGTTACGAAACTGACCCGTCAACTCACACGTACGTTTCAGTTTGACCCATATACTACCTATGTATCGTCCATCAAACTATTTAGATTGTGTTAATTTGATTATTCGGAGACGGCGGTCAATTATTTTCTCCGGTACACACGTAGTTTATCGTTTGAGATCTTTACGAGTTTTCTACACCCACGCTGTTTGTAAAGCTGGAAATCCCCGACCACGTGACCAGCACGGTCATCCAATGACTGCGAAATGGGAATACCAGCAAATTATTTTTAGGAATTATCTCAACGGAAATTCCGAGACGTATTCTCTCGGTTCTATTGCGATGCAGGTTGGGCCTGTTGATTAGGCATTTTACGGTGTCTACCACCATGGTTGAAACTCCACGCGGCGTTTATCCCGCTTTTAGACTATATATTATCTGCAATGTCTTTGATTTTGAATACCTCCTTCGAAATGTCCCGCTTATCACGATGTCCGTCACACTGCTGATCAGCTGGATCATTACATAACGGTACCATCGTTTAACCGTTACGGGCTGCAGTATGTCGGATCGCGCAAAAGGTGGAGTCCATCAGGTAAGTTTAGTTCACATTAAAGTAACAAAAAAGGGTAAGTTCTTACACAGCGAATGCAGATTTGAATATTTAGGTGTGGTGTACAGTTTTGAATATAATGAATATAAATATTCATTGCGATTTCTGTAATTATTACACTGGGTAGTAGTTATTAGTGATTAGCCATTACTATGTGAAATATATTGTTGACTTTGCTACTTGGTACGCAGTTTAATTGTGACGATACGTGTAATTGTTGCATTATTATCCCTTTATATATCACCTAAAGAAATTCATATATCATATAATTCACAATTGTTGATATAAAAGGTCTAGAAACAATGACTTGTGATCCAAATTTACGTGAGGTGAGTGTGGCCTGGTTCGCGGGCGTAGTAAGTTCACGGGCAGTATGTTGAATTGATATAAGTGATATTTAAAATCGAATCCAATTGTTTATCGATACAGCAATCCGTGAGGGCATGCAGTACAACTGTGTCGATATAAGTGATGTGTATGCACACCACATATACTCGGATATATGCATTGAACCCCACACGAAAATTCCATTTGTGGGGTTATTTGGTCATTTTCGAAATTGACGAAATACATTGAGAACATTTAATTATGTATATAATATATATATTAGCTAGCAATTGTCGTTATACATTTTTTTAATGAAGTTTGAAAATTATGTGGTATTCTCTTTCGAAGGTGGTTTGGAAAGACCTATATTTTTTCACCAAATCCTAGTAACATATTTTAATTATGTGCTATCTTGCCATGAGGGAACTATTTGTTTAATACATCATTGTCATTTTTGGTGACTACTGTATTTTAATTACTGCGAAGAATCGAAATAAATGTTATGTTATACATATATATATAAATATAGTATACATATGTATCGATGGCGAACATTTCATATTGAGAAATACCATAAAAGAAAGAAAATAACACACACACACAAATAAAAGCCAAAATACGTTCAAAGTTCAAAACTGAAGAACAAAGTATTTTAGATTTTTTTTACAATCTTGCCTCCCATACGTCTTATTGGTACTCAGCTCAGCGACCTTCACAGTAACCTGGACAGTCAAATGACGAGTACAGGCAGTGATTCCAAAACACTCATGTATGCATATTTATTTTGTTCAAGTCAACACTGATTGGTTCATTTCTATTTTCATTTTCTACAAGATCGTTCTTTCAACTCAAATACTCAGTTATTTCGATTAAACTCCCTTTTTTGTTTAAAAATGTACCCCCCCCCCCCCTGCAAAATTCACCCGTCGCCCCATCACAGATTATTCTCACAATTTTACAATGCGTGCACGTGGTGCCGTCCTTCGTGAAAAACTTCCGCTTCCGCACCTCGACATGATGGCAAGATATGCGCTCGAAAAAGTTCCGGAGCTCAGCCAAGACGAATTCTGGAATATGGTGCGTATGCCATGCTAAAGGTGGGTGCAGAAAGAGAGGATGTCCTTGATAATCCGTCGCCGAGGGCGCAGAAGGGGTATATGATGTATACTGTGATATATGTAATATTGAGCACCAAATACATGGTCATGATTTGTCATTGGCCTTAGTGCACATCATTTATAGACGATGAACGTCATGTTCGTATAGCAGATAAAAGCTGATTATTTGCAATAACCTAATTAGGAGAGACATTTATAGAAGGGGTAAACGGGCGCGTACTGTTATTTGTTTTACTGATGTTCAAAACTGATGCTGAATGGGGTAAAAGGCGCTTTATGTGATATGTAATCTTAATTAAGCGATGGGTGTAATCGTTCACGCGCTAGCGCTACCAATACGGATACCACCATGTATTCGCAGATAAAATAACAAAAAAACAAAGACACTAGGTGTAATCAGCGCCCTCAATAGTCTGAATTTTAACAAGTCAGCACCTGTTTGAAATCTAGTCCATATGCTCAAAGGTCATAGGGTATATTATGTTAGCAATAAAGATCGAGTATCGCCACACAATACCGTTTTAGTACCTGTGTTGTTGCTGTATTGTTGTTTCCTGCACAATAGCTTGAGCTTCGATTGCGTTCTAGTCAAAAAGGTCCCAGTACTTTGTGATAAAAATAGTGTATTGTATGCCTATCCCAGTAAATGGACGAATGCCAATGCAAATTAATTTGAAGTACTTTGCACATATACGCCCCCACCTTACAGATGTCAATATGGATAAGGGTGGCTGACTTTAACCCAGTATGTTATGACCACGAAATTCTAGGAAAAAGCCCCTACCAGCTACATGGTATAATAAGACCGGGGTTAACACGTATGGCATCGACAGGTCTGGTGACGGATTGAAGTTGGTTTTAACGATTTTAAATGCACTACTAGCACAATGAAGGCAGCCACGAAAACTCAAACGCGGACGCTCTGGTTGATTGGTGGTGCTGTGATCGCTCTCGTCATACTGTTGCCGTTGCTGGCTGTTGTTCTTATTGCACATGTCAGAATTAATCGGTTAGAATTAACGTTGTTAACAACAACTGAAAATCTGCAAACTCTCGAAAGACGGGTCATGGAATTAGAAGACAGACTACGTTATTCGAATTCTGAGGACAGCGGGGACAGTGAAAACAACGACGATACCGAACAGTTCATGGTAGGAGACATTCTGAAGGTAAGCTTAAACTATTGCGTAGATAGATACAGTTCTTCATGATAAGCGTCACTGTTGGTGACTGGTGCCGCAGTCTGTTGTTGGCTGAGTGTAACAATTCAGGCACCTGTCTCCACAAAGTGCGAAGTACGGCCTGAAAAATCTTTGCACTGAAACGCGTTGTGTAAAATCTCTTCGTTGATTCATTCTTCTCAAAACAAATCATTGTCCTATTAATTAAGCTACGTATTTTGTCTCATAGGATGGTGTTGACGCTGGCAGAAAGCTGTATGAAATGTTGAGTGACAGAGTTGATACGCAAAGCAGGGAGAGCTCGGGAGAGTCATTGAGTGAGTATCTTGATAATACTAGCATATCGGCAATGTTGTTAGTCTACAATTACCATCCTAACCAATGTGTTTGAATTCACGTGCGTTTGTAATTCCATGCCTGATATGCTCGCTGAGAGGTGCATCACATTGAACCAAAAGATTGCCAGGATTCATATTGTGGCTTACTTCTTTTTCTGTAGGTAGGATGAAACGAAAAGGGAAGAAAAAGGACAAATGTAAAAAAAACAAGAAAGGTAATTACTTTTATTAAAATATAAAAATATATTTTATTTTGGTTTTGTATGTGCTTTAGTTCCATTGTAAATGAATATTGACATAAGGGGTTACCAAGGGTAATACAATAAATAAAATAAAATAATACATAATGTATTTGATAATTAATGTCTCTGTTTCTCTATTATTATTTTTACAGTAAGTGGTATACAGTCATAAGTCTGATTTGAATTGCAAACTAAGTATACGTTCTATCATATTTCAATCGATAAATATTCTATTTTCTAGTTTATAAATTTATAATTTATTCTAACTCGCTAGTTCAAGGTGTAACATACTGTGAAATCTGTGTAATTACATTCCCCTTGTCCTTTCCCCAGTGTCTAACGGTTGCACATTTTCAAGGTGAAGATGGCCCTGACCGAGTTAGACATACTGGAAAAAGTAAGTATATTTTCAATACACTCATTTTAGTTTATGTATATTTTTGTATTATAGTGTGGTCCTACTGCTGCACATATTATTGGGGATGGCAAATACGGAAGAGCGACCGTGAACGTAGGAAGAGGTAAGCGAAGGGATATATACCACGGACGCATGACTCGGGTGTATCATCTGCGCATGCCCAGTATACATCATGCTATATCCAATATCTATCTGTATAATTCGGACCCATAAACTTCTACCAAACTTATAATCAGTATATAAGTTTATAATCATATCATAAAACGTATTTGATATGAATACTTCTATCTGGACACTTGCATGTGGTGACCTTTGATCCTTATGTTAATGAAAAATCCTGGTAATCTTTGGTCGCTAGGCTCAATGTAAACAGCAAACTCTAAGTAACTATATTTAGGATCACGGTAGCGTTTGTTTCTATTTTGCTAGTTTATCTGGGGGCAAGAGGAATAGCTGGCTACAGGTTACAGAAAATAAAAATGGCATTCACAGTAAACAAAATAGGTTTTTACACTTTACAGATAAAGCAAATTCCTAATTACATTTACATTTTTATAATATATTTGATAATTTGAGTTTAAGAATCATAATTGGAAATTGCACACGAATTACGACATTTAATGTCGGAAATTCTCTATGCGCTTACAAAACATAAAATCTGTGTACACATTACGGACGAATAAAATAGCTCATTACATTTTACACCTTGCCCATTTCTACGAATTTACGCCTTTTATTTATTTAAATTACATTATTACGATATTAAAAACAATTGATTACAGCTTACGAAAATACCCCCTGCCAACCCTCTATCTGCGCCTACTGGCAAAAGAGGAAGTTCAGTATGAGGTCATTGTGACTATTGTTATGTAAATATGTATATGTGGTTACTACTCATAGATAGATGAAGTAGGTTTTCTGAACTTAAAAATAATCCAATCAGATTCCAGATGATCCCAGAGGCTTTGACATTAGCTTGAACTATCATGACATATCTGTAATGTCGTTATTTTAGTTGATTGTCCATCTTTTTATGTAATAGTTGAAATATTGGCGTCTCAAATTATGACAAGAATGTTTAGTCACATATTCACGTTTTGTTATTTCGTTATACTGTTGTTCTTGTTCTCATAAGTATACATTTCTACACACTCAATGTGAAGATAGTTGAGGATCAGAGTCTCCTAATAACACCCACTGTTCAATATTTATAGAATTATTTCTAATCATACTGGTTACTCACTCTTTGTCTGTATTTACTCTGACCATCATGGGTCCATGATTTATTGTTTACAAAAAAAGGGCTTTTGGCACTAAAATCATTGAAATACTGTAAATGCTATAATTTGTTCTTATAGATGGGGTATTAGATCTTTGGCGGTATGCAGACTGGATGAGAGATGACCCAAATAAAGAAAAGTTTCTACTCAGTGTGGATGGAACTATAACGGTTATAGAAGGTGGCTTGTATTACGTCTATAGTCAGGTAATTCCTTGGTTCTTGGCGGATTTTAAACTTGCTGGGCTATGATACGTGTTTTTATAATTCTGTTGTAAATTTGTGATTGCAAACTATTTTCATTATTTGTATTAGAAAGTGAAAAAAAATATTACTGATAATATCACGTGGTGTCGAGCTACTCAACTCTAAGATGACATATTATATATATTACTTATATATATTGTTTATCAATTGTGGTCTATCTTTTATTTTGGTGCACAAACATGTTGCTCCATGCTGCGTCTCTACCAGGGTCAGCGCTAAGTGTTTTAACTAGTATTTACCCGTCATTTACAGGTCAGATATTACGATAAATTGACAATGGCGCACGTTGTCAATATTAATGGAAACCCCTTTATTACGTGTACTCAGTCGACTTTGCAACATTCGCTAGAATCCAAGGAAGATGCTGACCCTCCGGGGATTGATGAAGGGCAGTCCAAATATAATACTTGCTATACAGGCGGTGTAACTAAACTAGATGACAGGAGCGAGGTCACTGTTAATATTCCGTACCCCAACCGTGTAGTGAATATGCATAAAGATAGCAGTTTCATCGGGTTTATTAAGCTAGTGGCTTGAGCATGACACGACCACATCCCAGCCTTTTATGTGCACTCCTCAAGCTCATCGAAGTTTACTAAACTGACTCGAACCTTCTGGTCGCTTACAGGTCACCTACAAAGACGCCAATAACCCGTTTGTTGGCCATTCGGTTTATGTGGGCCAGGGTAGGAAACAATCATCCATTGCCAGTTGCAAGTATTACCACTCAGAGTACGCCTTTCACTCCTGTTTTACGGGTGGGATCGCCTTCATCCAGCCTGGCGAAAAAATACACGTATCAATGCTTACTGATGGAGAGGAGGTGTACAGTATTGCAGGGGAATCCGATACGACTTTTATTGGTTTTCTTAAGCTAGACAGTTAGATGTGGTACGTGCTCATACTCAAGCCACATTTCTCCTGATAAGTTGTGTTTTGCGCTATATCCAGACATAAACGTTACCATGTGTATATTGTATATAACTATGATTTTATTTCTATTATGAGTTTCGTGCAGTACGCTGTTTCTGCATGTGTAGATTTGATGTACAGTAAAGCAAAAGTTATCTATTACATGTGTCAAGGTTATATATAGTTCTACACACTTTCATCTCGTGATGTCCAAGATTTTTTTTATTTTGTAATTTAATCAAGATGTTACTGTAAAATCAGAGACTCTATAGAAGATATGATTTATTCTGGAACCATCGTTTCCCAATTTATGACAATAAGTCTTTTTATATGATATGAAATGCAACCTAGCCTCTGCATTATCTTATTATCCAGTGTGTTTTCTATCCATCATCTATCGAGTCTATGGTAAAATGTACAAATTCAATGTGGAATATATTTTAGTTTTGTATGTGTATGTTTTTCAATTCTTCGGAAAAATTTATTGTGAAGTGATTTTTTACGACTGAAATTCAATATGTTGTTTGGAAAAGTTGCTATTATAGCATTTGTATAGATATACATATCTATATTTGTTATTATTATGCTTTTGATCTTTGGTGATATGTTTTCATAATACCAAATATAAATCCTTGAAAAAAGAATTACCTGTCGGCCAAAGTTTTACAAACCACAACACAAAGGATGCTGGGAAAATAATGAATAATACAGTAAATGGACCACAATTTAGATTAAATAGGTCGTAACCAAATACAGCTTAACGAAAAGAAATTTAACAATTTTAAAATGCTAGGCCTGTCACTTTCTATACCGGACGAATGCCGATATTATCATTTAACAAATATTCACTTTTGAAAAATAAGTATTTTCTTTCATTTTTTGTGAAAACCCTCAAATTATGGGACTTCAATCGTAGATCATGGTTCATGTTTTGTCCAAACAAAGATATCACCAACGGGCGTCTGAAGACCACAAACACATTGGGATACATTTCTGATTGATCAAATGGTTACAACATTGAAACGTGTTCAATTGTTCATGTTATTTACATACGTCACTTCGAACATGCAATCGACACGTTTCCTCTACCTCCTTTGGCATGTAAATATTATGTGTATATGAACTACGAAGTGTGTGTGCAATTTTAACGCACTTGTAAATATGTTTTACCCTTACATTTTCATTTCAGTTGATCTTTACGTGTTATCAAGATGTAAAAATATATATTTACACTAATAAATGTCCCATTTAGTGCACAACAAGATTGCTTTCTTGGTATATGTGTATACTAGTGTGTGATGTGAGACGCAGTTAAGCGTGGCTAAACGCGTTGATACGCACAATGATATGACGAAGGATGGATAATTTGCCCAACGCGCTCAGCGGATTTACATATACAATTATTGTCGTTTTTTTTATTATTTCCAATTTCCTTAAACTAGACATGTGCCTTTCTTTCCTTCTGAAATCATAACACGTTCATTGTTGGAAATAGACGTGTATTTCAGACAGTATTTTCTTCTCGCTATCCTGAATAATTTGGAACTGATATGCCACATATGGTTGGAGTATTGCCAATAATCCGTGAATCGGTAAGACGACCCTGGGTGCATTCTACCATACTTATAGTCATCTACTTTCTGTCTCCTCCTATCTCCTTCACCTTTTCTGATATAATAATTATTGATATAATTATTGTAAAATCCTTCTGTTGACTTTATTTAGTTGACCCGGCTTAATCCTATTCGCAGTTGTTGATTGTGTTCTTACCTCCACAGCTCTTCTCACCCTGTATTAAAATCTGAATTTTCATACATATTATACAGATTACATATATTTACTTGATCAAAACATAAAAAGTACACACTGAGTACATTACTGAGTTTCATCATGGTCAGAACTCAATCATTTTTGTGACTCCAAAGCATGATGTCCACTCCGAATATTCCGCTAAAATAAGTTGAATGGCCTATACAGGCACAGTTTTACAGGACAATAACTTAAAACTCTTCCACGGTTTTGTAATTCAATGATATTGATGAACAGTCACGTAAATGTACTGGCCAATCTGACCGCAATTGATGGGACCGGTAGATTGCATGAGTGTGTATACACTGAATAATATATTACGTATTTTTTTAGAAATAACAATGACGAAAGCTTGACTACAATGACTCCAGTGTTGTTTACAACAGGTTCGCAAATATATTGCAGAGATAGGTTCTTAACTGTACAAATAATATGCCACCAACCTAGTTTTTCTGGAAAGCTTACCCTACTACCATCACTGAGTAATTCATATATTCGACTATGTAAAACGACCTTTTCAAGACATGTCTTGATACTGAATGATCATTTTCTTAAAATATAAAATAATGCGTAAACCGAACTTTGTTTTATGTCTTGTTTCAACAGTTAATCGACGGAAAAGCATTCACGCCCTTCCAGAGTCCATGTCAAAAAATCGATCATACTAAGTGTGTTACTTCGCTCACAAACCTTCTAGTTGTCAACTTATACATTGACGTTTACTTGATAGTGGTTGAATTTAATGGTAAAAATGTCTGGGAATGAAGGGTGCACCACCCAGTAACGACAGCGCATCTGGTTGCATGGGATTGGTAATGAAGTAGTTATGCAAGAAATCGGCCATCTTTAAGTTGATGTGTTGTAAGTATAATTGTGTGTTATATGGGGCATCCGAAAGCACCGACAAGAGCGGAATACCTCGGTTACCCACTTTAACACACATGGTATTGGCATCTATCTGGGTCAAAGAGAGTAAATCACAATTACGCCTATTAAAATCAAGAGTCGATAATACGCTCCTAGTCATAAAGCTAAATTGAACTCGTTTCGGGAAAAAATTCTATAAAGTACCATAAAAATCATTATACAGTATTCTGGTGTATTTATTCGCTCTGTTATACCATGTATGAAATGGCTTATTGAGTTGATTTAAAAAAAAGTATTTTGAAGGAAGTGCCAAACGGGATCGAGTTAAGAATAACGGGATCGGACGTTCCAGGTGATGCTTTTGGCTAAACATTTTTAAAGTGATTATAATGTGATGTAAGCATGCTATCATTGATATGTTCACTGAATATGTTTTGTCAATATACTTTCCCGATGATATGTCATACCCAGTAATGTAATAGTTATTTAAGCATAAAGTACGGAAGAACATAGTAAATATTCTTTGTCACACAACGAGATGATAACAAAAACACACTTTGGTGCAATCGTAAAACATTTAGAACAATATTCATATGTCAACAACAAAGTTTATTATACATTTGTCTTTATATTAGTTGTAAGATAAAATCTTGAATACAGTAGTCTAGTTTGGTCCTTCGGGTCTAGGAAAAATATGGAGTTATATGAGTCTGTACGAAGACGTGCATATAAGTTGACATGTAACAATTATGTAATCGATTATAAAGAGCGCCTACACATGTGTAAACTATCACTAAGGAGAGAAATGATTAATTAATTAATTAGTGTAATATTTTTTTTAACTTGTCGATACTAAAAATTAGTACGTTTTGAAGCAGCAGAGCGCGGGCATACTTACCAGGTCTAATGTGATGTTAGTAAATTACAACCAATAAACAAACAAACAAATCAATCTATCAATTAAACCATCATTCAATCAATAAAATCTCTTTCTGCTTTCAGACTTGATATGTGATGCGAATACATTGGCTGTTGTAGTATCTGGGGCAATTGGTATAATCTTCAAATACGAGATAATTAACACAAGTGGTTGTTTTTATTTAATAAAAGAAGAAAATATATAATGGCGAAGACAAACTTCAAAGTTGATTGATAAATTGTTTACAATGAATGAACAAATGGAGGATGTTAAAAACTGTCATGGAAGATATATTACATAACTTGACAATTTGGATTTGAATGTGATACATACCTTACAAGGTGAGATTATTATTACTATGATCACAAACATACATGTATGTCTACTGGATTATTATTCGTATATGAATTGTGTAATTTTAACAACATTTATACTTTGGATGTTCTTTGCGTATGTTTAAAACTTGAGTGAATTAAATAAGTGATATATAATTCTGTACACCATAAAATGTGCTATTTGGTTTCCAATTGCCGGCAATTCATTTATTTTACAAATTAACACAATTAATGTGCGAGAATATATTAAGCGTTATGATGAAGTCACTATTAACTCAGTGGATTAAAGTAAACAATACTTTTATGTGTTTTGAATATGATTGTGTAGTTTCATATTCGTTGTTTGTGTCGTGGTATTTATGAAACAATAACGAAGAATACTACAAACAAACAAACAAACAAACCACAACAACATGTCTGTATATTATGGTGTTAGACGACAGGCGACAAAAATCATCGGCTATAAAAAAAAATTCCGTCTGTTAAAACGAATTTTAGCTGTATCTATATATCTATTCAAATACTAAATACTGTTGTATTAAATTGCTCTTGAGACCACAAATACTGTGTTAACGATATTTATCTTTTTTTCATGTCGTCATATGAGATCAAAAAATGTGTTACTTACTCACTTAAAGACACTTGAGGCTACATAGTTCACAATATAAATACTGCACATGCAAGGTATACGTATTTATATAACATACACATTACACACAGATTCATCCATATTATGCAATTATTTAATACATAATGATGTGACATGGAGTACTGTGCTTGCTGAGTGATGAATGCTATATTTTAATTACATTTATTTGCCCTTTTTAAAATCTCTCGACTTTCTGAAAATTCAACATCGTAAAGATACATGCGATTTGGGGTAAAACCAGTTCATGGTAAATGTGAATATAATAATTTTAATTGACCTTGTCCCAAAATCGTGTCATGTGCGTGCTAGATCGGACGACGTATTATTTGAAGAGCGTCCCGGGCATTGCACTACAATTGCATCAGTCTGCTGACCAGGTTTGACCCTGTTCGGTGTCCCTTATATGACCTGGGTCTACCGTATTTGCACTGACTGTGAAATGATACTCATACTTTCTAAGAATTGACCTTCTAAGTGTAATTGTTTAATGAAACAAAATGAAAGTATCAAACATACCTTCACTTACATTTACAAAAATAATGTATTGTTTTTTGTTTCTAAGATGCCCAAATGACAAGCCTGAACGGTGCTATACGAGTAAGCTGTTCTCAAACGTTGGTGCTAGTTATGTCTAATCGTAAACCGCTTTAAATAATTTTATTTGCGTCTTTGCAAAGGCCACACAATTATCAAATCGCAACAACTTTCACTCTCACCATATTAGGCAGTTAATCGGAAATATGGTAAGAGTTTATACCACACTATATCGTTCGTTTCGGGTATCAACAGTTATGTATAAATATATATCACAAATGATCCTATGAAATGGTAAATTGTACGAATTAATGGAAAACCAGTGAATACAACTGTAATATTTCACCAGGTTTATTATTGGTAGAAAATGATATGTATATTATAAGGAGATGATACAATTTCTAGCAGATAGGGCACATTTTTTTAACAAATCAAGATGGCGGCGATCTAAGACTTGCCAGTGAGGCACATACAACGAGAACCTGGTCGACCATTTAATGTGTTTACCCGTTCGTGCGACGACCAAGTCCTGTCAATCTTTTTTGATGTCGCCATAGTGTACACTGATTCGTTAGTCTGGTACCCGTCCGTCATTTCGAAGTGGGCGGGATTGCCGGGTGGTGAGAAATTGTAACATTATTCTCAACTCACCTTAAATTGCAGAATCCTTGGACATTTTCTTTCGCCAAAAAGATTCTGAATGTGATTATATAGTGTGTCGTTGGATGCATAGGCGACACCGACTGCACTGTGTGCCAAAATACCCACGCATTTAAATAGAAACCAGAGTGTGCAGTGCAAAGAAACCGCAATTCTTAGAACTACAATTGTTGACATGTCATTTCGTTGGATCCACTGGTTAGAGCAAAGGTCAATTGAAAATTATGCCACAACATCAAAACATGCTACTTACATCCATCCAGGGAATAGAATAAACAGTGTTGCGTGTTGATGTTTTTTTTTTCAACTTAAAACGTCAATAGTCTTTGATAATGGTGTTCAACATAGCTGCGCACAAGATGTCTAGCAAGAAGCGAGCATCTCATAGGGACAGCCTGAGCGGGCGTCTAGTGGCTTTCTTATTTATCTTGTCACTTACTAATACAGTCGCTCTTATTTTGGGATTCGTGTTTTTTAACCAATGTGTTAATTCATTAAAATTAGAACTACTCGAGTATGGGTCGTCGTCCCGTGATCAAGAAAACACAACTTCCAGCAACGATATTATCGCTGATACAAAAGTAAGTTTGAACTACTCTATAACACACACGTTTATAGAATTCAAAGTTGACGTTGGTTTACACCCAGTTATACAAATTCAAAAGTATTTTGCCTTAATGCCGGGACCTGTTGAGTAATTCGTGTTGATAGTCTTAATTTTACTGACATACATTCACGCTTTACGCCAGGTCCGTGTATTGAACAGATATCAGAGGGACGACGCCAGCAGCGGTCAAACACAGTGTCAATGTCAAGGTCCACAAGGTAATGTATGGTAGTGGGATTATACTAGTAATTATAATGATATAAACTAACATGAACTATAAATCACTTCTGACTTATCGTGTCGTCGTTGTTCGCGCCCTTTTCAAACGACTTATTATATTCTTTGGTGTGATTGTTGACAAACACGCTTGGTCATGTGACTACCTCATTTGAATAAGGGGCTTTCCCTTCAGAGAACGGGGAAATCCCGCGTATAACTTTGTTGATCTCAAGGACAGCGGATTTGAGGCGTAACATAACTAGTCCACCTTCTCACTGCTTTGTTACACTTCACGTAGCGCACCCTAAGCATGTGCGCTTTATTAGATCAACTTGAATTTAAAAAACAAAACAATAAAGGGCGATGGCCATTGCGCCGCGCATGCGCACGATATGAGACCCATATTAACAAAAATGGCGATATTTGCGGAGATAGCGGCATGTAAAAGAGATTCTATCAAAATTTAATCAAAAACGTATTTATAACACTCCGAGATTCATTCTCTCAAGACAAAACTCCAGTGATCAGAATAAACTCTAGCCTCCGGTTAGAATTTTGTAATCCCACTTGAATACACTGATACAAAAGAGTCAAAACCAAACCACAGAACAGAGGTTGTTAGTTGTGAGGGCATAGCCCGAAACAACACCCTGATGTCTTGTGGTGTACTGACTGTTTTAATATGAATGCAAAAAAACAAAACAATCAGCAGTATTGCAATATAGCTCACAATTTGGAAAACAAAATAGCAATATTGTTAGTTCAAATGTAACTTTATTAAAAAATGATAAGCAACTTCTAAAGACGATGTCATTTGGTTTACGAGTTTTCTCTACAAATTAAAATATTCATGTAATTTCCAAACAAATGTGGGAAACAATTTAGAAAAAGACAAAAACAGTTTTACTGAATAACATCGTGGCAGTGGAAAATACCTTACACCCTCCTATACCGATCCGATTAGTAGACTAAGATAAGTAATACGTGTTACACTTTTCTACAGGCCCACCTGGTCCAAGAGGAGAAGCTGGAAGAAAGGGAGATAATGGCGCACAAGGTGAGAATCAAACGTTCGTTTTCTTTATCAAAGGCTTATAGGTTTCACACCACAAGTTGTTTCATGTTTTGTTGTAAAGTGGTACCGAATGCAATCCATTCTATTTTATTGAAAAAAAAACTTTTACAAGAATGGCATACCGGTCGTTATTTCTTGAAACTTGTTTTATTCTTTTTTTTTTAAATTGAGTATTTGACACATTGTATCTATTAGTAAAATAGCCCCGGCCTACTTTCCGGCTTTACACATTGTCGTCCATTAGCAGTTAAATTGTATACCAAGGCCTTGACACACGCTTTGCACCAAATATTGTTGTAGTTGTCTAGACAAGTCGCTGGACTTTCGGTTTCGTATACAATACATGTGTTGTGTTGAAAAGCCTCACGAATTGTTGCTAATTTGTATATAGGTCCTCCCGGGGTGTCTGCAGTTCCAGGAAATCCCGTTGTACGTGACACGTTTCATGAATACTTGTATTGGCTTTATCAGACTGGACAGTTGCATCCAGAATTGGTAAGTATTGAGGTCAATCATACTGCTACAAGAGAAATGACTTTCTAAAGTTCTCGCGAAGCCCGTAATTTTGAATGAGATGTTCCCATTGAACCCAAAGCTGGTTTGTAGCACACTACACAAGATGTCGTCCTTTCTTGCAGATCCCGGCTTTCAAGAACAACCGAATTGCTGTTCCAATCGCACACCTGGAAGCCAGTGAATTAGACCAATTTGTTATCAAGGGTATGTTTCTTTCTTTCTTTCTTTCTTTCTTTCTTTCTTTCTTTCTTTCTTTCTTTCTTTCTTTCTTTCTTTCTTTCTTTCTTTCTTTCTTTCTTTCTTTCTTTCTTTCTTTCTTTCTTTCTTTCTTTCTTTCTTTCTTTCTTTCTTTCTTTCTTTCTTTCTTTCTTTCTTTCTTTCTTTCTTCCTTCCTTCCTTCCTTCCTTCCTTCCTTCCTTCCTTCCTTCCTTCCTTCCTTCCTTCCTTCATTCATTCATTCATTCATTCATTCATTCATTCATTCATTCATTCATTCATTCATTCATTCATTTATTTATTTATTTATTTATTTATTTATTTATTTATTTATTTATTTATTTATTCATCATTTGTTCTTATAGAAAAAATGGCGACGCTTCGTAACTGGCATGTCATGCCATGGACAACCGAAGAATCGTTGATTTATAACAAAGCTACAGGACAATTGAAAGTGTTAATTCCTGGAAAGTATTACGTGTACAGTCAAGTTTATTTCTCTGACAGTTCTTTGCCCGTTGTGGGTTATTTTACTTGCATAAACAACCAAGCGCGCATACGCAGCCTTTCGTCTACTACTCGAGATATAGGAACGGACAAACGGACATTATCCGCTGGGGGAATATTCCTCCTTGAAAAAAACGACTTCATTTCCATCAAAATACCGTTCGCAAACATCTCACTGTTCTTGGAGAAAGAAGGCACATTCATCGGTGCCATGTTTCTCGACAGACACAACGTACCGCACAATTTTTCTGAAATACCAAATCTCCAACCTAAGGGTGATAGCGCTGTCGATGTACCACAAGAGATATGCAAACCGGAAGCGATTCATATAGTGAATTATGGCCGAAATAAAATTTGCATTTCTATTGACAAAGTACCGCAGTGTCCAGTAAGATGCAGAAAAGAATTGTTCAGAAATAAGAAACTTGATTTTCATTGCGTTAAATCAAACAAATCGTTTCCCTTATTGTGGCAAATGGTTACCTCGAAACAAGCATTTGATGATAAGCTGGCGACAATGAGGTCTGATAAGTCTGCAAGTGTAGACATTCATGATAGTTGCCAACCAATATAATTATTGCTATTTTGTTTTACAACTACTACTACATGGCTGATAAAACTACATTACGTCATTACAGTATCAACACATTTCGTAAATAGACAACACAGCCATAAGTAATTGTATGTTTGTGAGTCTTGGTGATCAATGTCCTATATTAATAATAAAAATATAAAATATTGTCATATCAGCTCCCATTATATCGTTAAATGTATGTCTATGAATGTTTCTCCAGAAGTATAAACGGCATAAGTATACTTTGCACAGAAGTACACCTATAACCAGTGTCTATTTGTGTACAAGCAGTGTTCCGCTGACAGTGGCTGCTTTTCTCCCAGTACTCGTATGTTCACTACATGCCAGTTAATAAAGTGGATTTCGTCATATATGTAAAGACGACATGCTTATTTTTAAAACGATATTTCTACATTTTGATTAGTTAATTTACACACTTAAGTTTATGTCATACGTTATAGTCTGATTAATAAGTAGTGGGACTATAACTTCAATGTGTCCGATCTCGACTCTACTTTGTGTTTATTACACTGTGTGTTACACGCTTTATTATATTCGTATCAATTTCTTTCATTTTGTTAAGTTAATTACAACTATAATTTTGTAACTCATAGTATTTTCATTTTTGTTGAAAAATAAAAAAAGAAAAACATGTTTCCACTTTTATGTATATCTTATATGTTTTTATATTAATTTCATTTATTGAAAACTATTAATATATAACTCTAACGCGAATTATATATGCTTTGTCCACCCGGCACATTGTATTTTGGAACGTCTCACATGCGACTAACCTGTTTGTGTTTCTGACAAAAGTTTGTTATTTTTAGATATGCGTCATATTTATAAAATATATTAATATCTAGAAAATTGAAATTTGATTTTAGAATTGTTCAATTTTACTTTTAACGTGGGTTTAACATACCAAGTAGAAATGTTGTTATTTTAATAGATGTTTTACATTTTATAATTCAGTCAATAAAGAGTTGTTTTTAAATCTGATGTGTTTAATTCTATTACGGTATTTGTTGTATTGTTTGTTTTGTTGGATCCTGTGAATGTGTTTTGTGTCCATTGCTAATTAATAAATAAACGAACTGCTGCGCATTTATTTGTGCAATGTCACGTTTTTTCAGATGTTGAGAGAGATCTTCGTCCTCGACGTAACAAATGGGACGCAAATTGATCGCGATTTTTTGTTTCAAACGGGTTACACACTTAGTGATTTTCATAGCAACGTTTCGGATAATATTTGTTTAGAAAAAAATCTGCCTAAAAAATGCAAAAAAAAAACAACATAGTTGTAACAATTTAAAGTTAAAGCATTATTTTATAAACAATAAGCAGAGTGTCCTAATATCTCCTGACGACTAAGAATTCATTTATTAATTAAATGTAACCAAGAACATTTTGAGATATGATGTCAATTTTTCATCATAGGAACCAAATACATCACAAAGTCATGTTTTATGCGTAAAGTAATTTGGTGATTATATATTGTTATAAGGCTTTTTTGTGAACAGCACCATCAATTATAGTTTAAACGTGAAAAAACGATCATTTGTTTCAGAGATAGTGAACTACGTCAAAGCGACTTTTTAACATAAGGAAATGCAACAAAATAAGTTCAACAAGTCAACTCAATTTCTCATTAGTCAATCTATGAGCATAAATCACCAAGTCACTGTAATGTATGACCAAGTGCTTACTTAAAACATAATAACATTTTCCCTTTTTAAACAAACTAAATGAATATATAAAACCGCGATATTATCAATATTTGTGTTATTTATTTATTTATCATCTCTCCAACAAATATTATATATAATATTTGAAATCTTTGTGAAATATTACCTGTATTTCATTTGAATGGAAGAAAAAATTTATAGTCACTGTCAAACAAATCAACTGTGAATCTTTATTTTTACGCAGTGGTGTAAGTAAGTTGTATAATTGTTAAGATAAATTTAAGGTCAGAGGTCAGTTTCTCTGCGAGTGATTGGTTCGTTGAGTTGTAATTTGTACTTTGCATTTCAAAGTACACATTTGTATTATTCTTGGAAATCGAGTGAATTTCTCGTTATACCCCTGGAGATATAATTCCTATAAACACACTAAAATAAGGTAAACGTCTCTAAGCTATCGTTATCAATATGCGGGAACACAACTTCATCGCCGGAGTCATGTTCAAATTAGGTTTAAACACCCTGATACCCGAAGAATAGGCCAGGAACCCAGCCGACCTCGGTCCTCACCCGGGGGCGCTCATAGTCCACTTTGAAAGCATTAACGTCACAAAGAGCATGGCTAGCTCCAAAACAAGGCAGCAACCGCCCACGCTGGTTATCGGAGTTATTGACGAAGTGTCCGATAACGAATTGAGTTCGAGAAGTCCACATGCAGGTTGGAGTCTCAACAATACATTTGTGCTGTGTATGTCTATTCTGGTTGCCTTGCTCTTGGTCGCCGTGACAGCCCTCGGCAGCGTGTCTTGTGCGCTGTATGCCAGTAACATAGCGTTGATAAGTAAACAACACGCGAACGAGAGGAGGTTCCAAGCTCTGTATGATATAACAAGCGAGGTGCTTGCCATGGAGGGGCTAGACGATTTGCAACGTAGATTCAGTCAAGAGTACGGTGACGAGGTAAGTGAACATCCTAAACAAGGTACACCGTAAAACATAATTTATGCAGGATTATATGGTAAACAAACAGGGGAAGAATCGAATGCCAGAACCCCCTTCCCAACTATATGCCCCTGGGCGTGGAGCTGTAACTTGGGGGTGATTTACGTTATGTACATGTCGGGGGGTGTAGCGTCTATGTGTGGTTACAAGTGCTCTAGATCGCAGTCAAATTCATTGTACTTCGTCCTATATAACTCACGGTAGACACACATACAGTGTCAGCGTAGGTACTAGTAATTCACGTACTTAATTGGTCTGAATGGCGAAAACATTAGCATCAGCCTGGATGTGATTATTAATGTTTAATTGTATTCAAATTAATAACATCGGAACAGTGAATTTATAATCCAATGTGGTGTTTTACGTCTGTATTAGAATTATGAAACGGGCTGTTCGGTAATTTGGTAAAGCAAATTCTTTGGAAAAATCGATGAAAATGTTAAGCAAATTAAGCCAGGTATATCTCTTTAGCAATTGTTGTCAGTTAAATTGATCGATTATACAGAGGCGGCGGAACAACTTTTGCATGAGGGGCGAGATCTGAAATCCAGATCCTCTGAAACGCTATTTCCTGCATTTTGAGGGGCAAATTTTACTGACACAAAGGGTTTCAGCTTGATTGCCACCCCCCCCCCCCGTGCCACCGCCACTGTTATAATACGTGTCTGAGATCATTCGGACAAACTTTATGGTTTGGAAATACATGTATTGTGTAAAATGTGCGAATTGCCGAATTGTTTGAGCATTTGCCTAGAATCAACGCGAATAGATCAAAATGAAATTCAAACAAACAATAAAATGCGAAGTCGAAACGACATTCGGTCGCGATGACAACCAATGCGGAATATTCAACATTTCCTGTTTTCTGATTGATATTAAAGATTTAAAATACTAATATCTCCTGCCAATATTGACGCCCAGTTTTACGTATTCACCCCATATTTACGTATCCTCCCCATATGTACGTATTCTCTAATATTTAATTATGCAGTCCTTATTATGTATGCAATACATATCTACGTTATATACGCCCTCGTATTTTCGTATCCCTTCCCCACATAGACGTATTATCTTCCTATAGTTACGTAAGCCATTCCAATATTTTTTCCAAATACGCGCGCATAAACTCAGTATTTACATATCCCTGCCTATTAGTAACAGGTGCGAATTCACGAAGTAATTGACCACAGACGACCTATTACCTATTATAAATGCTGTATTATTTAATGTATTTCCGCTCAGAGCAAGCTGACTGAAAACGTCGAAAATGATCGTGACGTCAGGGACACGTCGGACAACGGTGAGTATGGTGTCGACGAAGATAGAGTTTTCATTTCTCTTTGCCTTCAATCTTTAAGTTTTAATATTACTACATGTTGCTGTGTACACTAACACTTCTATTTTGTTTTATTTTCAATAATTTTCCACCTAGCGCCTGAAATACCCTGCCCCTCTGAAATTGTAGTACAACGCGTAAAGCGTAAATCACGAAAGAAACCAAAAAGAAAAGGTATGGTGGCGCACTATATATTTGGCTTCTGATGAGTACTCTGTCTCCAAGTACATACAACGAATACGTACGGATATGCATCGTTTCTTTCTCGGGGCATTTTGGTTTATTATGTGTACAGATGGCATGGAAGCGTAGTTTACATATTCCATGTTATACATGACTTCACGCTTTATTATTAAGAGTTCGCTTGTCCGTGCATGAACAAAGACCCTAAGGTTTTAACATGCGAGATCGTAATAAAATAGGGCAACGTGAAGATTAGGGTAAACATGGCCTCGTTCCAGATTCTTTTTTCAGTCTTCTCTCGTGTTACCTTCTTTCAGTAGATGTACATGCTATGGTGACAATACGTAATATATATTCTAAAAGCTTAAATATAGGGTGGGTGGTGATTCGCGCGAACACATTTCGACAGCAGCATCGCGGCGCCCAGTCATCTGTGCTGTAGCCTTAATGTCAATGAGCAAATATAAGTATTGTGTTTGGATCTGCTATCGTTAATTTATTTCTACTAATGTGAACATTCCTTCATTTTGAATTTGGGGTGATGCATGTGTCGGTACCATGATGTTCACTATATTTGGCGTTTGGTTGTTTACATGGAGGCAGAGTAAGTTACTCTATCAGATTGTCGCATGCAATATTAAAATACTAATAAAACTAACAGCTAAATAAACACGAGAATCTTGTGGTACTAATGTGGGTGCTGGAGAAATTGATACATCCGTATTAAATGTGACAATAACATCAACCATATCGTTGAAACTTCAATCACTCGTTTTTTCACTATATACTACATTTACCGGTACATTTGCACTTATTTCACTGGCAAACACACATAGCTGATAATGCAAAAATTTGAACATTGTACTGAACTGTCTAGACAATGCTATATCAATTACCGACTTTTTTGGGGGGGGCTATAAACTGTATATTATCCACCAATCAACCATCAGGATTCACGTGACACATACACAGATGTGACCTAAAAAGACGAACTTGCTCAATATATCGCATACACTGAATAGAAAGGAAGCTTCTTACTGCGTGATGGTTTAATGGAAATCTATGTATGGTGTATTGTGACTGGTGGCAGCAAAACAAACAATTATAGCTTCAAATCAAGGCAGAATTCATAACAGTTTTCGCAACATGTTCCGTTCTTGATCATATTAGTTTTGACTATATACCATTATGTCATGATATTAAGAGGGGGTCGCTGCTGAATGCACTCGCAGGTGACACGTGGATAATAATGAATGATTCGACTTTGATACCAATTCTGCTTGTCAACATGGAAATGGTTTCCGATCACGAGTGCAGCCGATGCATTACCGGAACTTTAGCCTTTGGCCCAAGTAATCACCATAGAGTCTTTAGATATGTACTATTCATAAGAAATCCTATACAACGTAATTCTGAAATCGAATTTAGAAAAAAAAATCCGAAAATCAAGTAAAGTGAATTTAACCCTAAAATCGTGTTTGGTTTGGTTAATGGCGTGTTGGCAGAATATCTACTGCCCCTTGGTGTCAGCCTGTATTTCAAATATATTCATACCAAGCATATATTCTTACAGAAAGAAGAGTAAGATGCGTTCAAGGTCCACCAGGTACGTTTAAAACATTTAAATATTCACAGTATTATTTGTTGCAATGCCGGCGCCAGTTCGACTGACCCAACATTGTAGGTACATTGTTGTCCTACGTGCGACGTTGTCGGTCACATTGAATAGGCATCTTCACTGAAACCGATGAACCATTAAGCCCTCTGACTGTCAGTACTTTTTGTATATGAAATTATTTTCATAAGTTGGCCCCTCTAAAATCTATAAGCGCTTGAATTCTTTCAAATCATTTAGTGAACTAACTCTCATTTTATTTACCACGTGTAGGTCCACCGGGTAACTGCTCTTGCAACCTGACCTCCTTACTCGAAGAGGAAATGACGTCACGAAAGAGGATTGACGTTTCCGTATGTATATCACGAATTTTTAGATATTGAAGAATCCGTATGGGGTCACGCCTTTTTATTCGCCAGGTGGATTATATTACTTTTCGTTCGAAGTTTATCTTGAATGTGAACTTGCTATTGAGTTAGTATGACGTAAGCTTAAACTTTCATTTTAGAATGGGTTGTCATCATTTCACATGATTGGACACGAACATGTCATCACAAGTAATGGTAAGTATAAATCAGTTGTATGTACTATATCAATACACCACTCTATTGACGAACGCTTCTTGACGTAATCACTACGCAATGCCGCTCAAAACGACGACTTTGTTTGGTTTCACAGTATTTCGTCGTCTATAGTATTATTTCCTAAAAATCTAATCTCCATCGAATTGCGACAAATGAAAACGATATGAACGGTTTCGTTATAGAATAGTTTCTTCAAGTTTGATAGAGGGCGCCATGCGTTATAAATATGGACATCTCAAACATAATTGTCTGATCACGTATGCTAATAAATATTTAGGTTGTGAAATAAAAAAGTGTGTTTGTGACAGCATTCGTTCAACACTGAAAACTCAGTGACACACAAAAACATTGATATTGAAAATACATGTTCTCATATATGATAACATCGCCGATTAAAATGCGCATGCGCACTTGTCCCAAATGTCCCATGAAATATTGTTTTTTGTTTTTTTAAATTTAACCATGATACATGCTTAAATCATCGAATGACTGCATCAATCCGTTTCTCGAGCACCACCGTCCAAACCAACGAGAAACAATCGTGCTTGGAAAATGTCATGTCGCCATATCACTTTTAATAACTGTGCATAGTTCCATGCATATATAGTACATTCAATGTTGATAAGCATTTAAACATGAAAAGTCAACTTATTCCTTCATATAGATAACTTTTATTTCTCTCGCATAAATAAAATTCTTGAACACTTTTCACTTTGATCTGTCTGTAGGAGGGTACTTTTCCTGGAAAAGAGAATATACGGAATCGTACTTCGAATTAGCCCACGACAGAATTGAGTCACGTGGTGGTCACGAAGTGCAATATATTACAATAACAGTTCCCGGCTATTATTTCGTGTACTCCCAGTTGATGTATGCAGATGGCCGTTCCTTGAATATTGGACATAAGACCGTGGTTGAACGTGGTAATGTGGAAATAGATATCATGCTCAGTGGTGCCACAGAACAGACAGGGTGAGTTAACTAATTTAGGCGTCCTTTCGGAGTCACCTGCGCATGCGTCAGATGGCCTTAGCGTGCCGTTGTTTACAAACAAGCGTCGTCGCCTGGGACTCAATTCCCGCGCGTGCGCAGGTGACGACACAATTACGTATGACTACAGAATTTACATATTTGCGAGTTAATTAAAAGCCTGAAATTTCACGGTTCGTAAAAATATCGCCTCTAGGAAAGGGTAACACAAATCATGTCTGTGGGTGGTGGTGATCTTGTATCACACACCCGTTTTAGCTAAAATTCAAAACTACCTGAAATAGTTGTATTATTACAATTTATAATAATAGTCATTCAAGAGATATTGCGTAAAACAGCCAATATCTTGGGATGTTGGTGCATGTCATGATAGTCAATTACGATTACCATTATCCTTGTATGAACCAATCAGATTATGCGGATTTTTATTACGTCATGATAGTGTGAAGATACCGACGGGGTGAATTTTGCTGCCATTTGTTTTTGTTTATGACCCCCGGGCTTCATTTTTTAAAGAAATAATTAGTATTTATGATAATTATTACAAAAATAATCACATACAAACGTTCATCGACATTTTATAAGAACCTTTCACAGCGAAATTATTCTGAAAACCCCCTATCAAATTGTTAAATCACCGGAGCAGAACTTATTGATTTGGTATTTTGACAGTTAATCTCCAGTCACATGACCCCATGTAAACAGTCTTTGAAAACATGAATTATCAAATTCCTGAATATTTCAGCTTTCAGAAAATATATAGTTTGCCGTCAATAAGTTTTGATTTGAATTGCTCAGATCGTTTTAACTAAACGATGGGATTTCCCCGGGTGCTACCTTAATGCGCTGAACTGGCATGATATACGAGATGAACTATTATAGTCACCTCCTTTTATATTATGTTATTTAGATGGAACATTTTGTATTGATTTGTCTCTACTGTATGGAATGTTCCTTGCCTCTCCATCACCAAAATATAAACAAAAAAACGTTGCATTTGTACCTATGAGGGCGTTATGTTTGAAGGTTCGGCGAAAACATCACTGTTATTCAGTATGTAATGCATATTTTACAGATCAAGAAATACTCGTACACCACCCGCTGATTCCGGTTACCATGGCGGCGTGTTCTATCTTCGACGTGATGATAAGATCGGTATACAGCCATTGTATGCAGGAGAAAAATTTGTACTCGATCCGACTAAATCATTTTTTGGTGGTTTCCGCATCTGGGCTGGGCATGGCGACGACGGCATCGACAGTGGGTATGCTTGAATGGCGCGCAATGAGTCTAGATTGTACAGACAGTTAAGGTGTTACTAGATCGTTTCTGTACTGTGTAATGGGTCAGTCAGTGGTAATTCTGTTATGACGGCGTGCCTATATCATCTTGCATATGCCAGTGATTTATACAACAATGTGTGTTGTACGTTCAACCCACAGCAACTTGAAAGTGCGTAATATTTGCTGTTCTTGCACTAAATTTTCTGGACTAGCACGGCTGTGATATTGTTAGTATAGCCGCGGAAAAGTTGATATCTGAGCTTCGCCGGTATGTTATTTGCCCCTGACGCCAATACTAAGTTTTTCAAACCGTGATTTTCTTATCAACTGAGAATAAGTAATTTGGTTGAGTGTTCATCTTACACGCTGCCTAGTCGTCATTATATTTGATAGTAAACTTGAAACATTCCTTGGTTTGGCGAGAATTACCGTCCCTTCGTGAATGTTTATATTGACATAATAACCACGTGACCCCTCGGTAGACTCAACAATAATGGCCGCTGAGATGGTAATTTGTGTCGTTCTCAGTCAATGTCCAAAATATGAGAATATATATAGTGTTCTGACTGCCTGACTACTAATGTAATTTTATGTTATACAATTTTATGCAGAGTCACGTGACGTGCCAACCCTTCCACGCATACGACCACGTTTTTCATATCAGATTTTTATGACAACAGTTGTATTAAACAAGACTGTTTTGTAAAATAAATACCAATTTATAGAATGCACGTGTGTAAATTGTTCATGAAATGTATTTTATATTTTACCAGTAGAAAGCACACACACGGACTGGCCCAGTGGGTAGAAATTGGGACCTACAATCACCCGAGAGAAGTATCGTAGACATTATTTCTTTAAATACATACTTTTATTGGGCAGACTTTATAGTGACAATGATTCTGCTTAAATAGCGCCCTATTTGTTGGAAATTCTACGGAATCGTTTGCTTACTCGGCTGTCAATCCCGGAAATTGCATACAGGAAACATGGCACATCGTTGTTTATTTTACAAACTCTATTAATTAATTAATTAATTAAATTTGCTGTGAGTTTAGGCGTCCCTTTAACATGAACGTCTGCACCATCTTTAGAGATAAAGTCGTGTCAACGAACAATATATATATATATTGAAGGTTTAATGTGAAACTAGAGTAAATTCATGGTAAAATGCAGGAGTTAGCACCACCAATATTAACTAATACACCATTCCTGTTAATCGCGCCCTCTAGCGAAAAAGTGCTTTTGTGACGTCATAATTACGTATTGGCTGAAACGCTACTGTTCAGTGAGTTGACCACAGATTTAAATAATATGTGGCTATTTGAACGGTCTCCTTTCACCCATTTATCCCACTTAAGTACTCACAGTTGCCAGAGGGCGCAACATGTCCGTGAAGACAAGTTTTGTCTGTTTGAATATTAGCTTTCCATGCAAACGAGAGAAATTGTCGCAAAATCAGAACGATAGTAAAAGTGACGAAGACCTTCGAACACAAATTGCTGGGTTGTGCTTTGTTTAGTTATGCGTCACGGTTTACATACTGCACAGCCGCAGGAGAGAATGTATCTATATGTTGCATAGGCGAACTGGTTCTTCCTACAGCGCAGGCGCACAGCTTTGATGTTCGATTGTTGGTCTTGGCAACTTTGGCATTTATATTTGAAAGGATGACGTAGAACGTCGCGAAACGTCACAACTGGGTCGGTGGATGAAGTGTCCTCACAGCTTCCACTGCAACGAGACATCAATACAATCTGCGGAGAAAATGTGTATGGTATCGTGAAAACAAATCTAATTACTGCAACTAATTAGAAGATGAACTGCATTTATCACAGAATGTAAATAATACACAGAAGCAAGAAAGAAGCTATTCACAGAAAATTATCTTATCTTATCTTATCTTATCTTATCTTATCTTATCTTATCTTATCTTATCTTATCTTATCTTATCTTATCTTATCTTATCTTATCTTATCTCATAACAATTCCAAACAAGTTTCATGCGAACACAATGAACGTTCAATAGACAGAACATTAAATTCTAATACTAGTAGTTGTAACCTCATTCCACGAGGTGCGAATTTGAAAAGGTGCAGTTAATGGAGCCATTCATTGAAAAAGCTATTCCAAGAAGATTTATTGAGGAGAGAACTATTGCTATTCTTTGATTACAGGGTTGAAATTTTGCAATTCTCTCCAGACAAGAAATATTGCGTGCAATTTCTGCAGTATAGGGAACGATTTTGAGATTTGTTTGAGGGGAGCTACATTGTAAATCTTGGGTTAGAGAATTTTCCTAGATTGTTTAGGATTGTTTTTAGAGTGACCATTTTGTCCATTTAGTGAGACAAAATTGTTCGGATCCGTGTATGTTCCTGCATTTAAAAAAAGGCCAATCTTATACAAATTTCTGGGCAGATGGAAAAAAACAAAGAATTATTTTGCGGGCAGGGAAAAACGTGCTAAGAAACGTGTGGAAGGAAACATGACCTTCAAAAAGATGGGAGTGAGCAAAAATATCAAAAGCCTCGTATGGAAGTTGGGAAAATCTCTAGCCAGAGGGTAGGATATGAACGGCTTTTAATTTCCCTTTCTAAAAGTCTACATTCCAGGCCAAATTTCTAGATCTTTGAAATAAGTTTTGTCATGAAAAGAACATTAAGGTATATCACTCGTTGGTTGCACCCGTTTGAACCCGTTCTTGGAACGACCCCGCACTCGCTCGATAAACATACTGATAATATACAGATGGAGTCAGTTATCGTTTATTAAAACCCAAGGCCCCAAAACAATTAGACACACTACGACAATTCCATCGTCAAATCTGCGTCTCGTTGGCTAGCCTTATTTTAAGCCTGTGTTTTAGGTGGGGACAATAAGTTCCAAAACTGAAAAAATTGACCACCATTCTCAAGCATCCATTAAAATATACTTAATGTTGACGTCAGACTTGGCATGGACTCGGAGTAGTACATATGTAGAATATTCTCAGTGGTTACCTTGTCATTACATTTCTTCTTTGGGTGAGTGATGCTCTGTGTGTAGTAGTATCTCATGCACTTCGTTTCCATGGCAACATCTTGTGTGAATACCACAATAAGAAGAGCAAACAGGAGTATTATATATGGTCTATGTAGTAAATCATCCATGCCTTTTCCTGTAGAAATTAGAAAAATAAAGTTCGATGGATATAAAAGAGAAAATAAAGTCGAACCAGGCTTTTCTGATTACTGTATATGGTGACTTAATTAATCGAAATTTTCCCACGTGTTGTGCGACAGTGAGTCTTTTCTACTAGAAAGAAACTATAACTAGCAATAATACACACGACAGTACAATATAGGCTAACATTTCTACGGCATTCTTGTATTATCTACGGTTATTGCATCTACACATGTGTATGGTAAGAAACATTGTAATGCGGTGCACCCAAAGTGCCAAGGGTACTGGATTTTTCGATATGACTGATTTCCAAGAAATGGAATGTTGCATCTCGATTGTTATAGGGTGAATAGCGCCCTCATATGAAATGATCAATAATTGCTACATAACTGTGTAATTGTGTTTCGTTTCGAAATGTGTTCATCTAGACTATAAACATCTGGCTTGGCTTACATTAAACATTAATAAAGTAATTGTTCACATTAAACTATAATAAAGTAATGTTTTGATCGAAGTCAAAGTGATGTGACCGAGAATAAAGTTTCTTAAAAATGTGTTTTAATGCAGGGGAAATACAAGCATATTTAAATACAATAATGCACGAGTTTATATGGGAAGGTACTTTTAATGTTGTGAATGTTTGTATCATAGACGCAAACTTAAATAACTGTGATTGAATAATGCATTACAAAAACAATTATTATTGGTGTAGCCGAACTTGTATATTATTTTAGATTGGAATATGAATAAAATGCATGCAAATGTGGTTTAGGATTCAAAAACTAGTACGCCAAGAATTGAATACAGTCATTCACAAGGAATAGTACAACAAAGTTTCAAAAATTTGTGTTCCATTCCTAGGAATGTAATAGTATTACAGCATCACTACCAGTAAGTGAAAACAATATGCTAATATAATATTTGGATGTAGGCTAGATAGGGGGGGGGGTCAATAATGAGCAGCGAAATATGTGACTTGCACGCAAGTCTCTATGGGAGTAAATTTAAAATGGTTCATTGCCCGGTAAACTAACAAATGATTTGCCTGTAAATGTTATATAGTTCGCGTAATACTCTGTACCTACTCTATTCTGGTACATTCTAAACTAAAGATGTCACTACTCTACTAATCCCACGCAACGTAAGTGAGTATCGAAACATGTGATTTCAGTTAGAACTAAACATTCTTTTAAAATTCATGTGACATTTTCATTAACTTGTTCACCGTGTGGCTGCTGTCACAAGTGTGGAGATTTTAATTGTTGATTTTAACAACAATACTTATAGGCAAATACCTATCCGCGGATTCCACGGGGTATTAGTTTGAAGGATATGTATTAGTAATGGAATGTCCAGGAATACGATAGCCCGGACATACACACTATGGGTAACACTATTTAGAGTAAATAAGCAAAATGTGTTGTTATTTATTGACATTGTTGTTTAAACCGTATTTATTTATTTGTCATTAGCTAAAATGTACCAAGCTTACATCGAGATAAACTGTAGAACACGTTGACATAGCTGCATGCAATTTTAGCGGATTTGTCTTTTGGAATGATTTGACAGAATCTTAATTTAGCTAAAGTGTCGACTATCTCATTGTGAAAATATAAATTAGCTGCATCTTGAATTAGCGAAATTATAGATTAGCTAAATTAGCTAAAATAACATGCTAGCTAAAAGACATGTTTTACGTTATATGCGCGTGCGTTATTCTGTCACGGCCAGTGCGAAAACAATTGGGTCGACCTGGTATGGTAAGATCGGTTAATTTCCTCTCAAAACGCGCAATGATATGCAATAAATAGTGCTCTAACTAAAATGTTATTATAAAATTGTGAGTTGTGAGTTGATATGAACAGTCCAAGTGTTCCGTTAACCACTATTACTACACTTCGACTAACTTCACCATCCGGCAAAACATGGCTTATATACGTCGTCAACAGTTAAATACTGCTCGGACCAATAAATATGAAATATAGTATGCAATACTAGTATTTGATAATCATTGCAAATATTCAAAATAGCTAGCCGTTTCGGACATTCTGGTCCTTAATCAACGGTTTTCGTTTTTTTTTTATATTATATCAATAAATCGTGGTACATAGAGTAATAATGGTGTTAGTTGTTGTCATATGCTATATGTACCATCCCGTCTAATCTATATGTCTAAGGGCATCCATCCAGAAGCGCTTTGGAAAAATAAAACATGCAACGTTATTTTTCCATGCGCAGCGCCACAAAAAAGTGAGATAGACTAAACCGTGAGAAAGTACGTTCTAATTGTTAATGCATGCAGTGGGTGTGCCAAGGCCTAAAATAGTATCCATATCAAAGTGCAACAATATTACATGCCGTACGTAATGTGTCACTCCGCGGGATGTCGCAACCCTAATTACCCCCTAAGTTGACAAAAATTAGAAATCCTGCAAACTGGAGCGCGCGCGATTCAGCTGGGTTTGATCATTTCTCAAACTTGTGACGTCAGAGATCGAAATTGTGCGTCAAATGCTGGCCTCTGTCGGTGAGGTCTCCCGCTATTCTGCAATTTCGCACAGACCTGTCTGCACGTGGCGGAAATGAAACGTAGCACTGTGATGCCAAGCTCAATTTTGTCGGGAGATGGTCAATTTTATTCCGGATTAACTGTTAATCAAACAAAATGACTGTGGACAACGTCAAACACACAAATTGTTTTTCAACCTGCGATATGACGTCAGACGTCACGTCGAAAAAGGGTGAATTCAAGTTGACTAACGATTGATATAACGATTCTCACGTACATTTAGAAATCACATTCCTGTATAAGTACATCGTCAGCTCATAGCAAGATATCTCGCCCCCTGCCTGGTTTTGTATATTATGACTGCAGGATCCATTGCACATTTTCGAGGTCTGAATATCGAATTTGTTAAAACTGTCGCCGTTTTGTTTTGTCGAGTGGTTTCCTGTCTCTTTGTGCAACATTCCCTGACATTATTATTTGAATGCATGCCCGTTCTATAGCTTTTACTCTGGAACATACTTCATAGAAAATAGGTTGTTACATTGTAATTGTGGCGATTCTGTGTCTATATATGAACAAAACCAACCTGGAAATGTGCTTGTATCGTCGCGCTTCGACAAATTAAAAAGTGATATAAATAAGATCTAAACGTAAGTAAACTTTCATCATGACAAAAAAGTGATAGGTCTGTTTCGTAGACCAAACATTTCTATCGCTTGTTTCTGGATATAGAATGAAGTGAATAATGGAACGTGGTCAAATTTGTAAATATATAGAAGTGTCTATAATGGATGTGTTGAGATTGTCAGTTGGTATCCATTGGAGCATTTTCTTTCTGAAAAATCGACTCAGTGTTCGAGGTTTCTCTGTCAGAGTTACATGGGTTACATAGTATACAAATACAACTAACAAATGTAAGAGTCGTCGATGCATTTATTGATATTTTAATGCCTACGTACTGTATTTTACAATGCATTTTTTCTAAGATGTTGTTCGTTTTGGTAATGAGGTGTATGTTCAGCAGAGAAGATTACAAATGAAAACTATTATTTTCGCCGTGATGTGAACAAAAGGTTGCTCGAGCTAAAGCGCAGACTGAGGCTGAGGCGAGGATATGTAAATACTACTGAATGTATAACAAGTGAAAGGCTTACCTTAAAGACGTGAAATACGCACACCTATAGTTGATATCTTACAAGCACGCAATAAATCTCAGTATGGTTCAAACGCTTATATTGCTGGAACATAAGGCACTCCCATCTCGACCCCGTTAATCTAGTGAGATCATCATATACAAATCGGAGGATAGGAGATACAGTCGACTTGTGGTTGAGTATGTATGCCCGAGCGTTGTGGTACGAATCCAAACTGCTGTCTTTTGACAGCGTTGGGTTAAGTCTTGTCAATTAAACATATCGCTATTACGCAGGAAACAAGCGCGTCGTGAGAAGGAAATTGAGAACCTCGCTGTGTTTGTTTTGGAGTCCTTGATCGTCGGCAGGGAATTGGTTCGTCTGGTTGGTTGTGGTGTCGAGTATGGGAGTCTGATCGATGTGGGTAGGTTATCGAATCACGTGTAGTCGCCGGCACCGCTGTGAATAATATTGGCTGGCGCATTGGGTGGCTGAATTTTAGTTTAACGAGAGTAGGTGAGTGAGAAAATATTAGAATTGTCTCATTAGTACAGCAATTGATGACGCAAGAAAATACATGGTCGGTAGATCACGAAAAGTTTCATTGTCCCAGTTTAGTTACGATTATTATGAATATGAGTATATTCCATAAAAAGTGCAGATAGCTGTTATTAACAAATCAGTGGAATTTTCTGAAAAGCTGTTTAATAAAATTTATAGAAAATAACAATATTAAATTTGCGTTGATATTGAATCAAAGCGAATACAATAGTTAGATTTTCAAGTGCGGGCGTGTTGGAGTGGGCGTGGACTGCAGACTGAGTTTCTCCGACCACCGTATTAGGTTCCAGGCTTAGTCACTAGTACTACTGTTGTATTAAAGAATAATTTACCAATTTACGTGTTTCGCATAAACACAACATCTGAATCAGGTACAATCGTTATTATAACTGTAATCACGAGGTACCAATAGTGCATGTGATTATTATGTCAACCGCATTCAGATTAAGATCTCTAAATTAAAGCGGGAGAGTCGTCACCTGCGCAAGCGACATACGGCCATAGCGTGTCGTAGTTTACAAACAAGCGTCTACCCGTGAGCCTTTACATGAAGTTATGCGAACTGCCAAGAACAAGTCACTAGAAATCAATTAATTGTGTCGCTTAATTTAAAGATTGTAACGCATTAGAATTTAATTGTGTACAATGAACAAAGTTAGTAACCAACCACGTGATTTACTAAGCTGTCTTTCAATCCATGGTGATTGGAGTTTATTTCTGTTGGTATGCATATTATAATAAAACATACACCTTATAAATTAAAAACATTATAATGTTCTAAGGATTACAGACACGTTTAACATGTATGTCATGATTTCGTGCATTGGTTGATAAACGCCTGAATAATGACGACAATACAGCGTTACGTGACGTATGTAATCATGTGTTTAGTGACGACATCTCTGGTAAATTAATCTTACGGGTTTGTATTTGCATGAACACCCGACTCATTTGCAGTTGCAACTCGACAGTTAATCCATATTTGACCTACTCAGTTACATCATTATAGTTCTAATGACACCGATATGTATGTACTAGTATTCACTCTTGTCAAAAGTCGTGAAGTTAAACTGTACTTGTGCAATTGCGTACGATCGTGTTGGTACTTCGTATGGTAATCACGTGGTACATCCAGAATCCCAGTACGTGACATACTCATCCTGTAGTTTAATCCCAACGCTGTCACCTGGGTTAAAACAAAATAGCACCCTCGTCAGTTTTTCGCATTTAGAGGTTTAAAACGGAGTAATATGGAATAATATGTTTTATTTTCTTTGTTTACACATTATTTGGCAGATTGTATATAGACAACGTGTATTTAGTGCGCCATCTCTGGCAATACATGAGATATTTTCTTCAATTCATTGTCTAGTCAAAATACTCGTTATAGCTGCATCACGGATAAAATTGTACGGTAGAAGTTTACTTTCCAGCCAGAGATTGAGCTGACAAATTACTATCTGTTACCTCGGAGCTTAAAATACAACTGACTAGACCAATTCATTTTATTATTTTGTTTCCCCATTTTAAACTAAACTAAAGAAACACAGCTATGATATACGGTCACCGTGAAATGTACGGTAAAATTCGTGTGCTTGGTGCAAGCTATATGCTCTCAATACAATGTGAACATAGATTTTAAAAAGTTCAACTTTTAACCCCCGGGGATAATCCCTTTGGGTTTTTTGTTGTATCTGGTCTCAAATGGGATCCACATATTTCAGGGGTTTGGTCTATAATGGGGTCCACAATGACTGTTTGTCAAATGGGTATGGGTCTAAAAAGGGGTTTATTTTTTTCAAATAGTATTTGAACTTTTTTTTTTTTTGCATTTTGTGTAATTTACCGGATTTTCCAAATGTTTTTGATAAACATTAAATTGGTCTAAAATGGGCTCTGGGTTTTCACAGTGCGGGCTACACACCTACACCATATCGGCAGCCAAGTACCCCCCCCCCCCCCAACTGTATTTACGGTGTAAGACTTCAGAAATGTTTTCATTATTTTGCACAGACCGACCCATGCCCGAGGTGGAGACACCGTCCCAGGCTCCGTCATGGTGCTGTACATCAACGGAACGGACGCATGGAATAGACTGCAGTGCCTGCGTCAAATACGCGTCGTAACCGATTTAAGTGGTAGTCGACATAAAAAGTTTGACCAGCTGAGGTTTTTGTTCAGTACTAGGCCACATACCGAAGACAATCCTGAAAAGTGGGAACAGTGGAAAGGTCGCCAAACATTGCATCGGCGCCGGATTCGTCGCGATCGGCTACACAACGGTACATTTTGTTTATGAGCAGTTGTCAAATCCGTAAAAAAGTAAAATATGAATGACATTTTTTGAATGATTTACTGTGATGGTAATGGTAAAGAACTACCTTAATGAAGAGCGTCGGTATTTACCGTATATGCTATGTTTTCATTGTCCACATTTTGGAGATGGCCATTGCAAATTGGCGCTAAGGACACAGTAACAATGTTTAACTTATTAAAAATAAAAATCGGAGAAAACGATCGATAGTTACAGCTATTGTCGCTTTAAAGGGCGGTGGTCGTCGCGAAGCGCGTGTTCGAATTTCATGTAAACAAACAATGTATTTTAAACGCCACGGTGTTCTTTATGTCGCGCGACGACCACCGTCCTGACACTGAATCGACACAGCTACAACTTGAATGGTATGAACAATCAAGTGAAAATACTTCTTATTAGTTACCTTTCCATATCCCCAAATCACTCATAAATTCAAGAGAATCATTGGTCCTGCTATAAAATTCAAACATCGATCCATTTGATGCACTCAGCCAATCAGCCTCCGATAAAGAGTACCACGTGGGATTGCCGGCTTCTTTGAATACATACGCTCCACTATCGCCGCTGATGGCATAAACTGTATTCGTAGACGCGTCCATTCCGAGAATGTTTGAGATTGACATGATCCCTGAAGCTTTAATGACAACATTTGTATGATATATTTTTTAAAAAAATGGTTATAAATTATGACGTCATGTAGTAGCCAGTATAATGTTAGTAAGCCATGACTTGCAAACTGGGATTGGGAAATATGCCCGATTATCCTAGTATATGTTAATATTTTTCCTTATTTCTGGAGGCCTAAATTATAATCTTGACTGCTTTTTAGGAGATGGTTTATTTCACATTTAGCAATACACTTTCGCCATAAGTCGCGCCCTCTAGTGGCGAAGCGCTTTTGTGACGTCAAAATGACGTAGATGAATGAAAGCAAAGTCGTTCAAATCGTCAACTCGTCTGGCTGTCTAGCTGCACGTTATTTATAAAATATTAAATCTCTCGAAAAGACAAGACGCTGTGAACGACACAAGGTGACTATCATCATCGATGATTGCGACTGACGAAACACCGACCCTTGTTGTTACACACGGTGACTACCTTTGCTGCAAACCACATTGACTGCCGTGGCCGTATATCACACATTAGAAAAAACAAATCATATTTTCCTACCGTTACCCTCAAACGGTAATGGTCACAGCAGCCGCCAATGTGGTTTACGTCATAGGTGGGCCTGTATATAATCGTTCCTCATCAACTAGGACGTAGGTCATCTTATCTAATTAAACGTTTTGATTTAATGTGTCACTCACCGTGAATGTTTGTTGAATTCACCTTGTAGATTTGAAAGCAGTATGGCGAAGAATCCCTAGAACATGAAATAGGAAATAATGTGTTAGTGCTAATGCAAATATTTGTATCGACTCTGTTCGATTTGTTGATATGTTTTACTTACTTTGAACTGCTGCAGGCAAATAACGCGTCATTTTCAGTGTTTACAAAATATCCACGATCGTATGAATCTGCCATTGGAATATAAACAAGTATGATATGAGTTTACGTTCATGTTTGCTTAAAAAGACTAATTCGAATTAAATCAACAATCTGAATTTACAACCACGTGTTCAATTTTGTGACGTAATTGCTTACCTGTCAATGGGCAGAGTTGAGTGATCAAATTACAACTGACACATCTCTGGTTTTGATTGTTGGGTATATGACACTGGCACTCCATGGGGTTGCAACAATCACAGTTATTCGCATCAAATGAGGACGAACCGTTGTTACAATCGCAGTAACTGATATTTTCTTGCACAGCTGTGGAAACGAAAGAATCGGTGATTTTATGTTTACTGCTTGATCTCCGCAAAAATCGAACGATTTGATTTTGTACTAGACTTTCTTTTTTATAGCTCTATACTGCGTTGAAGTACTCTTACTTATTCAGGTCTTCCACCAAGACTCGGTAACACTCGGTCGAACCAACGTACTGGTACTTATTTGAATGAGTGGGGGAGGCACACATTTCAATAAGAAGTGATTACCGCATCAATCAAATAGTTTAAAATACAGACATAGTGGCCATAATACAAGTGAACTTGTGGCGTCACTAAACAGCGCCCTCGTGTGGAATTACTTCATGCATGTTTTTCTGTAGTTTTGTATTTGATTATATACGAGTTATAAAGGCTATACACTCTCTGGATGCGTCCACGTTGTCCGCTAGATGTTGTGTCATACCTTGATAGTCTCCACGTCATCATTTTATTTATTTCACAATACGATTAATTCATGTGTATAATTAACTATTTTATTGTAATTTTTATAATTGAGAAAGAAGATGAAAAATGCGAACATTTAAAAAGTTATACATATTCACCTATAACTGTGTAAGAAAAATTCACATTTATCAAGGATTCTGTGAACAGAGAGCCCTCTCTGGAACGATAATGGAGCTGGATAATACCAATAAATTCATGCACTCCAATGACGTCATCGCTGTCGGGATCGATTAAAAGAGTAATTTGGAATTTCACTTCTCTGTTATACAAACCAAGATTACCTAACTGCATTGAAAGGAAATATCAGATTTAGATTAGAATATATTTGTATTATTATTATAATTGAATTGGTATCGTGTGTCGAAATGTGTAATATTTGTGCAATATCAGGTTTCCTATGTATGCTTATAAACAAATGAAATTTGTTACAGACCGGAGACACAATCAATTATTAAAGAAATAAAACATTAGTTGGCTTTTATTTATCGTAGTGGTTACGAATAATTATCGAACGATGAAATTAAATTATCTATCACGCGAACACGTGCTAATAAAGTTTAAAACTATTTAAATAGATCTGCCATACAAATTTACACCGAATTTGTGGTGAAGATATTCATTTTTGCGCCTCAGAATATAATTACTGAAAATTGATAAACTTTTATTTTTAATTTATCAATAACATGACTGAGAATGATTGAATAATATACTGTACGTACGTACGTAACATATATTTCTAATTGGAAACCCTTGTGAATGTGACATATATTGCATTGCCGGACCCTGTGTGATAACACGTTATTGATCACGAACATATACGATCATCCCCTACTTTACCTGGAATTGTATAAGCGTGTCGCGTGATTTGTCTACTTCCAGCGTGTTAAGGTGTGGGGAAGAAGCGGAGGCAGCTGAAAACTTGACGAACGGACTGAGTATCGACGTTATTGTAACATCATAAGCCATGGCTGTCGAATCGCTGCGATGACATATGGACGTAGATATGGTTACATTGTCCCTGAATAAAAACAACGATGTATGCAATTAGATCGTGTAAAGCATAACATTATGCACGGTTTTCTGTGAAAACATTCTTTGCCTAATTGACATATGGCTTTTTCTGATAAACATTGCCCAGACATACTGCTGAAGCTCATCGTTTTGCTACCCTGTTCAATTCACAATGGCTGACTAACGGCAATTTTGTAATATTCTTAAGTGACTGTGGAATATGTAGATGTATCTACATATTCAAAATGTATCTATATGTTAATACTATGTGCACTTTAATTGTGCCTGTGAATCTGTGAAAATTTACATAACTAGCCGTACCACTAAGCAACTTCACAATTGGTATGCTTACCCATAGTGATTGACATATCATCTTAGTAACATATCACATGTACAGAAACCAACACAAAGTAGTCACATTGTGTCGGTGACATGTTACATCTATGGAATTTCAAGTTAATTGTAGTACTAGTAATGTGGACAGGATGTGAATTTCACGAGATGAGCTGAAAGCTATGGCATACATCATTTTAAGATTTACCAATCAATCTCAATAAATCGCAGACATTTTCATAGAATCATGCAACAATAGTTAATAAGATTATGAAACAAAGTTTGGATAGATACAGATATTGACTAAACTAAATATTAAATATAGCTATTTTAAAAGGACATTTTTTGGGAGCCTATGCAAATAATTGTTTAATAATGATTTTTATAATAATTATTGTGACAATTATTATTATTATTATTATTATTATTATTATTATTATTATTATTATTATTATTATTATATATTATATAAATATAAATTATATCCAACGCTCAGGCAAACCCTTACCCCGCTGTTGCCGCCGCTGTCAAATCCACTGATGCGGCAACCTGAAGTCTTGGTAAACCCACGTAGGCGTCTAGACTTAACTGCCCAACCCATATTGTATCCGCCCCATTATTGTACGTATACTGGACACCAGCCTTGAACCAAATAATGCTGCCGTTTTCCAAGCATGGGAGATCGTCGAGAATAGTCGTGACAATGACATCTAAACGATTCTGCACGTTGTCCACGTCACCGCCAATAACATTTAAATTTAAGAAATCTAACGTGATTTTCTGAGTATCGTTAAAGATGGGACCTACTATCTCCGCCGCTGTTGATGTATCAATATTCACACCAATATTGGTGGACACATCTATAACCGGTAAGATGGGACAAGTCGAATTTTCGGGAACTAAAAACACGATATGCGAAGAAAATATCCCTATCGGTATCATCATTCTCAATGTGAAGTAGACCATTTCTCCAGCCATGAGAGTCATCTGATCTCCTTCCTCATTGCTACTCAGTTGAACTATTGGAGTTTGGATTTCTGGTGATAAAATACAGGATGTACAATTAATTACATAAATGAGCGTTGATAATATTGCCATTAAACGTTATTCTACATTGATCGTTATATTCTGTTTGAAGAGGGGAAACTGCATTTGGAAGAAAACGTTACTAGTGGACGAGGTTAATAGTTAAAATGAGAAAAAGTTAATAGCTAAACAAATTCTTGTTTTTAACTTGAGAATCTCTTTGTATAGATTAACTGACAACAATATCAGGTGGGACACCGGAGACGATGGTGTTGATGTTCTTGTATTTGACGAATTGAGTCGAATACTTGTATCGAATAGACATAATGAAAAATTATTCAGCCCTTGCTAGTTTCATCAATATCGCGGAAAGAAATCGTTAACTCGTGCTTGTGTTGCTGTATCTCAAAAAGACTGTATTGGGTCGTTACCTATTAACAAAAGCAGAAAATCAAATTGCACTACAGATCATATCGAACAGTGATCGTTTCACCATCGTTTCATAGTTACACGTTATGCCTTGTATAATTGAAATAATGCTAGAGCGGGAATAATGTTATAATGAGAACTTATACAAATCGACAAGACATGTGACACGTATTGATCTTATATGATTATTGAACTGCATATGTTCCAGTTCAATTTTCACATTTTATGTGTTTTAATTGAAGTTGTTCTCCATCAGTAATTATTCTAAGAGTAACTTTTAGTCAGTAACTGCTAGCCTGCATGTCCATTGTTATGAAACAGGTACCATCATGGGGTGTATCAGCTTTATGATGTAAGTAAGTGGTGGTATGCATATACCTATACAACAATATTCAGTCCTTCCGTGTTATGATAGCATTGCAAGCTTGAGGGATATAACCATGACAAACATAAGCATAGGCTGGAACAATTTAAAATATCTACTCATGACAGATGCCTTTTATTTAACCCAACATAGTGTCAGAAAGTAGACCAATGTTTTATGTGATATCTATTTTATCAGCATGAATGTCCTTCCACAGTTATTATATTTATAGTATATTTGCTGTGACAAAGCGCCCTCCCTGATATTTATGAATGTCTAATTCACAAAGGGCAAGAGGTACAGGGGTGGAAGTCTAATCAAACACAGAACGGTAATATGTGGTCTGTGGAGATATCATTTTGCAAAAGGAACATTCCATACAGGAAAGGCAAATTAATAGACCCTTAGTCAGGGCTCTCATAGTTTCCTGTGGGACAGGAACTCGGAACAAGGGGAAATAGCTTGATTTACTTTATATTTCTTGTTTCTTTTAATATAATGCGTCAGTGTGTTCAATTATAATATTGTCAGTATATTAAAGTAGTTTTTCATGCTTTATTATCAGTATTTTATAAATGTCGAAAAGTATCTACAAGTCCAAATTTAATTAGTGTGAGACAAAATCCTACAGTCAATGAAAGGTAAACATATTATTACATTTATAATTTATGAACTATATTGCCTGGCTGCAAACATAGTGTAAAATGCTACTAAGCAATTAGTTTTCTCTACTGAAGGCCGTGTGTATGTGTTTGACAGAATTTTGCTGGAGTGGATCAAACACGAGCAGATGACTTAAATTTCCATTAATTGATAAGTCTGTAGGACTGCATTCGCATAATTACGCTCCTCTAGCATATATAACATGAGGTAATAATGTCAGATGTGTATTGGGTTAAATTTAAATGTAAGTATTTATATGCAATCACTCGTTGTGTGCTTTTTACCTGTACAACTCGTGTTATCAATGTCCAATCTGTATCCATCGAAACACGTACAAGTAAAACTTCCAAGGGTGTTTTCACAAACGTGTTGACAGTTGTCTAATTCTTCTACGCACTCGTCGACGTCTGGAATATAAGAAAGCGTGACATGAATGTAAACATATAACCAGTATAGTCTGGCATAATATTCATAAATATCTTGTTAATCTTCGATGGTGCCATTGAATTAAGAACATTTAATTAGAAACTGGTTAATGAGAAAGTAATAATAGCCACGAGGCAAAAGCCCGGAATGTGATTGCGACGAGAAAAATCTAGGCAGCAAGGAAAAGAATATTTTGTTTCCATCATTCTTATAACTTTACATTTATCTTTGACCAATTTGCACAAAATCACTTGCAAATTGCAAATGATATGTCGGTGAATACACAGAACATAATGCGACCCATAATTATTTTGTCAAAGCTTTCCTATGGCAACATTCTTTCAATTATATATAACGCATCCGATACTTGTATTGCTATTGGTAACATCACTTTACATTTTCCATGTGTTTTTGTGTTTACCTGTACAACTAGAATTATCGGCGTTCAATTTGTATCCATCAAAACACGAGCAAGTAAATCCTCCAATGACATTCTCACAAACGTGTTGACAGTTGTTGGATTCACCCACACACTCGTCAATATCTATAATAAAGGAAGGGTTTGTAAAACGATAAAGGCTGGTATTGAACCTTAATATTTACTTTGGTTTGTAAATTTTACAGATTTATTACAGCTGTGTCAGATTTCATAAGAGCAAAATTGTAATAATGGCAAGCGATGAACAAATAATTGGAGATAGTGAGACACTCGTCTTTGCAATGATATGAAGTAGTCTAGTGTCTAGAGTATTTATGCAAATTATATTGGAAGTTTAATACCAGTAACATTTTATATGAATTGCCCACTCAGTCAACAAACATTTCTTTCAGACTCAAAATATAATAATTCGAGGTGTGCTTACACATATTCTGCATATAGTAGAGTGCTTAACCTTATTAGATATATCTTCAGTATTGTTGGCAGTGGAATCACCACCACGCTTAATATGCACGCCCCCCCCGCTCGAACATATGAAGGCGTACAGAAATCTCATTCAGATAAACAAAACCCTGGAGAGAGCCACATTAATGTAGAATGATCAAAGACTGTAATCTTTTCCTAACACTCACACTCCCCTTCAATGTCAATGGTAATATGCTTGTTGTGCTTCATGCTTAAATAGCGGATCACAACACTGCTAGTGGTCTGTCGCAGGCAGTGGCTTCTTTACATGTTAACTGTGGGTTATGCTCACTTTCGGGGACAGGCCATGAGTGCAGTTGTCTGCAAGTCACAGTCCTTCTTATAACTGTGTCAACCTTCACTCATGTAGTATATTTACCTGAACATCCTGCATTATCAGCGTCCAGGTTGTATCCATCAAAACACGAGCAAGTAAAACTTCCAAGTATATTCTCACAAACGTGTTGACAGTTGTCTAATTCTTCCATGCACTCGTCGACGTCTAGAATATAAGTTAACCGTACAGAAAAACAAACGAATAATGCACAATTTATTTGTTACATGAAAACTGTTGGACAGAGTAACCTAAAATCTACATCATTAAATGGTATATGTACGTATTAATGACGTCTCTGAATGAAATGTAACTACTGTGCCACATTGATAAATCCATCTACACTGAGTGGATAAACATATACTGTAAAATGACTAATTTTCACTGGGTTTAAATTTCACTGATTTACCATTACAGGCATATTCAGTGGGTTTTAAATTCACTGTTTTATCATTTAGATAATGTGTTCTATGCTAAATTTTACATATTCACTGTGTTTTAATTTAGCGCATTTTTCCAGTCAGCGAAATAAGCTAAATTAAAACCCAGTGAATAATTACCCCCTTTACAGTAATTAACATTTTTATTGACTTCACATTTTTATTTTTTCTAGAGACTAAAATTAAGGTGATTATTATTCTTAAAATGAGTTCAATTCTAATAGTGTTTACAATCCTATACGTAACGCTGCACATAACCATGGTGATAGGATCAAGGGTCCTTGCTATCAACCGCTGGGTATCATGGCGTCACTATTTTGAGGTGTATATGGATTAGCGGTTTCTATCGATGTATTCATTTTACATCATTGTCCCGGGGGACATGACCTTCTCTTTTTACATGTTAAATTCCTACATATATGTATTAATGATATATCCCCTCTATAATACGATACTAGTTCATATATATGACATATTCACATATTAACATACTAGTTATTAAACATCGACTGCTCTGCACTTAATAAACATATATTGCGATTAATTAACGCCATACCTTTCTTGCACATAACACCACAATCCGCATTTGAATTGCAGTCGAACTCTTTCCATTTAAGGGTATCACCATTAATTGTCATGCAGTTCTTACTGTCGGAGCAGCACGAGCCACTCCACGAGACAAAGTCTGTGTTTGTGATTTCTTCCCCGTGCACAGTACGATATTCTGCGTTAACAAGTTCATCATGTACACCAATCCATACAAACTTGCCACTAGGACTGATTTTGACAAAGGAAAGAAAAGGGAATATAATAATTAAGGAACGAAAGGCGAATACGTAATAAGAAAGAAAGGGATATATAATGATTAAGGAATAGAAAGAGACATATAATTAAGGAAAGAATATAATAATTAAAGAAAGAAAGGGGATATTATAATTAAGGAATAGAAAGGGAATATAATAATTAAGGAATAAAATGGGAATATAACACATAGCTGTCACAAAATATATAAGTTTTTTTTTATTCTCACCACTGGTCTGTTGCAAACACAGTGTTCATGACGTAATTATTTTCGGCAGCATCTTTGATGTCTGCTAGATGACCAAGATTGTTGTCCTCACAATAATCTCTACTATCATACCATGTCATTTGTCCCGTCACAATCTCATAGCAATAACCATTGTAAACATAGACACACCCTAGAAGATGTAACATTTGCTCATCAGAACTCATTTGATAAGATGGTATCTGATTAAACAGCGCTAATATCTTCTGTGTTACCAGTTAATTCGGTCATGGTGAATCTAACGCTTTGATTGTCACAGAAGTCGTGATGCATGTCTTCAATATGATATATAAACCGTTCTAAATTCCATCAATTTAAAATATCTCATCTCGTATTTAAAATATGTTTCTGTGAAACAAAGGTTTGAGAATTTCAACTGCAATATTGCTTATAGCATCAACTAAGTTCCAATTGACAACACAACATAGAATTTATTGGTGGAGTATCGGTAGATGACTTAAAAATGACACATCATATCAAATTCGTCATAAATCGTGTTCTGCACTGAAATAAAAGTTACAATTTAGTAATATCAAAACTGATCACCAAAAGCGACTGACTGTGTTGAGAATATAAATAATATGTTCGTCGTCGCTCTGAAATGCTTAACATTTTTACATCAATGCTTAGAGTAGAATAAATACAAATTGGGAAATGAATGAATGAATTGATTACAAGTCGTATATTGGGAAACTCCCAAAACTAAAGGACAAGTCAAAGTCAAAATTGGTTCTTACAGGTATAATTATTATATATACATGTAATTTAATGCAAATAGAAACATTAGCGAATTGTCTCATCTAACAATTCCATTGCGCGAGCGTCTGATTTAAAACTGCTTCGAACAACAACATTTGGGTGGCGGTGGCGTTACTGCACGGCGATTGCCTCATTCCTATACGCAGACTCGAACATGTACCCCATTAAGAAATAATACCATTAAAACCTTCTCTTTTGTTACTTTGCTTAATTATCTATTCACAAGTTGTCAATAATGAAACAAGAAATATACGAACACTAATGCGTTATTGAATAGTTTGTTACGTAATATTAAAACTAAAGACTCTCTTGCTTTTAAAACGAACGTGACAAGTGGATGTGATTATATCATGAATCGATAAAATGCATTAAAATATGTTCAATCTCATTATTTGGATTTGTTGTTATGTTTGTCTCGTACGTGAATTGCTTTATTTTTTTAATATCGTGTATATATAGTCTAATTAGTAGAAATCCCAAACCAATTCTTTTCTTAAAATGAGTCAATAAACTGCATTATATAATCGTATCGTATTTCGTTGATTGCGTGCAATGCTCTATAAAACTAGAAGTGGTCTCGACGTACATACAAGTTTCTTTTAACAACGCGCATAATCAAAAGAAGATTATTAACTATACTATTGTATTACAAATAAATAGCTAGACATTCAGCAAGGCGTGTTTTTGTCAATATTTAATCTTTACAGCATGTATATCGTAAGCATTGTAGTGTAATAAGCCAACTACCGTGTGCGGGTATTATTCAGTTTAGTGTGGGCATTGCAGTGAATTGCATCAGCTGCCCAGCTGGCTAGTTAAAACAAAAACCAAACATGCACGGAAAAGGAAACTCGCGTTTCCATTGGGATATTTGTTCACGTTCAGGTTAGCATGTAGTATGATTAAATCAATAGTGACGTCCGTGGTAATGTACACGGAAATAAGAAACTCAAACCCTTGAGGGAAAATGCTACTGGTTCGTTTTCCCTATATATTACGCATATTTCAACGCATGTAGCAAAGAAAATAGTTCGTCTCAGAATGTGTATATAATTAATCATTTTAATATTAGTCACCTGTGTGTATTGCTTATTGTTTTGAAAACATGTCAAATAATATACACAAAATCATAATTTTAGTTTTTCGCAATCAAATTACATTTCGTCATTAAAATCCCCCCAAAAATAATTTTGTATTTCATATTTACATGTACCCTTGTTCCCTTTTGAGATAATGAAATATATCCTTGCCACAGGAAGCATTATTAAAATGCGCTACAAAATCAAAACGTGCTATTTTCATCCCATTTTGAAAATCATTTTTGGAAAAATCTTCAAATAAGCAATATCACAGATTTCTTCTTACAAATGTAAACTGTCATTGTTAGTACTAGTGGTGCTATTTTGTTTTGTTAAATGAATAATTAGTTACGTCAACTAAAAAAGAATGATTGTACTTTACGCAATCTACGCTATCTAATTATTTGTATCTTCATTTATTCACAAATTCGTCATTACTTTAGACCATATGTCTATGAATTCGAAATAATTAATTTAAAACATTTGCACCAGGATTCGATGACGTCAAACTAAACAGAAAGTTTTCTTGAAATCTGATAAGTCGTTTTTGAGATAATAAACTAAAATAATAAACAGTCCCAACAATAAAATAAGCAGACTCAGATTCAGGTGGAAACCTACTTACGAATGTGAAACCCCAGAATTTATCCTTCTAGAAATAAAATGTACGTCAGGCCAATATGAGTAATGTAAATGTTTAAATTAGGCCACCAGCCAATTTTTCGAGCAAATGATGGTTAATAGTAATAAATAATGGTCATTTGTTCTGTGTTAGGACGCTTTTAATATTTGTTTCTATGGTGGAGATAATATGCTTATCTCAAACTCTTTGACTGGTGACGTCATGCTGAAAACATCATATATCGTGATTGATACGTTTTGTTATTGTGAATTATTTTAAAAATCTTTGTTTTTAAAAGTGGCAAAACATGCTATTTTGATTCGACACTGTATGTTATAGAATTACTCCGATTAAATATGTTTTTAAATATTTTTTGACATGTTTCTCAAATCACAATATTGTAACTTGCAAAGAATACTGTCTCTAGTTACCATGGAAGTATAGCTCAATGATTATACGTAATAAACATTCATTATGAGTGTGCCTTCTTTAAGGCATCATATAATACGTAGTAATCCATTATCGAATCTTTAAACTGATACTATCGGTTTTTAAAAATGAAAATATATCTATTAAAGTAGAATTTGCTCAAATAACAAATAATTGAATAGAAATAGAGTAGTTATACGTTAAAGATAATCTTCTGACAAAGCCATGACACTTACACAGTTTTGATAACAGGACTTGAACTGGATTTGAAAATGACAATCAACATCTTAACTTGAGATAATACTAATAAACAATTTTATTTACGATTTAGATATACACCAGCAAACTGAACACGTTCCTATTTTTAATAGTAAATATTGTTTATCTATCTTATCGGGCATGCATATGCGATCTAATGGTTCTTTAATGGACATTCACATTTACATTGGCATAGATAGTGTACATTTACGCAGTGCACCTATGTCATTACAGAAACGTTTTACATACAACACTTGTCCGTTCCCTTTTAAAATACTAAATTACAAACTGTCACGTAAAGTTTATATATAATAGACATCATGTTAATTTTTCACTCCTTCGCCGAGTTCTGCTAGCTGTAAAAGGTGTGTGCTATAATAAAAATCAAAGCCTTGCTTGCAAGACGAATCATTGTTATAAATTTCCCGCGATGTGAAAATACGATTGTGCATTCACGCCACTGGTAACATTAGATTATTAACAATGCTGTTTTCCCTTCAGCGCCGTGTAATAATTAATTATTACAATCATGTGTTATTTGAGTTCATTAAGTGACTGTAGATGCAAGAAATAATTTGGAGATGGTGCATCGATGTTTACAGTAACTATAAGTTATACACAACGCGCATTACAGAGGGGATTGAAACATATATATAGCATCGTTTATGGTTAGATTTATAAAATGTGAAAAATAATATAAAATTATAAAAGGCAACCTCGTCATTGTGGTCAATGGAACCTTTAAGTGCTTTGTAATAAAATCTAAGTAATAACCTTATGTTGATAATATAATTACAGTCAGTGATACTATGACAAGATGCTACGACGATTGAAAACTAAAAGCTATGGCAGTATTAATGAGAGGGAACATGTATAATGTCAAATATTACGCTAGTAGGACTTTATGTAAAATAGGTTGTGTTCACCGATTCATAGGTTTCAACAACTCCATACTCAGATGGACGCTTTTTTCAACACTATATGCAGTACAGTAATCAAAGTTATAAATGCCAGTTAATAATTAATATAATGGTCCCATACACTATATTCAAGTTGTCTGGCTCTCATGTACTCATATAATAGTGTTATAGTATTTCACATGAACGTGTGTATTTTAAAAGTGTACGCCGAAATAACGGCCATGTTCTGACGTCAGGAACGGAAAACAAGTCACTAGTATCAACAAAACAGCACAACATAAAAGGACAACAAAACAAGAGTCCCATTTACTGGTTACTGTCCCTTATTTTACCACCAAGTAGTACACGATAAATGATATTGGTACATATGGTGTGGATGCACATGACAATGTACGATATGCATGTGTACGCTCAGAATTACCCCAGTCTGAATAAAACTGACATAAAAATAAACACGTACCTTCTGTGCCAAATCTGACAGAGATGATAAAGATTGCCAATATCTCGACGAGTCCATACATTGTCATTGTAACTATTTAGAACACTGTACTCAGTGATGCTTAAAACGTAATATCATATTCCCGCTGTTGCACACAAAAACACACCGGGGGAGCTAAACCTATATTTGCATTCAGTCTATCAAGACACGGTGGAGATGTCATTAACACTTTTAACTTGTGGCATGTTCGTTAGATGCGGGAACTTAGTGTGTAAGTTGTGTTTATGCATTACGACTAATGATCATCTTTTTATGTTCAAACTGAACAAATTTCTTTCTGATTTTATCTGTTTTTAACTAAATGATTGATAATTGTTGGCTGTAATGATTTTTCAGTACTTTGTAAAATCTCAGTATTTACTGTAGATAGAAAAACAATTTTCGAATATAAATAACATTAGTATGTTCGATTGTGATGATGATGTGGGTGCTGTAAAACAAAGCACATACTGAGTACATAATTGCAAATATATATATATATATTATAATCTCAAATATTGAAGTACTTGTGAATGAAATAACTTCATGGTGATACATATTGACTGAAATAGATAATGTCTGTCTGTCTACACATTTTGTCCTGATGGTGATGACTACATCTTCCCATCCGATAAGTATATAATTGGTAATCTTATGGATGCATTAATTGCGTTGGCATTTATATTTTACGCTACACCAGTATACTTAGAATTATCATAAATCAATATCTCAACATTATTTTACCACGTAATTGTCATTATATACAGTTGAATTGTTTTGATTAGATTTGATTAGAAGCGTTATGTTGTTGTTTGTCAAAGTGTTGTAATTTAATTCTAGGCGTGTGTTTGCTGTATAATTGTGTCGACAATCGTGCAGTGTTTGTCAAATAACATTAACTAATGTGTACATTTATGTAGTAAGGTTGTTTATAGGGCTTTTATGCGCTTTGTGTATTATGCTCGGGCACTTGGCTTGTATGGGTAAGATATATGATTGTGCTGCAAAATCAAAAACGTTATTTTTTAATTCATTTTTAAACTAAAATTTACATCCCGTTTTCAATAAAATGTGGACATTTTGAAAATTCAAAACACCCTTATTCTAAGAAATACTGGCTTTATTTCTGAACAGGGCGATACACCTTTCTTGTTCTGTTTGAAGGCCTTCATGTAATGTATTTGGTTCACGTTAAAACCTCCAAAACAACAGGGTCATCCATTTTTTATGCATTCGCAAAGTCAGTTTTTGTTTTAAAAATTTCATACATACACTTTTGGGGTTTTCGTAACATACGATCTCGAAATATACCCCCCTTCCGCGTAATTCTGAATGAACATGCATATTCCTAGACCATACAGGTGGAAGGGGCTCAGAGTTCTGCCACTATGGCTGACTCACTGAGCGGTGAAACCATAGAGTAAATCGTTGCAGCGTATACTGTTTAGCACTAGGAGAGTGGCGCCTTTGGGTATGGCCAATAAAACAGTCGGTGGTCCCGCATTGCCTGCCTGCCGTCAATGCACGTTTTTGTATCAAATAAAATAAAAAGTAAAATCATGTTTTGTTTTGTTTTCAGTAATCAACGCGTTGCTTCGATATAATAAATTGAAGCGTTCTGGTGGTTCGATATTGACGTGGAATTGCAGATTGAAATTAATCATTCTTTTTTGTGCCGTAAATTATTATAAAGTTATACGATTATTACTCTGTACATCTGAGGTCAAATGATGGATTGGACGAGTCTGTGTCGTTAAATATTTTAATACATTTAGTCATTCATTCATTCACAGTTTCACATTTTTTGAAGTTCAATTAGATGGTTTGGGTTTATCGAATAATACATTTGGAAACATTAAATGAACCAATATAATACATACCATATTTGATTAATTAATTAATTCATTGATTGATTCATTCATTCATTCATTCATTCATTTATTAATTCACTCATTCATTCACATATTATTCGTTCATTTATTAACATTTTGCAATCTGTATTGAGTACGGTGTGTATTTCTTCAATTATTGTTTTCACAGCTCAAAGTTCAATCTCAGTACTACAGCACTTTATTTTGAAACAAAATTGTATTTAGTTTAACCTGAACATCAATGTTTTGCAATTACCCATACACAGGGCGATGTTTACTTTGTTCCCAAGAAAAGCAGCAATTATTGAAAATGTACCAGTGGCATTGCTGTATAGTACTACGTCTAAATCACATTGAACAGAGAACGAAGTTTCCATTGTGTATTTGTTGGCTCAATCAAAAAGACCCGAAGACAATTTTATGACATTCTTTACTGAGTAAAGACAACCTTTATTTTCAAATTGAAAGCGATCACGTCTCTGTACAAAGGCTGACAATGAAACGGAAAAGCAACCAATATAACATCATGAACGCATGTTTACTGTGTTTAATATAGCAAAGTGGAAGGTCGCAGCAACCGTCTACATTCACTTGAACTCAGTAGTAATAATATTGATAATATATTACATATGCCCGTGAACAGATTTGAACCTTACGGTGGAAGGTTTATATGTTGATTTATTCCATTGCATGTTTTAGTAAGTAGTTTTTGAATCGCACAAAATGTATTTCAGTCATCATTTTAATATAACTGCATAAAGGTGGCCAAATCTTACCGAAATATTGTTTCAGACACAATTTCATGGACGAAGTCAACAAGGCTAATGCCACAAGAAATGTGTAAACTGAAGGCCACTTTCGTTGAGATAGGTCACGTGATGAGAATCATGGATAATCTTGACGCACAACGCACACTATTATGAAAATTGGCACATAAAATCACCAGTGAGAGGCCGACAGCGGAAGGCTTAGCCTCTCAAGCTGGCGACGTGTTTCGCCCGGGGTTCTCGGTAAGTTGTCATCCCTGTACCGTAATACGTGATGTTCGCCTGACAAAACTGGATTTCAAAAGTGTATGAGACCTAAACACAACCCCGCAGCCATCTTTTTTCACTTGTAAGTTATTCAGCGTACAACGTAATGACACAGTAAATGTTTTATTAAATATAAAAATCAGAGAAAAACAATTGATCGATAGTTAAAGCTATTGCCCCTTTAAAAATGAATGAATCTTCCACAGCCATATTAGATGAGGTTTATGGCAAGACAATGCGTGAGACGAATGCAAATACATTATCGCACCCAGACTTCGAATCCAAGGTGTACATTGTCGTGTGATAACGCAAAGCTGTGACGTCATAACAACTTCTATAATGGTGAATCGTATATAATACCCCGAAATGTCGACATATTACATATATATAGCGACAGATTGAAAAGAAACAAATCGACAATATATAGGCCTTAATGTGATTAGAATCTTGTTGGGTTAGTTGTAAACATTCCTTACATATATGGTAAAACTTTGGATAGCTGAGTCACGTGCACATTATTGTTCAAACACTGGCCAGTTAACAGAGCTCTCGACATGTACAGGGTCGCTCAACGCGTATGTAATAACTTACTGTAAAATTGTATTAACTTTTGGCTCGGCCGATTACGTTCAAAATTGACACTGACAGGCAGGTCACATCTGCACTCTAGTTTGGTGGGAAAATCTATAAAATCCTGCCTCACCGTTATCATGGCAACAGCTGAAAACTGATACTTTGCGCCAAATGTATCTATTCTTAAAATGTTGGACTTATCTCATTCTACTCTGCTTGAGTATGTGCCTAAAGTTACAATTTGATTTTGGTATCTTTATTTGTTGCCAAGTAGCTGGTGGTAACTTTTTGTGTCAGAAACTACGTTTTGCCTTTTGTTTTATAATGTCGTATTATATATTTACGGCGCTCTGAACCGACCGCAGTTTTCGCAAATATATATAATTATAGTAACACAAAGGTTAATTCGCCCATATAATCTGTTGACTATTTCACATGAATTAGTTTACGTTCATCACTACAGTTCGAATTGTGTATATGTATCTTACACGCGATCGTATGACATATATAACGACGTGATGCACTGACACGATGCGCTTTTAGATACACGCTGCTATAAATAAGTTGTCGTTTCTAAATTCGTGATTCAGCTTTGAAAATGCTGGAATATGAACCGCTGTAACGAATTGTACTTCCGTTTAACGGCAAGGGAACCGCTGAAGTACTAGTATACTTATTAAATAAAGGCTTCGCTGTTACTATTATACTGGCTAAAATGGTTTATTCAAGAGACGGAGAGTCGAATTCCTTGACAGATCGATGTCACTGAAAATATATTGATTGATGTAATTAAACACGGACTTACTCTCCATGTGTTCGTTTATCTGGTTTTAATAATATTGCTAGAATGGGGAAAATATCGCTGGTAATGCGAACATCTAGTTACTATTTAAAGGAGATGAACTGTGTATTTTGAATTTTACACAGTTTTATGATGTCACGTAATACTGAGCCAAAATGGCGCAAATACAGGGATGTTTATGTTACGTAATATTTAATCAGCACCTAGACAGCTGGAAAATCAATTGTTAGTCGCGCTATGCCCAGTATTTGCATGTTATTATTATGAATACATTGCATTTCGCTGTGTTTATTCATTTGGTACCACCAAATAAATGTCGATGTTACATGAATTACAAAAATACCGAAAAAAATATAAAAAAACGCAGCTCACTGTTTTAATTGCAGTGCGTGTGTTATCATTATCTATGCAGTAATATAATAGTACCTTCTATTGTATTTTCCGGAAAAAAACGTCGATTTGATATTTAGATGCATGTGGAATGCATAAATCACCGAGTTTCCTGTTGCAATTTCCACCGAAAAAAACGTACACCACTTCCAGGGTACTTTCTTTCCGTAATTAGTCGTATTACAAACACACACAGATGAATGGACGGATGTACCTGTTGTCGGGCGCCTATTGAGGCGGTTGCGTGGTTGATCAATGATAGGCTAAGAGACCAATCAATTCGGAACCGCTACCGACCTGTAAGCATAGTATGTTTGGTTTAACTTGAATAATGGGCTCATATGTCGTCACGTGGGAACCGCATTACGTAATGTAGTGTACGAAGTGTTCTAAGTTGAAGAATTGCACTTAATACAGCTCATTCTATGAATTAATCAGCACTTTGAAAACAAAAAGCTTAATTTATTTACTTTTTGAATGCATTTTATTGAATTTATTGAATTGCATCAACATGCACTATAATTGGTAAATGCATGATCATATTACGAAATTTCGTAAGATGAGATGGTTGTCACAAATTATTGTGTATTTCTGATCAATACTATTTTTCGTTTACGAAATACGAATATTGAATATGGGTGAAAAAACAAAACGTCGATGACTTGTATATAAATCAATGAGTTATGCAACAGTTTTGAAAGGTGTAATAATTTTAAACATTGACTAACGTTACGATCGCTGCCACTGTTACCACTATCGTGGTATCATTTGCACATACGGACTTACTCCCCTTGTGTCCGTTTATCTCGTTTGTGTTCAGTACATAGACATGTGCTCAGTGGATGGACTTGCGTTCAGTGCATAGACATGTGTTCAGTGGATGGACTTGTGTTCAGTGCATAGACATGTGCTCAGTGGATGGACTTGTGTTCAGTGCATGTACCTTGGCTCAGTGGATGGACTTGTGTTCAGTGCATAGACATGTGCTCAGTGGATGGACTTGTGTTCAGTGCATGTACCTTGGCTCAGTGGATGGACTTGTGTTCAGTGCATAGACATGTGCTCAGTGGATGGACTTGCGTCCAGTGCATATACATGTGTTCAGTGGATGGACTTGTGTTCAGTGCATAGACATGTGCTCAGTGGATGAACTTGTGTTCAGTGCATGTACCTTGGCTCAGTGGATGGACTTGTGTTAAGTGCATAGACATGTGCTCAGTGGATGGACTTGTGTTCAGTGCATAGACATGTGCTCAGTGGATGGACTTGTGTTCAATGCATGGACATGTGCTCAGTGGATGGACTTGTGTTCAGTGCATAGACATGTGCTCAGTGGATGGACTTGTGTTCAGTGCATAGACATGTGCTCAGTGGATGGACTTGTGTTCAGTGCATGTACCTTAATTGGCTCAGTGGATGGACTTGTGTTCAGTGCATAGACATGTGCTCAGTGGATGGACTTGTGTTCAGTGCATAGACATGTGCTCAGTGGATGGACTTGTGTTCAGTGCATAGACATGTGCTCAGTGGATGGACTTGTGTTCAGTGCATGTACCTTGGCTCAGTGGATGGACTTGTGTTAAGTGCATAGACATGTGCTCAGTGGATGGACTTGCGTTCAGCGCATAGACATGTGCTCAGTGGATGGACTTGTGTTCAGTGCATAGACATGTGCTCAGTGGATGGACTTGCGTTCAGTGCATAGACATGTGCTCAGTGGATGGACTTGTGTTCAGTGCATGTACCTTGGCTCAGTGGATGGACTTGTGTTAAGTGCATAGACATGTGCTCAGTGGATGGACTTGCGTTCAGTGCATAGACATGTGCTCAGTGGATGGACTTGTGTTCAGTGCATGTACCTTGGCTCAGTGGATGGACTTGTGTTAAGTGCATAGACATGTGCTCAGTGGATGGACTTGCGTTCAGCGCATAGACATGTGCTCAGTGGATGGACTTGCGTTCAGCGCATAGACATGTGCTCAGTGGATGGACTTGCGTTCAGTGCATAGACATGTACTCAGTGGATGGACTTGTGTTCAGTGCATAGACATGTGCTCAGTGGATGGACTTGTGTTCAGTGCATGTACCTTGGCTCAGTGGATGGACTTGTGTTAAGTGCATAGACATGTGCTCAGTGGATGGACTTGCGTTCAGCGCATAGACATGTGCTCAGTGGATGGACTTGCGTTCAGCGCATAGACATGTGCTCAGTGGATGGACTTGTGTTCAGCGCATGTACCTTGGCTCAGTGCATGGACTTGTGTTCAGTGCATAGACATGTGCTCAGTGGATGGACTTGTGTTCAGTGCATAGACATGTGCTCAGTGGATGGACTTGTGTTCAGTGCATAGACATGTGTTCAGTGCATAGACATGTGCTCAGTGGATGGACTTGTGTTCAGTGCATGTACCTTGGCTCAGTGGATGGACTTGCGTTCAGCGCATAGACATGTGCTCAGTGGATGGACTTGTGTTCAGTGCATGTACCTTGGCTCAGTGGATGGACTTGTGTTAAGTGCATAGACATGTGCTCAGTGGATGGACTTGCGTTCAGCGCATAGACATGTGCTCAGTGGATGGACTTGTGTTCAGTGCATAGACATGTACTCAGTGGATGGACTTGTGTTCAGTGCATAGACATGTGCTCAGTGGATGGACTTGTGTTCAGTGCATGTACCTTGGCTCAGTGGATGGACTTGTGTTAAGTGCATAGACATGTGCTCAGTGGATGGACTTGCGTTCAGCGCATAGACATGTGCTCAGTGGATGGACTTGCGTTCAGCGCATAGACATGTGCTCAGTGGATGGACTTGTGTTAAGTGCATAGACATGTGCTCAGTGGATGGACTTGCGTTCAGTGCATAGACATGTGCTCAGTGGATGGACTTGTGTTCAGTGCATGTACCTTGGCTCAGTGGATGGACTTGTGTTCAGTGCATAGACATGTGCTCAGTGGATGGACTTGTGTTCAGTGCATAGACATGTGCTCAGTGGATGGACTTGTGTTCAGTGCATAGACATGTGCTCAGTGGATGAACGTGTGTTCAGTGCATAGACATGTGCTCAGTGGATGGACTTGTGTTCATTGCATGTACCTTGGCTCAGTGGATGGACTTGCGTTCAGCGCATAGACATGTGCTCAGTGGATGGACTTGTGTTCAGTGCATGTACCTTGGCTCAGTGGATGAACTTGTGTTAAGTGCATAGACATGTGCTCAGTGGATGGACTTGCGTTCAGTGCATAGACATGTGCTCAGTGGATGGACTTGTGTTCAGTGCATGTACCTTGGCTCAGTGGATGGACTTGTGTTAAGTGCATAGACATGTGCTCAGTGGATGGACTTGCGTTCAGTGCATAGACATGTGCTCAGTGGATGGACTTGTGTTAAGTGCATAGACATGTGCTCAGTGGATGGACTTGCGTTCAGCGCATAGACATGTGCTCAGTGGATGGACTTGTGTTCAGTGCATAGACATGTGCTCAGTGGATGGACTTGTGTTCAGCGCATAGACATGTGCTCAGTGGATGGACTTGTGTTCAGTGCATAGACATGTACTCAGTGGATGGAATTGTGTTCAGCGCATTAGCATGTTTGATTATCTGCATACAATAAGCAAATATTTAATTCAGTAACAGGATTTTTACAGTGATAATCTACAGCCTAACTGAAACGAAATTAGACTCAAACAAAAGACATTCTCCTCTTTTGATCATTGTACCTGTATATTCTAGTGGTGTTTGCTCAAACTTAGTACACGTGCAGTCTATCAATATAAAACGTACATACAGGAAAGTATACATAAAGGGGTTATTTGTATGTTGTTTCTAAGTTATATTAAGAAAGTAAATGTATCAATGACCTCCAATAGGACATATTGAATATCTTGTTTTCACCCGAGCATACAAAGCACTTAGAATTGACAAAGAACACCCTAATTTTGCGTATTCAATTTCTGGGCACAGTAATAATATTTATATACAGATAATTATACCAATCATCGTTGTTACACTTATGTAATGGTTTAATTATACCATAGACCCTCCATTGAGACTGTGGTTACACCAAATCTGGAGTATAGTATCCCTGCATGGACACCATATTTTCAGGACGATGTGATGAAATTGTATTTTACGTCGCCTGAGAGCTTTTATGATACATGTGTACCCGCTTTTAACATTTGTATCAAATCTCCAATCCATTGTTTCTTTCCAATAGTACAACAAAGATTCGGGTAAAAAAATAGTGCTAGTAAAACACTGAGGCTAAAGTCTGTCACCCTAAGAGTTATTTACTCCTGGAGTGAAGTGGTTGTGAAAGCTCTCGTCAATTAGTGCCTTCAAATTGAGATTTGATCATCAATCACTATAATTATAGAGACTGTTCTGGTTTATGCGACTATAAATTGGTACAGTCCTTTGTTTGAATTTACTGCACGACTTTACTATATTAATTTGTGCGTGTTATTTAGAATGGTGAAATGGCCATTAGGCCAACAAAACTAGTATTAATGTGTTGATGTGATGTGATCGACGCAAGGGGGCGCTGTGTTATAGGGTTTGTTTTTTTATCAAAATGGCGGCGACGAATACAACAACAACGCCGGCGAAAAGCAGTCCAAGAGATGCCCAGGTTATGGCAGCTATTCTTAAAGATATGGGAGTTAGTGACTATGAACCTAGACTGATTAACCAAATGTTGGAATTCACCTTCAGTAAGTGGAAACTGAATTCACAGTTACGCTGTACACACATACACATCGCACGGCTAAATGTGGTCGATTATTGTTTTTGTCGAACACGATTTGGCAATTCGAACTTCTTGCGCATTTTCACGTTGCGTGATTCAGTAGAACTGCACTGTATATTACATTGTGTGGGTCATGTAATGATATGAACTATTAGTATGATCGTAGTAAAGACAGCTTGGGCGTAATAGTATTTTGTTGTTTCTTTGTTGCAGCCGGAGTCCTGTGATAGAGGGGCTGTGGTTGTAGACACAGACACCCGTGGGGGGGGGGGGCACTTCCACCTTAAGTGGGTAGAGGTGTGCAGCCCACCTTTTGTAAACCTTACTCACTTCTAAACAATTTTTTTTTTTTATTTACATACCCACTTCAGCGACCTACATGGCTTAACTCTTAAAATGTACAGAAAATATAGTTATCGTAATCCATCATATCGTGAGCAGCTATTTTGATCCACCTGGACATCCCAGTATCCTAGTTACCTCGGGCATGCGAGAACGCTTATGCGAGAGCTAGATTGAAACGGGATCTTAGTATCATGTCACCATAGTTGCAAACCCCAAGTAATGTACCTCTGGTATGACACAATATCACAGGATTTTCACATAATAACATCTAAATACACAAGACTATAAAATAAGTAGCCATTTACAAATTATCCAAATAAATAAATAATAAATAATTAATATACCGTGAATACCAAGTAAACTGACTCTTATCTTACAGGGTATGTAAGTAACATTTTGGATGATGCCAAAGTGTACTCCCAGCATGCTGGAAAGAAAACTGTAGATACAGACGATGTAAGACTGTCAATTCAGCATCAGATGGACCACACATTTACTTCACCTCCACCAAAGGATGTAAGTATCAGAAATACAGCCTTATCTCCAAGGTAGCTTAAATGAATGTTGTCATCATGACTGTCCTGTGTGTGTGATGCGACCATCAAACACAAATGTTTATCTATGAATGAAACAAAATCTGATATACCGCTAGTTAGATGCACCACATACTGGTGTACACACCCCTCCTACATCACATTGCTACTAATGCACATACGAAAGATAGAAATACAGACATAGGACAAAACGAAAATACATCTTGGCATCAATCATATTTGAAAACTTGAGTAAAGATGAGGTATTACCATAGATACATCCATATGCCATTGCTATTACTTATTGCCATATTGGGTTTGAATGAATGAATGAATGAATATAATGTCTCTAGATGGCAAATTATATGTACAGTATGTACAGTAGATCTCAAATTGTTATTTGAAAACTCTCATAGCACATATCACTAGAAGGGTTTTCTCTATCTATATGTATATATACACCAATAATTAATTTTATAAAAAATATATAATTGGAGAAGATACTCTCATACTTGTAGATGGTAAAAAACTGTGGCACTCTCTGTCCTGAGTTCTTTTGCCTTAGAGGGGCAGTGGGCCCATACTGTCACCTACACTAAACAAAATGAAATTCGTCATACTTTCTTCATTTATCATTTTAGTCCCCGTTCAGGTGAAGTCTGTGTTACATATGCACGTAATTTTTTTTCAGATCTGAAAATCATAAGTGGGTCTTTTTCAAGCTTTTCATCCAAAATTACCTCTCTCTACTACACTGACAGAGCAGCTGAGCATGCTCAGAATAATTGATTCTGTTATATTCAGATTTATGAATTCCTGATTTCTGATTCACAAGTTTTACCTAATCATATTCGAACCTAACTAAATGAAACAGAAACTCAGTTTGCACTATACATCGACAATACAGAGCTGTCACTAAGAAACCAAAAACACTTAGGACAACTGAGACTAAGAATTTGTGTTACAGAAAATATTCACATGTATGAAGATACAGCATGCCTTATATTTATGAATTTAAAATTATTATTACATATTATGCACTGTTTAAAATAATAAAAACTTTTTATTTTGAAAAACGTAATTTTTTTTTCCAGATCTGAAAATCCTAAGTGGTTTTTTTTCAAAATTTTCATCCAAAATTACCTCTCCCTACTGCACTGACAGAGCAACTGAGCATGCTCAGAATAAATAATTAGCTTAGATTGTAATGCTATTGTTTTTAGTGATGTCATGACCTGGTTATGAGCTGGTCATGACCTTGATCTGAATCAGTGACAGATGGGTCGTACCATCACCAATCTCAGTGGAAAATGTTGAGGGGTGTCAGGGCTACATTTTGATGGGAATTATAGTGGTGATAATGAAACAAAACCCAGGTCCTGGTATTATACAAAGACTTGAATTACCGGTAACAGTCAAGTCAAGTTGTTATTAAAGGTACATCAAGGTTTACTCAGATTTATGAATGGAGTTGCTTGAGCATGTATGAGACATAGTTTGATTGCACTTGGAGACGGGTCAATGAAAGTTTTCAGTTATCAGATTAAGGGAAATCACTTTATGATGAGTTGTACCCTCATAGAGTACATATTAAATCAATTGTTTGCAGATGTTCCATGTATTATTTTAATATGAGTATTTTATAATTAAATAACGGGGACTGTGTTTTGTCAATAGAAACATTCCTTTTATAAATTTACCAGACAATTATGACATAGTCAATCTAATGTTGCGAGTATATTATAGTACATTTACATCCTTCATATTGTATATTGCAGTTATTAATGGAAATAGCCAGGGAAAGAAACAGTGCTCCATTGCCGCTGATAAAACCACACAATGGACTCAGACTACCTCCAGATAGGTACTGTCTGTCAGCAGTCAATTATAGATTAAAACACCTACACAAAAAGGTAAAATTGAACAAATTTGATGGAACATTGAATAATTGCTATACAGAATATACATCACTAGGTCAATAGTTTTTGCATACTATATTGTGTTCACAAAGTCATTGTACTGTTGTATTATTAGAACATCTGAAAGTCATATAGCGCCATCTGTCATTAACTTGTCCAGTTGAATATACATAGGTTTAGAAACTGTGCTGTAGAATCATCTATGTAACTCCAGCATACAATCCTTTAATGATGAAGCCCCATACAATATTGTAAAATTTACTGTTCCCAGTATAATGCACAACTACATGTACATAAATAATGCAATGTATATCATGCGTTTAACTTTCTCATTTCATCATTGTAGTTGTCATCTTTACTGTTAAATTTTCTTGTTTATTTCTTGCAGCACACATTAACAATTCCAAAGCTCAACATTGGTCCAGGTATGAATTCTTATCTACATCACTATTTATATTGATTGCTGCATGTCTGACTAATATTTCCTAAGCTTGTTAAGATCAAGTGTTAAGAAACATGTTCTCACCAGGCCCCAAAAATCATTACTCGTGTGTATATATCTTATTTTTCTGATTTTGATATTGCCCTTGCTATACCTAGAAGGACATATTTCAATGACAAGAATCTCTGTTTGTTTTGGGGTGATTACCATTTGTATGCGATTTACCATACAAAATTTCATTTGAAAATTGAGATACAATGTACATCAGGTAATGAAGTTTGGTAATGAAATTTATTTGTTTAGCCTACCTAATACCTAAAATTAACTTGAGTAGTCATTATTGTATGTCTAAGAAATAAAGTTTACTATAAAAAAAACTAATATCACAGACTGAAAAGCGGATTAACCACTGGACTATAATATTTTAAAAAGTCAGATTGTGATGTTAGAAGGGACGGTGGTGGATAAGACACAATTGTATCATGCAATTTCAGCATTATTATATCAAATATTTGCAATGTTGTCAAAAACTTAACATTATTAGCTCCGCTGTCGACTTTGTCGAGTGGAGCTTATCATATGAGTGATTGTCCGTCGTCGTCGTCCGTGTCAATGTTTTACTTTTTCGACTTCTTCTTGAAAACTACAAGCCTGAATGCTTTGATACTTGGTGTGTATGTAGCTGGGGTAGACCTCTCTTAGATTTGTTCATTTCATGATAATATCTTCAATTCTCTAATTTTGGTGAATATTTATGTCATTTTTGGTAAATAGTGTTAATTTCGACTTCTTGTTAAAAACCAAAAGTTCAATTGCTTTGATATTACATATATAGGTACTACATGTGGACCTTTCTCAGATTTGTTCATTTTGTAATGATGTCTTTAATTCTCTAATTTTGGTGAATGTTTTTGTCATTTTTGGTAAAAAGTGATATTTTCAACTTCTTTTTAAAAACCGCTAGTCCAATTGCTTTGATATTACATCTATAGGTACTACATGTGGACCTCTCTCAGATTTGTTCATTTTGTAATGATATCTTCTATTCTCTAATTTGGGTGAATATTTTTGTAATTTTTATTAAAAAGTGATATTTTCGACTTCTTGATAAAAACCAAAAGTTCAATTGCTTTGATATTACATATATGGGTACTACATGTAGACCTTTCTCAGATTTGTTCATTTTGTGATGATATCCTCAATTCTCTAATTTTGGTGAATATTTATGTCATTTTTGGTAAATAGTGATATTTTCGACTTCTTGTTAAAAACCAAAAGTTCAATTGCTTTGATATTACATATATAGGTACTACATGTGGACCTTTCTCAGATTTGTTCATTTTGTGATGATATCCTCAATTCTCTAATTTTGGTGAATATTTATGTCATTTTTGGTAAATAGTGATATTTTTGACTTCTTGTTAAAATCCGCAAGTCCAATTGCTTTGATATTACATATATAAATGCTACATGTGGACCTTTCTGAGATTTCTCCATTTCGTGATGATATCCTTAATTCCCTAATTTTGGTGAATATTTTTGTAATTTTTAGTAAAAAGTGATATTTTCGATTTCTTGTTAAAAACCGCAAGTCCAATTGCTTTGATATTACAAATATAGATACTACATGTGGACCTCTCTCAGATTTGTTCATTTCATGATGATATCTTAATTTTGGTGAATATTTTTGTAATTTTTGGTAAAAAGTGATATTTTCAACTTCTTGTTGAAAACCAAAAGTCCAATTGCTTTGATATTACATATATAGGTACTACATGTGGACCTCTCTCAGATTTGTTCATTTCATGATGATATCTTAATTTTGGTGAATATTTATGTCATTTTTGGTAAATAGTGTTAATTTCGACTTCTTGTTAAAAACCAAAAGTTCAATTGCTTTGATATTACATATATAGGTACTACATGTGGACCTTTCTCAGATTTGTTCATTTTGTAATGATGTCTTTAATTCTCTAATTTTGGTGAATGTTTTTGTCATTTTTGGTAAAAAGTGATATTTTCAACTTCTTTTTAAAAACCGCTAGTCCAATTGCTTTGATATTACATCTATAGGTACTACATGTGGACCTCTCTCAGATTTGTTCATTTTGTAATGATATCTTCTATTCTCTAATTTGGGTGAATATTTTTGTAATTTTTAGTAAAAAGTGATATTTTCGACTTCTTGATAAAAACCAAAAGTTCAATTGCTTTGATATTACATATATGGGTACTACATGTAGACCTTTCTCAGATTTGTTCATTTTGTGATGATATCCTCAATTCTCTAATTTTGGTGAATATTTATGTCATTTTTGGTAAATAGTGATATTTTCGACTTCTTGTTAAAAACCAAAAGTTCAATTGCTTTGATATTACATATATAGGTACTACATGTGGACCTTTCTCAGATTTGTTCATTTTGTGATGATATCCTCAATTCTCTAATTTTGGTGAATATTTATGTCATTTTTGGTAAATAGTGATATTTTTGACTTCTTGTTAAAATCCGCAAGTCCAATTGCTTTGATATTACATATATAAATGCTACATGTGGACCTTTCTGAGATTTCTCCATTTCGTGATGATATCCTTAATTCCCTAATTTTGGTGAATATTTTTGTAATTTTTAGTAAAAAGTGATATTTTCGATTTCTTGTTAAAAACCGCAAGTCCAATTGCTTTGATATTACAAATATAGATACTACATGTGGACCTCTCTCAGATTTGTTCATTTCATGATGATATCTTAATTTTGGTGAATATTTTTGTAATTTTTGGTAAAAAGTGATATTTTCAACTTCTTGTTGAAAACCACAAGTCCAATTGCTTTGATATTACATATATAGGTACTACATGTGGACCTTTCTCAGATTTGTTTATTTTGTGATGATATCCTCAATTTTCTAATTTTGGTGAATATTTTTGTTATTTTTGGTAAAAAGTGATATTTTTGACTTCTTGTTAAAAACCGCAAGTCCGATTGCTTTGATATTACATGAGCAAGATTGCGTAACCAAAATAAAAAACACATTTTCACTATTTACTTGTGCTTGCTTACAAGAAATGTAATTGCATTCAAGCACACATTTTTGCTAAAATTTGTTATTAATATTTAAGTTGAATTGATCGCAAATCATCGAAAATGTAATCAAAATCATATATCTTCAAGCTTGTATATTGATACCACGCTAGAGCATCACCAACGAGAAATGTCACTGATTCTTTTGTATTTGATATTGTACACTGTTGTAGGCACCACAACTCTGGGTAAACCACTGCCAACTTTGAATCTAGTCACCAAACCATCTACTCCAATGTCAATAACAACAAATAGGATCACAACCCCAAGTGGCATCTCCATAGTAACAAAATCATCACCAGCTATCACCATGGTGACAACACAGGGAATGAGTCATTTGATGAAACCAACACTGGGTTTGTATTATTCATATATTTTAACGAATTACACTAATGAGGCAATTTTGCAGTTACAGCAACAAATGGATTTTGCTGCTCAGTTGAATATTAACCATATTTAAGCAATATTTTCAAAATCTTTTATTTGGCAATATTAAGACTTGCATCAAAACATTTGAGTAACTGTTCTGACACTATCTCTTTGAAAACACGATTTCCCCCCACACACTATTTGAACACACGAAAAGTGATGACATTCAACATGAATTTCACAGTGATTGCTGTGACTACACTTGTGTTTGCAACTTACTGTCTTCGTTCATTTTCATATATAATAATGAAATGCAAGTATGATTTGTTTGTTTTACAGCAACACCGAATACAACCCTACAACCAACATCAGTAATGAGCACACCAGCATCTAAGCCGAGTACAGTGGGTACACCGTTCACCGTCAGAATAATGCCGACCACCTCCATGGCACCTACAGTACCAGCACACACAGTCATCACAACGGGACTTAAACGTAAACGAGAAGATGAGGACCAAAAATAGCTTTGAGGATTTGTCTAGGACCATTTTTCGTTATGATATACAAATTCCAACAATTGTTTTATTCATTTGTACATCTGAACAGATTTTTTTTTTTTTAGCTCAATCAGTCTGTGTTCTGGCTGATAACGTCAGTGAATTATTTGAAGAAAATTATGGAATGATATCCACAGCTGGAGATCTGACAAACAATGAAAATCACAACCAAGAGGGTGGTGATTAAAAATATTATTTAGTGGACAATACAAATGACGAACTGTTATTTCTTTTAATGTAATATCAATTTCTGTTCCTATGCACTTGAAATCTACACAGATTTTGTCCTTTATAACACTTTAATAAAGTGTGGCAAAAAATATCATGTAATTAGCATTTTGCTCACATGGTTAGACTTGGCAACAGTTCTCTGTAAACATGCTTCAAGATGTGTATCCTGAGCCTGCATGATTTAGGATTGAAAGGGAAATTACGATGACAGAGAATTTAGTCCTGTATTCTTAACAGATATGATATACTAAACTTTCATGTTAAGACTCACTTGAAAATGTTTGAAACGTGTACTTACTTGCATGTTGATAACATGTATAAGAACACATACTCGTAGTTGAAGTTTGTAGTCTTCATACAAGTTTGGCATGTATTAACACATGGAGCTACATATCCATATATTATTAGCTCAATGGCACACAATGGGTTATACTGAAAGGTACTTTTCCTCAATAATCTCTTCTGTGTCCATTACAATGCTTCATTTTTGACAAATCTCCCAGTAAGTTTTCCAGTTGTGAACAAATTAGGTTAATATATTGGAATATCTCCCAACAAATCCAGTTAAATTTTATTCCAACATTAGTAAGACACCTTAGAAATGAAAATGGATGTTGTTGCGTGATATGCATCAGTATCGAGGGGCTATAATGATCAAGACCTACATTTGTCTTCCATTGTTATGTGTTGTGATACAGGTTCTTTTGATCATTGATTGGCATGTAAAAATGCGCTTGAACAAACAGATATTTTGAAAATCCACTGTTTCTAGGAATCCGGTGTCAGGCCATCAATCAACAGTTCCCTCTTTTCATCACAAATTCACAAAATAGTGCTATTGGACAAAAAAATAACCAAATTTGTTGAGTAAAAACATCTGTTGGCTCCAAAATTGGGGTTCATTTTCAGAAATATTCATATAAGATAGGAGCGGGAAAATCTGGTGGTGAAAAGGGTAAATATACAGCTACTCTTTGAACAGATTTATCAGAGGTACATTTATATGAAATCAGTGTATAAATCAAATGTAATAATGTTTGATTATCTCAACCATTAAGGTCTGAAAACTAGATACCCGTAGTCGTATATGAGATTTGTGATAACAAAAGTACCTTTCTATACATGGGTTACAGTATTTGCGCCATGGTATTAGTAGCACAGGGTCTTATAGAAATGACAGAGGTGTGTATATGGTCAAATTTAGTCATTTTGAAGATACATACAATAAATGCTCCATTAGGGCAAGTACCGTGCAGGGCTTGAATTCTTGAGTTGAAAGGGCACTCAGTTTTCAAAGCACATAGGACGGGCACCAAGGCCTTAGATATTGCTGTGAAGTTCAAGTCAGACTTTCCAATGTATTCTTTTGTCTGGAAAACAATTCTCTACCATCATTTAAATACTTATTGGCATGACCACATTGCCATAGAATACATTTACTATTTTGGGCCTGTCTGCACACAATAACATACACTTGCAAATTTGTTTGAACTTGGTAAAAGGACTACCGGGGTACATGTCTTAGCACTCTGATCAAATATGGTAGTTTAAAAAAAAACAAAAAAAAAACATCCCGTTTAAAACGTAGTGTCATTCCAGCTTTGTACAATGACAATAATTAAGTATTTATTAAGTTGCAGGTGTACATGACTGTTACTTGATCCAATACACATTATTATTTCTTCAAACATCCAAGACACTCACTAAATAAATGATCTTATTGGGTATTGTATATAGGGTATTATATGGAGTCTTATTTCGTGTTTAACTGGTTGTATTATTGTTACTTCTGAAGATAAATCAGAGAGGCCAAAGGTTGTAAAGACCATTCGCTATGTATGTATGTAGGAGTACATAATATAAAAGTTTTATTTTTTTCCTTCTATCATAATAATATGATATCCAAATTTTGTTTTGACTGGTGGGTCTGTGTAAACTGGATTGCCTGTTGTGCTGGGAGAGAGAGCAAATGCTGCATCTTGGAAAGGTCCAACCATTGAACCCCTCGTCATCCATCCAAGATCACCCTGCAAATACGTCAGATAAAAAATAGCATTAATATTTATTAACCAGTAGTTTCAACTAAAGTAACTTGAGTGAGACACCATTCTCCTCTCACACCCAAAACAAATCAAGTTGATTTTCTATACATTCACCTGTTTGACAACATACTTTTGAAATCAATTTGTGTTATTAATTAAATGTCAGGTGTCTTCTCCATCATGATCAAGAACAACAAATGGCATCATATACGATGATTTTCTTCTGTGGCTTTGTTTTTCCCAGTAATAAACATACAACACAGACTAGTGGCTTTTAGAACACAAATTTTCTGATTCAGCCAAATAAATATACAAGATTTTGCTTTATATTTGGTTTTTGAAAGTTTTAATACATTGTATATTTTCCGATTTTCATGTACACCTATGAAACTCAAAGAAACTCCTGATCAGTTCTCTTTGACTGGTACAACAGAATCTTTACTGAATCAAATGTCTTACTCAAGTTGCAGGTACATATAATATATGATACGAATTCCTATTCAATGAGATCATTGCGGAATCATAATAGTTGAACAACATGCAGTTTAATAATTATCCAAAGAGGTCAGAGCATTGTGCACATACCCCTTGCCTGGCTTTATCTTCACTGTACTTTGTAGCAACTTCATTAAATCTTTCCCCAGCTTTTAGTTTCTCCATTGCTTCCATCACCTTTGAATGCTTCTCACAGAGTATATGTCTGACCTAAACCAAGAATGTAATTTATTCTGTATGATATTACGAGTTTTGACATTTGATACTGACTGGACCTAGCTGAGGTACCACAGCCAGAGCCATCAAGTATTTTAATATCTCAAGAGGCAGTTGATGCATAAAATGTGCCTCTGAACACTTCCATTGCTGCTTTCATCTGGTGATTGTGATTTCCAAATGTTATGGCATCAGAAGAGGCAACACACAGAAACCAATAATAAATTTCCCTCATTCAAAATGAAGTCCGAAAAAAAAACGGACATGAATGTCACAGTCCCAGTCATTTAATTATAAAATACTCATGTTAAAATAATACATGGAACATGTACTCTATGTGGATACAATTCATCATAAAGTGATTTCCCTAAATATAGTATTGTACTGATAACTTCCAAAATCTCAGAGTACACAAGTGCAACCAAGCTATGTCTGATACATGTGTACATGCTCAAGAAACTGCATTCATAAATCTGAGTAAACCTTGATGTATTTTTAATAACAACTTGACTTTTTTGTTAATTCAGGTCTTTGTATATTACCAGGACCTGGGTTTGTTTCAGTATCACCACTATAATTCCCCACAATTCGTATCCCTGACACCCCTCTACAATTTCCACAGAGATTGGTAATGGTACAACCCATCTGTCACTGATTCAGATCAAGGTCATGACCAAGTCATGACATCACTAAAAACTCTAGCATTACAATCTAAGCTAATTATTTATTCTGAGCATGCTCAGTTGTTCTCTCAGTGGTGTTGGGAGAGGTAATTTTGGATGAAAATCATGAAAAAGACTCAAAAGTATGTGCTTATTCGGCCTTATTTATCAACCTACCAAGTTTCATCAATATCTGCTGCAGAATTTCTGAGAAAATGTTAGAGACGTCAAAGACAGAAACCGGAAATAAGAAACTATACTCCCCTTTTCTGGCTGCACCTGGAACAGGGACTAAATATGACATAACTAAACTTTGTCTTTTTATCACTTTCGGCCCAGTTTTGAAAAACAACATTCTATTGTATTCAAATATAATAATCCCTGAATATTCTGTAGTACTCACCTTTACAGTAGTACCGCCTTTCGTTGCCTTTCCTTTTGTGTCATCACTATCAGCTGATTTACCTAGATTATACATTTGTTATCAGTTGTTAATAATATATATATCACAGTAAGTTTTCTAGTTTAATGTTGGTGCTTGGATTTAAAAGAAATACAAGGGCACTAGACAAATTACAAAATATAATGTCATTAATTAAATGTATAATTGAATATTAATATACAATGTAAAATATGCAGTGTTGGGAATAAATTTATTAAAAGAAGAAAGTTGCAGAGACTATTCACATTGCAGTGGTACACACAACAGACACAGATCCGCTTTTCAAACCACAATGGTGTAAATAAAAGAAATGGATCCATTATTTGCACCACTTTGATGTAAATATCCCCCAAACAGATTCACTGTTCACACCGCAGCGGCGAAATATTCATACATACTAGAAACATGCTTCAGTGAAGAAAACGCTATCTTGAGGAAGGTGAACATAAAAAATAACACCACTGCACAGTCTTAAGCTAAGCAATAGATTTAGTTATTCAAACCATGATGGTTATTTGAATCATCAACTTTCCAACAATTTGTAAAGTATACATGTTGGCACTACTAGTATGCAACACATGTACCAAATATACACACAGTAACAGGCTTTGGTAAAAAAACAAGCAGCTTCTCGGCTGAGATAGCTCCGCTGTTAGCAAGGCACATTTCAATTGAAGAACTGAAGATATCATTAGAACTTTTTTTACCAAAAATTACAAAAATATTCGCCAAAATTAGAAAATTGAAGATATCATCATGAAATGAACAAATCTAAGAGAGGTGTACCCCAGGTACATACACACCAAGTATCAAAGCATTCAGGCTTGTAGTTTTCAAGAAGAAGTCGAAAAAGTAAAACATTGACACGGACGACGACGGACGCCGACAGACGACGACGGACGGCGGACGCCGACGCCGACGGACAATCACTCATATGATAAGATCCGCTCGACAAAATCGACAGCGGAGCTAAAAAGCCATTTGATTGGTTGTCCATGCAGTCCTATTGCGGATAATGTTAGGTTAGTTACTAGTATATGTACCGCACTGCAATGTTTGATAGCCATTCAGTAAGAAAATATCATTAGATGACAAAAAATTAAAAAAATAGTACAACAGGTCGATAATTAATTATCTAGAATCAATGAATTTTATGTTGATGAATTATTATTTTTACCACGACATACATATATTTAATACGTTGATATGATGTCTACAGCAAAACACTAGAAAAAAATCAATGTTTTGTCTTTGAGGACTTTACATCCATGGTCCTTGTCACATTGTCTTTGGTATTGACACGGTATAACACATGCATGCCAATCAGAGCTGCTAAAACTGCAAACAGATTGAATGAATGCTTGGCACTAAAGTTAGATTCCGAGAAGCTCCCAAAATACACAAAATCCTGATAAGACTTTCCTGTTTAACTGCATGCTGTACGATAACACGTTTTACATGTCAAGCAAAAATACATACCCCCAGCGCCTCCTTTCCCTTTCCCCTTCCCTCCGCCTCCTTTGTTTTTTGGCATGTTTTACTCTACAGATTGTTTATAACGTGTTGACCTCTCTTGACGAAGAGAAACGCGAACAAATAAACACTACTCTGTAAAGTAACATTGGATTGGCCAAAGCAACGTTCAACCTCATGATAGCCAATCAAATTGCTCTTTTCATGCGCGGTTGGCAGTTTGACCTCAACATGGCTTCCAACATCGGGCCAGCGCTGCCTCCCGGTTTCAAAAAAATAAATGACAGTGATCGTGATAGTGAAGGAGATTTAGAAACAGAAGAAAAAATATGTGCAGGGCCAGCACTACCCCCAGGTATAGTAATAGTATTTACGCGTAATTGTCGATTTTTGTATGAATGAAAATGGTGGTAAAACAAAGAATTGATCTTGAAATTTTATTATTTGTTTCCTGACAATACATTTCATGTGATTCCTAATTTATTAGGATTCAAGACATCTTCTCCGCCCGTATATGGAAAGAGGCATGTTACAACACCACTGTTCATGGGACCTGCTTTACCCCCTGGTTTTAAAGAGAAAACTGCAGAACAATTAGAAGAGAAACCACAGAGCGAAAAAACATCTAATGTGAATTTGTATGGCCCTGCACTGCCGCCGGGATTTGCTAAAAAGAACACCGAAGAAGAAAAAGATACAATTAATACTAAAGTAATGGGCCCTGCTTTACCTCCTGGTTTCCATGTACAGAAAGACACTACAGAGGATCCCAAGCAACCATCTGGTTGCCATGACAATATAGGCAGCTCATCGTCAGAGGATGAGGATTTTATGATTGGACCAATGCCGTGTACGGGCCCAGTACAAAGTTCTGTGGTGTCAGAATTTGAAGCAAGAGCACAAGCCATGAAGGACAGGCTAAATAAGAAAGTAAGAATGTTTAAGAGATGTCTACAAAATGGTTATCCAGAATGATTTTCAAAAAACCTTATTGTACAGAAATAGCTAGATACTAATGATATTTTGATTCATCAAGTTACATGCTAATATTTATGTGACACACAAGATTAAAATTACATGTGTTTCTGTTAAAATAATATGAATGATGTTTAAAATAAGTTTGCAGCATATTTATGCTGTTAACCTAGCTATATCTTCATTTTTTAAGCATGTACTATAATGCCACCCTATATTATTTAGTTTTCAACCAGAACACAAAAGTTGAAATAACTCAGTTAATTCTGTAATTAATGTTTTTAAATTATTGTTGTTCAATTCCAGTCATTTCCATATACGTTCGTGTTTGATACTTTGGGCGATGATATAAATTCTCTATGAATTAACAAACCATTAAGATCCAATGAGTGTTGAGTATGCAGCAGTGCACAAAACCACTCTTACAGTTCAAGTCCAAGCATAACCTAACATTTCACTTAGACTTAAAGCTGTCTTAGCTTGCTTTCAAAACCACCATATATCTGAATCATGCAGACTATTCTACTTAAATATATCTCATATAAGTAACATTAATTGCAAAGAATAAGTTAAAATTATTGATGACAATACTACTCACTGAAATAATTTAAGTTTTATGAGGCAAATTCAGCTGATAGCCAGCTTAGGAGTTACATTACACCTGTATATTTACAGTGTAATCATCTTGAAGGGTACCTATAAAGGTAATACTGTAAAATGATTAATTATTCATTTTGCTTATTTCGCTGACTGGAAAATGCGCTAAATTAAAACCCAGTGAATATGTAAAGTTGAGCATTATCGAAATGATAAAACCGTGAATTTAAAACCCACTGAATGTGCCTGTTCTAAATCAGTGAAATTTAAACCCAGTGAAAATTAGTCATTTTACAGTATAATCATACCAGATTTTTCACAGTTGAATTCTTATCTAAATATTTTCTCCATCACTCAAGGATGAAGATGTAGCTCCCGCAAGAGAATCTTGGATGACTGAATTACCTGAGTATTCAAAAGCCTTTGGTTTAGGAGCAAGAACATTCAGGAAAAAAGCAGCTCCCTCAAATGAAGACAGATCAGTTTGGACTGACACACCAGCAGATACAGCAAGGAAGGCCATGGTATTTATGAATATGCTGTAAAATCATCATAATTTAATAATGTTTTTGTGTTTTTTTCAATTGTAAAATCATTATTAAAGTTCAAGGGACTGCAACCTAGTATGAATAATATATAAATGTACTGGTATTACCAGTAGTAAAATCACACCATATTTCTGTAAATTCTATAATGTCATTTGAAGGAATGGTACAGATAAGTTGCTAGGGACTGTAGTTCATTACTGTCTACTGACCTCAATACATCCAAGATATCCAGATATGAAATCTGTGTAAAATAATAACTTGGAATATACTTTTTTTTGAATTTATTAAAAAATTTATAATAAATGATATTCATTCACAATTTTGAGACAATTCAACAAATTCATTCATTTCCTTATGTGTCATTCATGTTAGCAATAGGACAAGCACTGACAACTTAAACCCTGTATGTGAGGGGGCAAACAAAACAAAATAAATAGTTTTCAACCTTTTGATGAATTTTGAAATTACAATCAGTTTTTGAATGTTGATACATCACCATGACAACTCAATTTGTTTTATTTCTGGTATGCGAAATCTCTAAATTATGAAGCACAAAATAACATATACTGTTGACATCCAAGTACACCTCAGTTGTCATTATGAACCACTGCATAGTTTTGATTCTTTTATTGGCTTCCTACCATATATCAATGCTTGAATTTATGGAAGCAGTTTAAGTTTCTTGGTAGACAGAATGTTTCCACTGTACTATATTCAGTTTATCTGAAGCGAATCTCTAATAGAAGTGCACATAAACCATAAATTTATGTTTAAAGTTTACCGGTACTACCGTAGTTTATTAATATATGCCCTTATTTGGCTGTAGACACACCTCTCATTTATGTAAGAGCATGCATTACAAATATAGCAAATATGGTACACTTACCTGCAGTGATTATCCCCACATTTGTGAATTGCAGGAACGAGAAACAGAAAGAGAAAAAGCTAAACAGCGAAAGCCTGAGGCAAGAGTGATGACAGAAAGAGACAAGAAACTTGCAGAACAAGTTGCCCGACACAATGAAGGAAGAAGATCAGCCACCTTGATGGAAATACACACAAAAGATAGAAAACGGAAAGCAGTAAGTAAAACATGGAAATACTGTCTGTGTAACTGAAAACAACAGTCTCACATGGCATAAAATTACCTAGCTAAATGTCAAGGCATGTCTTCCTTTTGTCCACCAGGCATCCAAAATAAAGAAAGCCTAATAACTTAGTTTATTATATGCAGAGACCATCAAACTCATTGATGCCAATCCGTGTCACACAGTTTAGCCAGACATCTGGTAGTACAGATAGTGAAAGTAACACTACAGCACAGTAAATAGTAGCTGCTAACATAGGAAGTAAAACACAGAAAGAACACTCAATACATGACAGGGTAAATACTATGTTACATCCCAGTGATGTTAACATGTAATTAAACATAGTGATTCTTTGCAGCAGATACTAATCACATATAAACCACAGCGTGTAACTTTGGGTTAAGGTAAAGGCCTGAAAGTGCAGAAGTAGTGTACTAAATTGGCATAATGGTAGTCAAAAGTATTGTATCTATGGTAAAATGTTCTGTAATTTATAGGTTTAGCACTTACTTGTGAATGCACATAAAAAAGAGACAGAAACAACCATGATATGTATAAAAATGTCTTCTTGCACCAAAATAATAAAAAAAAAAATATGTTTGTTGCAACATGAAAGATGAAAGCAAGCATGGAGACCTGTTCTTTTTGTGTTGACATATTACATCAATAATAATCTTGATGACTTTTGAAATATGATTGTTTCTGAATAACAATATCAGGGATTTAATGTATCTATCACTCTGTGTATTTTAGGAGGAAGATGGAGTACAATCAACTGAGAGACGACCATTTGATCGTGAACGTGACCTTAACGTGAACCAATTTGACGATGCAAAGAAGAAACAGATGATGAAACGAGCTGCAGGATTGGATAATAAATTCTCTCACAGTAAAGATGGAGTATTCCTTTAAAAATGAGAATGTTGATATTTTATTTTACTGATAGTTTGCATGACAACTTTTGACATCTCAAAGGACAATGAATACTCAAAATATAGTTGTTGTGGCAAAAAAAACAAAAAAGAGGAATGTATGAACATGTGTCTTCATTCACCATGACCATTCGATCGCATTGGAATGAATGAATGAATGAATGAACAGGTATGGGGGCTAATTGTATGTCTGTTGTAAAAATCTGCATTAACAACGTTTGATTGCATTCTTGAAATCAAAGTTCCCAAATTAGGGTGGCACTCGGACTCCTGTTATTAAATTATATGGTATTGAATAAATGTGTATACCAGTAGTAATTGTTTCTGGATATTCTTGATATTCAAATAGCATTGATTTCATTATTCATGAACCTTTTAAGACAAACAGTTGTATTTCTGATGGCTATGTTATTAAAATAATTTTACAATTTGTAAACTTCCCAGGTATTCACAACAAATCACAAGGGATAGAAATTACATCAGCTTTTTTCAATATTCTATGGTTATGTCACATCTATTGTATGTAGGCATAATACTGATTGAACACGCAATTTACATCAGTGTCTTAGCTCAATACAAATTAGATTGCATTTAAACTGTGTTGCAATGGTTGTTGCAGTATGGTTATATGCAATCTCCATATGCCACAATCATGCATGTAAAATACATTGTTGAATGCAAGCCTCACAATGAGGTGTCTTCATTAAAACTTTGATGGTTGAATTGGCTGTGAACTGAAATGATCAAGAGGATCACAGCACTCAGTTCCTGTAAACAAAGGGACTGTACTCTGTATAAACTTGTATATATTTGTATTATTTTATTACAGAATAAAAAAAACTGATTTCAAACGTTCTCATAGTTTTTCTTACAAGAATATTATCAGTCATCTGAAAATAACATTGTACTAAATATAATAATTTAGTAATTGAAGATGAAATTCATTTTATCACACAATGTCCACTATATACAGCTGTACTCCTTGTTTTCTCATATGAAGAAATTTGATTCAGTCAGCAGTACACAAAGGTTCATGTACATTATGAACAACACAAACAAGCAATGTATACTTGGAGTACTACACTACATACAAACAGCATTGGAAAAAAGAAAATCTCTTGCAGATTAAATCTTTATTATTATCTATATTTTAATTTTTATGTTGATAGCATATGTATTTCGGTAGACATTTTATTATTTTAACATATTTTGTTGTATTGTGATAAAAAACAAAAAACTTTATTACATGTATTACAACCAAAAAAGAAATTGAAATAAAGATTATTATTATTATAACTGGTAAGCACAATGCATTAAACAGTTTTATCTAGTGGTCATTCAAATGAGATGACTAAAAAAACAGGAAAACTTTTTAAAAAAAAACATCAAATAATTAAATATCAAGCTTAAATTAACTCTGATTGTCCTACTTCATTGTTTTGAATTATCAGTCATGGCAGTGTCAATAAACGGGCATCTATGGTCATTTGTCAGCATGCTAGTATATTGTATGATTTTTTGGTAACTTTTTTTATTTTATGTAATGCTATCAGAATATGTACTACTGGTACTAATATTGCAGGAATCCCTATTCATGGGTTAATTTATTGTTGAGTGATCTGTTAATAGACAGCAAGTAGGAATGCAAGTTTATCAATATAAATAAGATATTAGAGCAGAAAAATGTAAATAAAGTAATAAAATGGAGACAATCAAGTCTTTAAAGAAAAATCAGTTTACTGCTTATTTTTGTTTCTAATAGAAAATGCTATTTCAATGAAATGAATGACTTCTTTTGATGTCTGTCTACAATTTGCATTCATTGTAAATAAGTTTGTCTTTGCTTTGTAACAATTTAAAATTCTCAATTTTCTGTGAATAGATTGAATAAAGCTTCTTTCTTGCTTCTGTGTATAATTTACATTCTGTGAAAAATGCAGTTCATCTTCTAATTAGTTGCAGTAATAACATTTTGCAGTCTACCTTGCTCAATTCGAATATCAGATGTTTGTTGGATAATATTCAGACTCGATTTCTAGTCTCTATGTAGTTGTCGTTCCTGGTTGTTACACAGGAACACACACTCTCGTCAAAAGCGGCTCGCCGTGCGCCCAAACCAGAGCCCCGGTGTGATGTAGTGCAGCGGCAAGAGACTGGAACCGAGGCTAGATAATAATGTATCTGAAAGTAGCAATTCCAGCTGCGAGACAACGAAGCAAGTTCTCCAAGGTGTATTGGAATTTAAAATATACTGTTTGTGCGTGATTCGTCCGACATTGAAACAAATACAATATTATAAACGTTCAATTTAGAAAACAGTTATCCGATTTAGAAACAAATTGTTAAAATAATAATAATTAATAATTTTACAATATCAGTTTTATTGGGACTATAACATTATGAATTATAGATAACCATCTTTTTTTATGTTATCTGAAATGATATACATCGTCAGAAAGAACACTATGATATTACAAAAATTTCAAAAATTATTGTGAATAGTTCTTGTATCATGAATAACAGCTTTCAGTAGTTCCTTTACCATGCGTTTTAATCATTTTTATACAGTTGTTTTATTCTCGAAAATTGGTAGTAAATTGTGTCGGGGTTTCCGTTGTATAACGTTGCATTGTATAACAGAGAGAAATTGCAGGGTACTACTAGTAATAGCCGCGTTTTCAATCCATGTACCGACCACCAAACCAAAACTACCTTTGTAGACCCATTACCATGATAACAGCATTCGAACAAAAAATCAGGTAAACAAAACAGCGATGCAAATTGCATGAACATTGCACATTCCCATCATGGAAGCGCATCTATGCACGATTTACTATATTTGGAAGAGTTTGGGACATTTGTTTTAGTAATATGTGAACGCGATAGCAGTACGAACTGTCTGAACTATTAGCCGACCAAACAACTATAGTTAGGTGACATTATCCACTATTTCACACGGTCTTGCGTTGCATTAATTATAACAGGAACTTCTCGCGTCAAACTAGTATAACATAAACGTGTTGCTAAATGTTCGTAGCGTGGCAAAATCCTGACTCAGAATGTGAACAACTGATATCGTGTGATGGCGCTGTTGAATGTCATCGAACTGCTGACGGGTTGCTTGCTCCGCAACAGATGTCCAGAAGCTGTTGTCATGTTAATATTTGGTAAATGACTAACTCCCGTTTCTGATTTGTATTATTATTAAGTACAGTATTTTTGGCGAATTTGGTCACATAGTCTTTGTTTCCTAGACAGCAAATAAGTACAGTTGCAAATCAAACATGAGCTATTTATTCAGACCGCAACAATAATGGACACTTAACTATCCCGTTATTCATCTCCATGTCATACGTCACAGCCGTATTATTCGGTGTAAGGTAAGTAATATGAATACACATACAATTTGTGACACGTTTATTCCAGTTCAATAATATTAACATTAGAATTTCTACAAAGTCAAACCAACGATATTTCAACTGGTACCAGATTTTAACTTGAAGGAGTGAGTCGGTGTATGTGGCTTTCGATCAATGTTGGTGAATACAATATAATAACGTCCTTATTAACATTAGTGTCTACATGGGCGTGTCAGTGGAATAACATGTTCTTACCGCGATACATATTCTAAGGGGAAAATCACAATTCATCAGTGTGTACAAATGTAAAAATCTAATTAACGTAATTAATTAATTAATCGCAATAATGTATTTCATTCACATCAGCAAACACGTAGGACTTCTGGGAACACTGATAGTGGTGGTATTAAATACGGGATTAATTCAGCGTAACTAACCATGCTTTATAATCGCGTGGGTCGCCCCGTGTTAGTGAGGAGACGCGTCGGCTTTACACATGGCATGAACACGTCGTTCTCTTCAAGAATGGTCACTAAAATTGTCAGACGGTTGTTGAGAACGCACCCAGCAGAAGTATTTGGAATTATAGTAATATTCGGCGTCGTCAGTATGTTGACAATGATGTACAATCTGGCGCCGATAAGAGACGAGTATATATTATCCGAAAAAGAGCTCGTGTTTATGGATGATTTAGCAATTGAACTTCCACTAAGAAAGAAAACGGCACACCACAGTAAGACAAATAGAGGCGATATGGCGAGTTTTCTTAATCCGAGGACTAACTGCAAGGGTTTTGGTAAAGGTACACCATTGGAATTGGAACTATTGGTTATGCTACGCTCATCGCCGTCCGAGTACGCACTCAGAAATCTTTTTCGCACTACGTGGGCAAACAAACAAATATTACAAAATAATGCGCTGACGCTTTTTGTAATGCATAGTTCAGGACCAGAAGAAATAGAAATGCTCGTAAAAGAAAATTCGGAACATAATGACATCATCATTAACACGATTCAAAATACTACAATACCTGATCCATTCGTCTCAAGTGTGAACTGGGCTAATCAATTTTGTCATAATGCAAAGAGGTTGGCGATAATGATGGATTACGCTATTCTACATTACAAGAACGCTATAAACCTTTTAGATAAATCGGACGGAAAATTACTAGTATCTTCGAGTCGCGTACATGCTAACGTGGAACCCGTGGAACTCGCAATAGTGATGATGTCACAGAGCGTTGCTACCCGACTAACAAAGGCAGTGTATAAACATGACATTAGCGATGACCAGTTTAAGGCGGTCTCCATGGTATTCATGATGGAGATTGCAGGAGTTATCCCGACCGCAAACCAGGATTATTTCAGACCAGATCTTCTCAGTGACAATCCATGTAAAGTTAAGAATGTAGTACTATCGCATCAAAAAGGCACATTCATCACAAATTCTGACTATATTGGGATAATACAGAAATTCTGGCAAAATCTACAAAGTCCACATTCGTGTTAAACAATTGGGTTTTCTATATTTAACATTTTATTTGTCAAAACTTTTCATTCTCATATACATCATATATACGTTTTCAAGAAGCTGTGAATGGTCTTTACATTCAAATGATTTATAAAATATGAAATTAAAACTCGTTAAATGTCAATTGTTTTTTAGATGTTTTAACAACATTCAAGTTAATAACTTTAATAGTATACATTAACCCCGCGCAAAGGTGTAAGATATGAAGAAATAATATCCACCATAAAACCAGTGAAAAAATGCATAAGCTGCAAATTATTGAAAAAGTAGTACTCCATTTTTATTTTCATTTTCGACATGCTGATGGAATTATAACGCATACACATATAATCAACAATTTTCCACGAACCTACCTAATTGTATTGGCAGCTACATTTGTAATACGGGATCCATGAAATATCAGTCATGCCAATGGCCCTTCATCACCGAGCAGTTACGTAGCTTCGGTTGGGATGGAGTTTTCAGCAACTTGGGGTGTAATCAAGTCACCAAATCGCAAAAGGAATTTTCTGTTCAACGATCGAATATAGACCACATTACAAAACCGATATTTGATGCGAAATATTTTCTAATAAGATAAGTCCGAGCTGCACACCACGCGATTGAGTTGTACTTGTCTGAATAGCCAATAGCCCCCTTTAACTTGAATTGATAGGATGACTATTTTATTCACAGAGTGAAAATAACGTACACCCTAAGGTTAGCTGTGTTTAGTGCGCCCGAAAGCAGAATTCAAACAAAAATCGTGACAAGATTTATTGCATTCTCCAAGCATCGACTTGAACCCCGGGACTTGAACGCGCTGAAACAGTGATTCTGAACCCTCAACCACGCCACCAACGGCAGAATTAGTATAGTTAATCGCACGAGTTGGCATGAGTTTACAACTGCACATGCCATAGTTTTTGTCAGCATTTTGTTATTTGCTTATGAATAATACAAAGCATAACACGTGACATTGACAAGACCTTTCTAATACACGCTTTCCCCCTGAAACCTCCATTGAAAATCCAATAGTTCAGTGGCTTAAGAAGCTCTATCAGCTGTGGTTGTGCTTGGCCAACTTTTTCAATATATGAGGAAGCAGTCTTTCTCCTCATCAACTCCATACTCCACCTTGACTAAAGCTGCTCAGTCCTAGCCAAGGTGTAAGGTCTAATTTACAATAGCAGTTTACAAATTATGCCACAGCAATTACACTTGGCATATAGGGTAAATGCAACTGTAGAAATTACACTTTGCATATGAATACAAGTGTAGCCAGTTTACAAAAAGCGTAAAAACAAAGAGACATGCCAGAACAATGGATCACAAAGTCATAATTGTAATGAAGACAATAAATAGCAGTTGATAAATGGTGAAATATGTTAGGTTTTAAAGGGCCATAGTTGTCGCACTGCACATGTGCGACATTTGTGTTGATAAACATTGATTTACCCATAATCCAGTGCACTTTTCTAATTAAATCACAAATACAAGTACAAGCCTTGCCCTGGGCACTAATTACTGCTAATGACTCCTTCGATACCTTCCAAAGACCAAAAAAAAATACCTAATTCAAGCTTGGTAACTACTCAGTATGCACTCATTGGTGTGTTCAACAATCAAAATCGCCATCTTTGCTTATACAAGATCTATATATTGCGCATGCGCGACTCAACGACTACTGCCCTTTAATCAGTATAACTCGCAAACACTGAATTACAGATTTTATTTTTGGCCAAGTTACTCAAAATGGAAAGAGCTTTCAACTAATTTTTGCTGAAAAATACAACTTTAATAGGATAATTGGTGAGCTTTATAGTGGTACAAATACCATTGAAGTTGCATTGTTACTAAACAACATTCAATTTTAAAGGCAGTCAATTATTTCTGTGGGTAGGTAAAAGGTTAGCTCGACAAGATCACACGAGTTGCACCCTCCGCGGTGCTCCAAACCCAAAAACGCCAGACAGAACAATGTAGTTTTTCACTTTCACTACCAATCAAATTTCAGAAACGTCAGATAATGACAGCCATCAAAGACATAATGTGTGATAAGGTGCTAGCAAATTTCTGCCTAATGTTTATCATCTTGTTGAAATCAGTCAGATTTTTGCTGACAATGCAAACACAGCTTTGATTAACAGTGTTAATTGGCCACCAAAATGAATATTCATTGCAACACATTGCAAGAAGGCATGAACGTCGTGAATTCGTAGTATTGATTTTGCTAACGAGACGTACACTATACTGTCAGGTGTTAGCAAGGTCTGAATCCGTTGGGCCGGCAAAGGCGCTACTTATGCCTACATGTAAGGTTAGTAAAAGTTCAGTAGCAGGTAAACTGGCTGTTCATTTATTTTGTTCTGTTTTTCATTTATATTCGAAGTCATGAAATAAAAAAACATGAACATGAATCTGAAAAAAATTTAAAATTTGTAAAACAAAAAAAAAGTCGATCAAAAAATCTTTGGTAAAAGTTAATGGTCTTGAATGTTGTAGTGGTGAGAATGTCATTGTTTATAGAACACCCACAGCTTGTTGAGAAAATTGTATATCATAACAAATATAACACACAAACTATAGTGTAAATGTATGAACAGCTTGTCATAGATTTCTTTTAAAATAAATATCAAAATATCTGACAATTTTTTTATAGTTTCAAATAATTATTGTACAACACGTAAATAGCAAAATAATTTTAACAAATTTTTGTTTTTTGATTGGTAAAAATCAAGAGCTTGTTTGATTCTAACAAAAAAATTATATAAATTTGTACATTTTAGTAACACAAAAAAAAGTTCCCTTGTGTAGAAATTGTTCACATGTGTACAACTTTAGTTGACTTTACTGGATCAGACAGAAATATGCATATAGAATGATAGTGTTGTCATTGGAAACTACGGTAGATACAAGAAAAGAGCTTTGATAGAGAAAGTACTGTAAATGCAATAATTATTCACTGTTTTTTAATTTCACCATTTTTACCAATCTGCAAAATTAAATCCATGTAAATCTGCCTCGTTCATGAACTTAAAACCTAGTGAAATTGCTCAAAGCTTCAAAATAGTGAAATTAAATGCCAGTGTAAAAAAAAAAATAGTTTTACAGTAAAAAAATGTTTACAGCAACATAAAACTGAGAAAAGATCAAACACAAAACTAATAGAAACTGGAGGATAAACAAGCCAGTCAGCTGATATAGGTCTGCTGTTTAGATGCATAATAAGAAAGGAATATCAAATCAAGGACACCAGTATTCACTAAAATGAGAAAATGTTAGTTATCGATACTAAGTAAATTAATTTGATAGAGGAAGAAATTTAATCAGTCTGACAGTGATCCATCTAAGGCACCTACATAACAAATTATTGTTTTTTAACAAATTATTCACCATAAAAAAATCACCTACATATAAAACATCAAGGCAATCGGCAAGCCATTTTTAATAAGTCACAAATCACACTTTTTTAATTAAATTTTACAAAAACAATGACTAAAATTAGAGAATTGAAGGTATATATGAAAATATCAAGGTAATCAAACTTGTAGATTTCAAAAAGATTTGAACTTACTTTTTACCAAAAATTACAAAAATATTCATCAAAATTAGAGAATTGAAGATATCATCACAAAATGAAATCAAAGAAAGCTTAGAAAGAACTCCCATGTGCTGAGAGTATTGGAGACACATTAAATATAATTCGAAATTACTTAGCTGAAAACTAATTATGCAAATCAGAAAATTAATATGACCAGATTTGAGTGTAAAACTAATGAGGTCTGCGCAATGTAACAGAAAATCTATGTCTCCAAGTTTAATTGAAATGTGATTAGAACCAAAAAATTATGAATTATTATGCTTATTAGGGAATTAATATGAACAGATTTTTACCCCAAACTAATTAGGTTTGTACATTGTCCTAGAGCATCTTTGTACTAAGTTTCATTGAAATGGAATAATTAGCACCGTGAAAACTCCAAAATTTCGACCCCTCTAAAAATTTGACCGCCTATTTATTTGCCGGGTTTCGGTGTTTTATTCACCTCCAAATTTTCGACTCCACTAAAAATTGCCGACTCATTCTTATTCGAAAATTGCGACCAGTTTTAGTTTTCCCCCAAACGAAAAAAAAAACGATGTGAGCGTTCAAACGGGACCTTCCTCAAAGGCATGAATCCGGGTTTCTGATTGACTGAGAGATTTTTATTTTATTGGTAACGAAAATATATTCTAAATAAACGAAGTTTCAAATAAAAACGAACACAAAAATCTCGGCATGCTGCGTTTCTGAATTGTTGATTATTACTGTACTCAGTAGTGATTATAATAATGTACACAAAATAAATTTGTTGAATGGTTATGAAATACAAATAAAAGTCAACTTAGTTTCATCGTAAGCGAATGATTCCGATCTCGTATAAACGTTTGATGCTGTAGGATATCCGCCATGTTCTCTTAGGTCAAATAGGTCAAATCGCTAATTAACCAATCAAAAAGCTGGATGATGCGAAAACGGCATGATTTTTTTTAAATAAAAAAATTAGTTGTTTTTAAAAAATAAACTGGTCATCTGAAGAATAATTTAACATTGTTCACAGTGATAACAGCTCATTCTCGAAAGGAAGCTTACCCGCTCACGCTAGTCACGATAAAAATCATACACGTGTACTCTTGAATAGACAGACGTCAATGACTACGGTAAAACTTAGACTCTATTTTAGCCGGCAGGATTGATTGAAATGTCCGAAAAATGACGCCAAAATACACCTTAAAAGTCCCATTTTATTTTCTTAAATCCCATTATATTTTTTAATTCAAGGGCGAATTTACGGCAGAATTTGGTCCCTCAAATCACCGGTACGGTGCTCAAATAAGGGACACGTGAGCTTTGATTCTAACCGGATACATTGCACTGGGCTGGGGAGATCGTTTGCTAAACTTCCATGTATCTTTTGTCCAATGGGTACCTGTACTTCGAACATTCGCAAGTTTTCCTAGGTAGTGCGAGACAGCTTTGTCTTTTGACCTATTAGTTTTGTGCTGACCTCTTCTCCGCGTCTTGATGTTTTGTTTTGCTTGTCATAATACTCACTGATTGATGACTTTGTTTAGATTTTGAGTTACAACTCGGCCACGACCTTTGCTTTTACCGTGAAACATGAGGAAGTTTACGTCAATTGACGGACATTGCATTTTTTAAAAACTAATGAAGCACACTGTCTATCATCCCCATTTTTTTTTGCTGATTTCTATTCTGAAAAATTCGACCGTCCGAAAATGCACCTTAATTTTGACTCTAAAAACACGTCACATTTCTAACACAAATTATTTAAAACCAGTCGAAATTTTGGAGTTTTTACGGTACTTTAGATATCAGTGTGAAAGATTAAAATTGGTTAATTACGCAAATTAGGTAATTAATATGTACAGATTTTAACCCACAATTATTCAGGTCTGTCTATTGTCCTACAGCATCCATGTACATTCATTGATATGTGATGTATAGTACCTGAGATATCAGTGTGAAAGTTGGTTAATTATGCAAATTAGGTGATTAATATGCACAAATATTTACCGGAAACTAATTGGGTTTGCATAATTTTAGATTCATTGAAATATGATGATTAGTACTTTAGATATCAGTAGAAAAGCTGAAAATTAATTATGCAAATTAGGTAATTAATATGCACAATTATTTACCCTAAAACTAATCAGGTCTCTGCATAGTCCTAAAGGATCTATGTACCAAGTTTCATTGAAATGCGATGATTAGTACTTGAGATACATGTGGAAAAGCTGAAAATTAACTAATTATGCAAATTAGGTGATTAATATGCACAAATATTTATCGAAAACAATCAATCTCTGCATAGTCCTTGAGTATGTAAGTACCAAGTTTCATTGAAATGTAATGCTAACTACTTATATCAAATGCTGAAAATTAATTAATTATGCAAATTAGGTAATTAATATGTACTGATATTACCATAAAAACTATCAGGTCTGTGCAGTGTCGTATGACATCTATGTACCAAGTTTCATTGAAATGTGATGATTACAATCTGATTAAAATCTGATGTAGTGTACGGGCTTTAATTATTTTGGCTATAAACTTATTTAAATTTTATTTTTTATTACTTTTGTTATTAATGCCATTTTATTTTATTTTATTATATTACTTTGATTTTGATTTTGTGATTTTTTTAATTCCGCCCTATCTACATCTGAGCCGATGCCTATGTAACGAGATTTCAACGAGACCCACTATCGACGATTTTAGTCAACGAATCACATACCTCCTTCTATAGCGCACATGATGACGTCACCGGGCGGAGTTGGGTGGCAAACACACTCAAATAAAATGGCGGATTATACCGACGTTAGCGACCGAGAATAACACGGCTTTTCGGTAAGTTTATCATTGTCAAATGCAACGAAAGTCATTTTTATGTTAATATTGTGGCTCGAATGGTTCGACTTCAGATCGTTATTTTGCATAGTTATTCTGGGAGTGACGATTTTGTTTCCGCCGTTTCGACCGAACACCAGTGTCTTTTTCCATAAAAATTATAGTAAACGTGTCGCTCTCCATGCTGTACCATTACTTTCACCATCCTACTACAGCCAGATCTGAAGGCCTTTGCCGCATTCTGGCCATGCTGTGTGGCGCGTATCGCGTGGACGGGTTTCACGTTCTCTGCACGTAATAAGCTCGGTTATTAAGCATCCTTTATTGGGGATGCCCGGTGGCCGAGGGGAAGACGTGTAGTGGCGTGTAGCTAGGCGATTAGGTGCCGTACGCGAGCGCCGGTTCGAGTCACGCACGCAGTACGTATTTACTATAATTAGACATAGTCTTTACCTTGCCGTTTATTCGGTGTTATTTGCTTACTTTACTTCCTATGTCGACAGCAACTATGAGTTTAAAAATAGTGTCTTTTTCCAGTCGCCTGCCCTGGAGACGGGTGATGTTTTGTTGAAGATCGGGCCAACATCGTCTACGGTATTGAAACCGTAGCTGTAAATATTCATCAAATTGTATCATCATTTTGTACATTATACAATAACTCTTTATTAAAGTAATTGAGCTGATTTGGACTGGAATAAAATATTTTTTATTTTTTATCGCAATTGATCAGGAAATATTTTTTTGCTCCAATTTTCTGCGTCGATGCCGTGGGCCGGTGACCGTTATACAATTTAAAATCAGTTTGCATTGTTTACTATAGCTGTTTACAGTGTTCTAATCATTACGATTTACTTATTTTTTTGTTTCCATTCTAGATAATTATGCTCAGTGATGTAAAATTGAAGCGATGACTGAATGAACAAACCTTGGTTGGCGAAGATGTATCTGGAAGTGTACACATTTGTTGGAAGTGAAAAACATATTCAATGTAATGACAAAAATTGTAAAATGCTGTGGAATTTCTTTTGCAAATAAAAGTATACTAGCTATTTTCTATTAATGGTTTATTCAAGTGGGCAAAATATAATGTACAGAAAGATTGCCCGTAGAGTATCGCTACACTGAAAAGTAAGCAACCGACAGCCTGCATAAAAGGGGGGCTGTGATTGGCTGTTACTTATGCGAGATTTGAACGGGACTTACATAGGCGTCGGATCAGATGTAGGTAGGGCAGAATTAAAAAAAAATCACAAAATCAAAATCAAAGTAAAATAATAAAATAAAAGGGCATTAATAACAAAAGTAATAAAAAAATAAAATTAAAATAAGTTTATAGCCACAATAATTAAAGCCCGTACACTACATCAGATTTTAATCAGATTGTGATGATTAGTACTTGAGATATCAGTGGAAAAACCGAAAATTGACTAATCATTATGCAAATTAGGTAATTAGTATCCACGGATTATTACCAAAAACTAATCAAAACCTAGCATTAGTTCAGAGCATCTATGTACCAAGTTTCATCAAAATCCAATGAGTGGTTGTTTAGATATCAGTGGAACAGTCATGGAACCACTAAAAAATAGCTAATTATCATGCAAATTAGGTAATTAATATGCACGGATTTTTACCAAAAATTAATCAAATCTGCGCATATGTTCAGAGCATCTATGTACCAAGTTTCATCAAAATCCAATGAGTGGTTCTTTAGATATCAGTGGAACAGTCATAGAACAGCTAAAAATTAGCTAATTATCATGCAAATTAGGTAATTAACGAGCATGGATTTTTACCAAAACCTAATCAAATCTGCGCATTGGCCCAGAGCATCTATGCACCAAGTTTCATCAAAAACCGATGTATGGTTCTTGAGATAGCAGTGGAACAGTCGGACACACATACACACATACACACATACACACATACAGACACACTAACTGCAAAGACTCCCATTTTGTGCTTCGCACATGGGAGTCAAAAATCCAGGAAAGGTTCACCCAAGGTACATATATACCAAATATGAAAGCAATAAGGCCTACAGTTTTCAAGAAATCAAAAATGTTAAAGGTTAACGTGGATGACCACAGATGGCGACATTGGGCAATATAACTATAATATCAGCTTCACTTGACGAGTTTGATAGCTAAAATAATAATTCTTCCCTTCCAGAATTTCTAACGGCAGTGAGTAAGTTGTATGTATATTTCATATATGAACACACTAAATAAAAGAACCATCATCCGTGAACTGGCTGCCCAACTAGGAATCAACCATTACAGTGTTTAAGGTCTTTCAGTATGCTTTACTGTACAACACATGTACAAAGAATAAAAGTTGTGTTCATGTCAGTTTTCAGTTCAAACTTTTAGTAGTAGCAGACACAGGGTGCATGTGAGTAAAGACAGATGTGTTAATGCCACCATTATCTGTATTAACACAACTAAATAAACTAAAGTAGACAGTCTTCTAACATTTATTCAGCTGCTTCTTCCAGACTTAGAATAAAGTCAAATTCCTCTGAAAAAAATGAGAACATAGTAAAATTATAGCAGCCTTGCCCTTGAGTACACATTTTTGATATCACATACAAAAATAGTAACAATAAATGGCGGGTACAATTATATGAAGATAATGCACATTTTATCCTTTCATGTAGTACAAACCTGATGTCAACGGCTGAACTGAAAGTCTGGCTCTAGTGAAGAGTGCTACATTACTCAGTGGACCATCAATCTGTTTATGTTTCATATACATATCTTTAAGTTCTGAGAGTGGAATGAATCGCTTAGTCTTCCGAACAAACTGCACGTCCACCATGTACCATCGTGGATTCTCTTTTGTACTTGTTCTGAAAATAAGGATGCAATGATAATTTCACAACAGTACCAGTAATTTAACAAAGTCTCATGCTTAATTCTTTTGTTATATTAAAGGGTGGCAGTCGTCGCGCCGCGTCCTGTTCGATATGGGACTCATAGCGACGTATACAACGCGTGTAAAATACATTGTTTATTTACATGAAATTCGAACAGGCGCTGCGCGACGCGACGACCACCGTGCTTTAAGTCTCCAAATTTTCTCAAATTTCAAAATAAAAATTATGCATCTGGCAGTAAAAACACCAGAATTTATGTAATGTGTTGACTACTAGTAGTCCAGACTATAAGTTGACATGATTTGGCACAGCAGTGGCTGGACAACTTGGACAGCTTCCAAGTCAGCATAAAAGCTGACACTGGGCAAGTCATACACAAGCTGTACAGAAATGATTGACCACAGTGCCCCTTAATGCAGCTATGCCAGTATACATTTTGCTTCAGTCATAAATCCACATGGGATAATGGTATAGAAGACGCTAATTAATAGGCATTTTTTTTATACCAGGATCCAAACATGAAAAATTTAAATGAAATCAACATTTATTGTGTACACATACATACATTCTCAATTATTGTAAAAACATTTATTTTCACTATTTTGTCAAGAAAACTACGAGTTTTATTGTACTTATGAAGATACCTCAAAGTATGCATGAAGACCGATGCGCAGCGGAGGTCAATGCGTTGGCGTACTGTCTGAGTGCATACTTTGAGGTATTCTCGTAATAACATTATCATTATACATCTTTTCCTTTCAAGGATACATCTGGGAATGCCGAAATTAAAAAAGTTTAGAACAGAATCAGCGAACTTCTTTGTGTGGGGGCCAGTCAAACCCTGGTGGCAGCCATTATTAGAAGATGCTTACGTGCGTAATCATTCCATAATTGGAATTCACATTTCCTTAAATGGTAGGATGAAAATACCCTGTAAAATACGGCAAAATTACGGAATGCTGTAACTTATGGCATTACGGTGACAGATGTATAATAATAATAAATAAAACCATATCCATACCATATCAGGGATGAGGATTTATTTTTTGGGTAAATAAACAATGTATTTTACAGTACACGCATTGTCTCAAGGGAGCCATATTAAAATGTCACAATGATGCCACCTTTAGACACAAGAAAGAGGAAGGTAAGATCGATATACAGATATCTGACAATTAACCTACCTGTCATAGTGTGGGTCTTTACTGTCATACTGTGTATGATCAACATATCCTTCTTTCACAATCTGAGAAATTTAAAGTAAGTTTCTTGTACATAAACTAGCACTGGCAACAAATAATATGGCATCAAGTTTTTACTCCAAAAGTCTATAAATATGCAAAAATTACTCTACAATTTCTATGCGTCCCAATTTTTGGTTCAGTCCTTTAATTCAAGAAGTTGAGTGAAAACAATGGAGAATGTGACGTAATTACATGTTCTCTAATTTATGTTGGGTATCTAAGGCCAATAAAACTTGAGAGCACTATAAAGGTTTGAATGAAATCGATTCTTAATTTCATCATTATTTTCGTTTTTGATCAATTTTTGAATGTGGAAGTGAATTACTGCAATGTTAAAATGCGATGTTAGCTCTGACTTCGATGAAAAAACTGTGACTTTTTAAAAAAAAAAAACTGGTGATTGACAATTTTCAAGTACCGGTAGGTAAACTGAGTGTGAATAGTATCCTCTGTTGAAATATCTTAGCATTTTGGAAAAACATTCTTTTTTAACAAGGCTGTATTAAAAAATATTCATTCATTTCATGGGAAATTGTTATCTTGCTTCAACTGTTTTCCTACATACCCTAATAATTTTTACACCATAAATTCTGATTGTATGTCAATAATGTTAAATAATAAAATGCGTGTATTATTTGTGAAAATTTTTGTTTATTCATTATAAAAGTGTTAAGGAAATCAATGACGATGCAACTCATTTCACAATTTTATTTTCTATTAAAAAAATAATTTTTTTCTGAGGTGTTCCTCAGTTATACGTCCACCTCTTACTTTGTTGGATTTTACAGGTTGAAGCCCTTGGGCATATAGCCAAAGAAGTATGGTATATCAATTTTTGTATGCTTGAACAAAACCTTAATGTTTGTTTCAGTAACATGTTTTATTGAGAAAACAACCATTTTTAACTATCTACAATCATCAGTATTTTTAATGCTAGTTAGTAAATATGAAACTGTGAAGTTTTAATTACTGCAGAAGAACAACTCGTACTACTGGTGATGTTTATTGAGATATAATAAAATTGATCCAAATTTAGGTTTATGATTTATGAATTGACAGAAAAAAAAATGCATTTCACAAGCTCCCATCATCAAGTCAAGCTGCATTTCATATTGTAAATATCCAAATGTGTTGATCCTAGAACTTTGTAAGTCACATGATTGCCACTAAATAGAATATATACTTTCTTATAGATAATAAGAATTGCGTAAAAGTAACAATACCTTAATTATGCCAGCAATGCCAGGAGGTCTACAATTACTGTGATAAAAGAATGCCAACTGGCCTTCTTTCATTTGATCTCTCATGAAATTCCTAGCTTGATAATTCCTGACTCCATCCCAACATGCAGTTTGATTAGGTTCATTAATTAAGTCTTCAATTCCAAACTGTAATTAACAAGTCAAGACTGAAAATTAACTTTTTGAATGTCAAAGTAGACTTTTGTCACCAAATTTACTTTTATAAATTTTTGTTCAAATATTTTGATCAGGACATTCAGCCACTGAAAAATTAATAATTATATCAATTTGATTTAAAAGTAATAGTGAAATAACTAAAAATTTGCAAAATGCACCATTATTTGACCTCTAATTTTATGGCACATCAACAACACAAATATTACAAAAACAATATTTAATACACGACAATCCTTGTGATATTTATTCCTAATTTATTGACAATATAGTATGGTATCACATGGTTGTCGTATAATAATCTCTTTACCATAGATGGTTTTACAATCTATATTTTCAGTGGGGAAAAATAAAGACGATATTGCAGCAGATTTTAGTATTTCTTTTTGAGCTAGATTCTTCATTGAATGAGTGCACTGAAAGTGAAAGTGTAGATATTGTGGACATCAGTATGTCCATGGTACAGTAACAACAGACAATTATATCTTTACTACCGCAGTACAAGGACTGTGTAAACATTAATAGATAAAGCAACAGCTGTCTGTATGATTAATAAATCACACATAATGATGAATTATTAATGAGATTTTTTTTTTTCAATAAGGCTCATGGGATAGTATTTCACAAACATTTGAAATGTAAGATTTTTTGCTTTTTAAAAAGATGTTTATGTATAAAACATTTACAATATTTGCACTGTATGGTTATGTAACACAGAACATTGAATAAAACAACTGATTGCAAGCTGTTTCATACATTATGGGTTATAGTGTACATACAAACACGTGGTGACTTTTTGGAAATGAAGAATCCAGTTTTGAATTGTTAGCGCAATTTTGTTTTTTCTAATTTGAAAAATCTAACGTTGTACACATAATTGAGATTTACAAAGAAGACAACAATTTTTAAAGGAAATTATGACCTGGAAAGAACTACAATATGCTCTATATGTTATGTTTCATACTAAAACTATTCTTAGACTGACTGTACTTGAAATACAGCTTCTTAACATTATTCGGTATAATAAAAATGCTGGGGTTGATACACTGATTTGTTGACTCCCATTACTGATGCTTTCTTAGAGTTAACAAATCTGTATATTATATGTTATAGTTATTTAACTAATTACAATACTTACCTTAACATCAATGCCATTTTCATATCTGGACTCTGGTTCTGATTTCATAAGCCAACATTCATATTTAGGGCCTATGACTGTGTTCGATATGATTGGTTTACTGATCTCTTTACTGTTACTTGTTGCTAAGAGAGATTTACAGACTTTGCATATCATATTGATGAATTCATAGGTGCAGTAACAAAATACAAATGAATAAATAAATGAACAAATAATTGTTTAGCTAATACAAGTCTTATGACATGCACAACCATTTTACTCATTTGATATACATGTACCAATGTACATTTTGCTAAGAGTTGTATAGATTTAACAATGAAAAATGTAGGCCCTTTAACAAAACTTCATTGGGTACTGTTGGTTGCTCAGTGTTTCTATAAGAAAACTAATGATCACAGAATTCTAAAAATAAAGGTGGTTGTCATGTCGTGCAGTGCATAGACAGTGCATGTAAATTACTTTGTAAGTTTACATGAAATTCAACGACCACTGCCTTTAATAGGTTCACAAAAAAGTGAAAATTAAAAAAGTGTTATTAGGGACACTAAAAGAAATGTTATAAATAAGATCTTAGTTCGGGCTTTTTTTTTTAAATGTTTTTAATTACCACTGTATTTATTTTTATCAAAACACTTTCTTTCACTTTATTTTATTAGAATTTATTATTTATTTGCTTACAGTGTTGGTGATCGCAAAAGCACACAAGAAATGTGGCATTAGTTAAAGTAATACAAAATAAAATGTATGTATTAATAATAAAAACAATTACAAAATAACGATAAAATAAAATAAAACTCAATTCACGCCTAGCAATACATCAGATTTTAATCCAGATTATAATACATGATTATAACAAGAAAGTTTTTAATTTGTTTCATGAAACAAAATTCTGTATCTCGTTATTACAAGATAGTATTTTTATTTTTATTAAAAGAAGTATTGGTACATCTTTTTTTTATTGATGGCCATAATAATGTACTTATTAAATATTCATGACTACATCACAGCTGATCACCAAATCACGTGCTCGGCATACGAAAAGCAAAGAAAGAATAATTTCAAAACAATAACCTTGTAATCTGCATGTAGTATGAAAACATATATTTCACGTTCATGGCAGGTGTCCAAAGCACAAGCATTGAAAACCCCGATGAAGACAACGTCGTAATCGTGCACATCTCAATGCAAACTTCACTCAAGAAAAACGTCTGGGTGACCAACAACAGTATGACCTGTTCAGACTTCACTACTTGTACATGTTTATACGTTTTATCAATAATACAACGACAAGCTGAAACAGAGTAAAACGCGGTTCACCTGGTGCTGCTGTCTTTCGTTTCTTTCTTGGTGGCATTTTTCGTCGGTCAAAACTACTGTCGTTAGTTGTTACTTGCACAAATTCGGTCTACGAAACCACAATCTAGACTTTGAGGGTAGCGTTGGAAAAGCGCCCTCCCAATGTAATAAATAGAGTTGCTTTCGTCCATGAAATTGGGGGCACTATTACCATCTCCCCCACACGATTTTCGAAACATAACGTGATATAACGAAACATTGAATGATTCCGCAGTTTTCCAAATTTATCTGTGTCGAGAATTATTTTCACCATAGCCATATCATCTAACCAATGAACAGACTTAACATTGTATGGCGCCACCCAGTGTTCAACAAATACAATTTCGCCCAAAGTAGCATACAGAATGCAACAGGAACCACAAGAACTTGCTTTTAAGTTTCAATATCAAAGTAAATAATTTTTAAGGAAAAATGTATATTGATGCATTGCTTATTGATCAGAAAGCCAGGTATGTTAACTGCCATTTCATTTTTTCAACAATATTTGATTTTGCAGTTAGTACCAAAGGCTATATTAAGATTTTTTAGTCTATGTATACGATATGAAATAATTGCTGAGGCAACAGGTGTTACCATCAAGTCTGAGTCAATCAGTGCACAACAGCCACTCCCATACTGTCAGTCAGCAATTTTTAAAAAAATTGGGATCACAGGTATTTGGCCATGTATCAACTAGGTATGGACAAAGGCATGCAATTCTGAGAAAATGAAGCATGGGAATAGAGGCATCCAGTGGAACCTATTTTATTACATGTACTTGTACTATAATCCCCTCTCAACATTACGCATACATGGTTGAAGTCAGCTTATACTTCTACTTTATATGGGAACTGAATCTGGATACAGGGGGAAGAAGGGGCTTCCATCAAAATAGCAAATATTTCTAGCATTGAAAATTAAGCGGTTTATATACCGGTAATATAAAAGACAGGACACACAATTAAACACATAAACATTTATGGTAAACAAGAGTTAAGTGGACGGATAATTACAGAGTATAATTTCAGATACATTTATAAATAGAATGCTCACTACAGTGAAATGTTATAAACAGTAAATTGAATCCAACATAAGGGTCCAACCCAATGTCTGACGTGACCAAATTTCCATAGAGTTCCTTAGCTCTAGTATAGATGGTAGGGCTTCAAACATAGGCTGCTTTAACGGTATACAACCACAGATAATTAATATTCAAAACTTATGTAATTGAAAAGTGTCTTTTTGTAGGTATAGACTTCATTTCAAGAAATCGGTATTCCCAAATGCAGCAGCAGTGTTTTTATCACTTTTCCAATTCATATGAGTAAAACATACCAACAAGTAGATAAAAGAAATATATTGTTTTAAATTCATACATACAAAATAAAACTGCCCTACTCTAATAGTGGAAATATGTAGAAAGGAGCTATTGTTGTTTTTATATGGAAATCTCATACAGCAGACAGACAGTGAGCTTATGATGATGACCCAAGTGAAGGGCAGTCTTTACTCAAGAAATCTCATACAGCAGACAGACAGTGAGCTTATGATGATGACCCAAGTGAAGGGCAGTCTTTACTCAAGAAATTTCGTGGCATGACATAGCCATCTTGTTTATCCCTGTAAGAAGAAAACAAACAAAAATTTTACCATGCCATTTAAATGGGTTAACCCTATAAAGAGCATAGTCGACCTGCCAAAATGGTGGTCAAACATTATGGATTCTTTCTTAATTTTGAACCGAATATTTACAATCATCAAATATGTATTGTACATTAAGCATGTTTTGAGTCCACTATAATTCTATGACCCTTGTTTATGGTTTTTATGTTTTATTTCATGTATACTGTGGAATCTCAAGAACAGAAAATGGTCAACTTATAAACAGTCTTTCCAAACTGATAACGTGACATTTATAAGCATGGAGACATACTAGTACCGGTACCATATTTGCTCTATTAGAAGCACATTTTTATAGTTCAAATGAACTAAATCTGTGGTCTTCACTAGACTTACTAAACAATACCAATACATCACATTTATAAATAAATAATGCCTATATTTATGACTAAATCCTTGAAGACATCTTGGTAAATGGAACACTGCAATTGATACCCCCTCCATCAGATCCATTCTGTCTATTAACATGAAAATGTTTTCTGCATTCTCACCAATCTGCATCAATGTATTAGTAAATCAAGCCATACAAGCCGATACTTACACGTGGTATTGCAGGTATTCAAATACACCTTGTGTTTGTTCTTCTGATATCTCTCCATCTATCTGTCCCAAGTATGTATAAAGGTCTTTAAAAAGTGAAAATGAAATACGAGCTGCACCACCCTCGGGGTCACTGGTCACTATCTCACAAATGATTTTCATGGCTTGGGTAATGTTCTGTGTAAAATAATGATAAAACACAATATGAATTATGCATGACTGTAGCATGGACATCTGACTCATAATAATAATTAGGTACTGATGAATTCACACTGATTGGTAACATTAAATGATTTTAAAAATATCAAAAACATATTAGAAGCAGAATTTTCATAAATATTTCTATCTGCAAACTGTATAAAATAATCAAGGGACATATTGCTAATAACTAAGAATTTTTATAGCTTCAGTCTGGCAATTTTTATTAGAAACAACCCAATCATTCAAAATCTTTTTGATGGGACATAAAGTGCATGTATGCCTATAAAATGATATAGTAAATTATTAAAAGCATTATAACACAACACACACCACATGTGGATGTGCTCCAGCAGAGCAAGCTTACAAAGTAATTTACAGAATGAATACCTACCCCGGCAAGGCTGGAACAAGCAATGGCAAAGAATTTAAGCCACTCAATCTCATCCCCAAAACTACCTATTGTAAGTAGGTTATCAAGCTGTTCTTTTGGCAGGCAATTGTCTTTCCATTTCTTCTCTAGTTCCGATTGTGGAAGCTTCTTTTTCGGACCAAGCTATTTTAAAAAGAAAATTAATTTTATAATACAATAGTCTTGGTGAAACATTATTACTACTATCATACAGAGACAATACATGTTTTAAGAGTTCCAGTGTTGCACATACCCCGGTAGTTGTTTGATATCACTACAATGATGTAATTCAATGAATTCTAAATGCAGCATAAAATGTCTGGACAAAAAAAAATTGAGCATAGCATAGAATCTTCAAACTCGTCATTCAGAACATGATTTGCAAGCCAATGTACAACTTACCTGTCTGTTTAGAACAGATAAGATCCCTGGAGTTAATCCAGTGTCTGTCTTCTGTGTTGCTACTGGCATCTCAAGTCTTTCTTTCACTGGGGGTGTTTCTCCATTTGACAATGCATGGAAATACCTAGATATAAATTAAAATAATTATTACCGTATTCTACACTCCTATATTATAACTCAGTATGTTTGCAGTTTACAAATTACATGCAAAGAAATCTGTACAGAAGTAAATATCATAAAGTGGTCCAGTCATATTCAGCCCAAGATTGTGTTAAAGCATATTATAATTTTATAAATTTAGCAAACACACTCCCAGTGTTTCCAAAGGACAATGTAACAATCTAGATGAAAAAATAGTCCTGTGCAAGTATGAGTGCTGATATGTAAGTGCATTCTGCCACAGAGACCATATTTCAGTTTGGAACGTGACAGGGCTGTATGATCATCTTCCTATGGCATTACAGCAGTTTAATTCACTATCTTAGTGTCAACATTGAGTCTGTGCCACACTCACACAGGGTACTAGGTGTTGATCTTTTTTTCAGTGTGCGATGATACAACCACTATGTTACATAACATAAAGCAACATAAAGATTACATGTATTACATGTTTAGAATACAAAGAGGCTTTAAGCATAGAGTTTTACAAATCTCTGGGTTATGAAAAGTATATAGATTGTACTTACGCAGCTGACCACTGTAAAACATCACCTGGTTGGGTTCTGATGGCAGCTTTGGTGAACTGTTTCAAAATATCGGGAAGATCTGGTGGAATATTGATCTGCTGAGAGCAGTACATTGGTGCATCTGAACCTTGACCTTCAGCTACGCTTGGCATTCTGGTGGATTATATGTCACTCTGTAATAATCAAAATACATATTCATAGCGGCTTTGAACACAAATGGGATTGTGTATGTATGTTAAAACTACTACAACTTTGTAATCCACAGTTCATGATCTATTTTAGAATTTATGCCAAAAGTATAATGGTGGTAATAATGGTTCTGTTATGATTTCCATGACAGTGCATTGTGGCGTAATGGGAAACATGTAAGAAGTTCAAATCTCGTGTTTCACATTCATATACCAGCCTAACAGCCTAAAATGATTTGTTAACTTTCATTATGGTGTAATAAATGAAATTATTATTATTATTATTATACCAGTATGTAATTGTACCCGTAATTTTGTGTCTAAAAGAAATAAATGGTATATTTTTGGTCAAAGCTAGAGTGAATATGAAGATAGACATACACATGTAGACATAGAAAGAGTTTCCATTATATATATGATGTACCCCCATAGGGTCCAGTAAAGTGACAATATTGACAATTTTCACATCTAAGAAATGGTAGAAGATACTGTAGATAAATAAAGGATGACGATAATGATAATAAACGTCTACAGTCTACATCCAAGTCCTAGCATGCAATTATGGAGATGCTGATGTTGAGGAATTATATACATGCAGTTGTACAAAAAAGAAATCAAATATCCAGCAAATAGAACCAGATGAAAATGACCTGCATAGTAGGTGTTCAGACAATTTATCCAGAATGTGGGAAAACATTTTAAAATTGAGAATGAAGCTTAGTGTTTGTTTGTTTGCTATTTTTTCTTTGATTGTTTTGTTGTGTTTCAATATTCTCCAGAAGATATTATGAGTTGATAAATATACATCTACATGTAGCAACGAAAACAATAGGATCTGGCATTTGGTAAAAAGCCATTATCAGCACATATTCTAAAACATATCAACACTCATTCAAACGTTCATGAAATTAAAACAGACTAAATTGCATCAAATTAAAGTTTGAATGAGGGGATTTATGGTTATTAAAAACACAAATATTTGTTTTTCTCTGCCTAATTGATGGGATTATTGCATTTCTTGTGCCATGCTTTGTTTTCTTGACTTGTATGTAAAAAATGATGCTACAGGAGGTAGAAGGGGGAAAGGGTTATTTTTGTTTGCCATAAATGTTGTATTGTGCTTGAAAAATATCTATCGCTGTATATGCATCAGATACGGTACATGTTGTTACACCATCAGTGATTGGATGGTGCATTGATTTTACGGTGGTCTGAGTTTCACAACTTGTGTTTTTTTAAGAAGGTTGTGATAAAAAATTAAATATTACTGATTTATTATTTGAATTTTAAGTCCTCAAGTGACTGTGGTCCTACCAGGTGTACATGTCATGCCACTGGGGCTTGGTTTTCCACATGACTGTATGTATGATTGCTAAGCAGAAAATAATTACCATGGTAACCAGATTGAACATGATGTCCAATGTATAAAGACCATTTTACAGTGCGCGACAAAACATATAATTCTATTGCAAATGGTCATAACCAGTGAAAGGTAAATAACAGAATATATTACAGGAGATATCACCGCCTAAATGACTGCTGCTTAGCAGTTCCGATCAAGTGGTATCTGCGTGTACACGGCCAAGGAGTCCGATCACGGTGTATACGCAGAAACCAAAGGAGCAACTTTCGAATGTTGTAGTTCAGACGTCTAAAGAATTTAACCGCCGAAATAAACTTTTATCCACAGGTGAAATCAGACGGTCACTATATCGTTTATATTTTGTTTAAATCGGCTGACCCTGTGATTTGCATCCTGTATCCGAGTCTGTTGGCCAGACTCTGAAATCCATCGTACAACATAGCTAGAAATCCCTGTTTTAGAAGATATGCCCGTTGCCCGATGGTTAACAAAATTCATCTATGTTATGCAATGAGTTGTACTTACCAATAAATTTCAATCAAGATATCGATGAAACAAAAATACCTGTGGAAAGAAACGTAAGCAGTTATGGACGTTTGTTATTGCAGTCGTTGATTAGCAACGGTTTGCGCATTTTGTTTGCGCATAGGTCAAATGGTCAAACTACATATTGGATGACGTCGTACACGCGGCAAAGACGAACCCGGAAGTACGCGACCGTTGATTTCAAGTTGATAGTTTGTTCAAGTTTGAATTTCTGGTCAGGGTTTTCTTCAAAGTTATAAACATGGCGGCAACAGTATTCAAAGCTAATCCAGAGTACTTCGGCATAAGCTTAATGACAATTTTAATTGTCATACTGGTAATTTTAGCGATAATTTACGTGCTTAAGCCTGGAACGATTGGCATTCCAACGGCGAGCAGCATGTACGCATTGGGTGAAACACCACAGGAAACATTCTGCAAATTACGAGAACATTATGGCGAATGTTTCCAAATTAATGCAACTTCACAAACCATAGTTGTGTTGAACGGATATAGCATCATAAACGAAACTCTTGGCGAAAAAAACAAATACTTTGCTGGTCGGCCGTGGTGGGTTCTTCAGCGGCTGCGTGGAAACATGGGTAAGTTTCAAACTTGAATTTCCCCCTCCCCAAAAAAAAACGGAAGCCAAGGTAACGCTTTCGAACCCTTGAGATGTTTTCTAAAATGACTGCATGTAATTTCCCCAAATTTCGTTATAAAACCACAGCCCTGGTAACAAGTACTGTGTGTCGAGGTCAGGTGAGGTCAGGGTCATACGGAAATACAACTACTGTGAAATAGCTATTTTCGCTGAAGGAGTGATTCAGTGAAAATAAAATCCAGCGAATATACCTTTTCTCTATATTTCACATTCAAATCGTCAGAAATCAGTGAAAAAAAAATCTATACAAAACACTCAAAAACACTTTTCAGCGAACATTTATTTCAGCTAAAATAAAGTATTTCACATTACTTTATTTTCACCTGAATTAATTTTTGCTGAAGGAATAATTCAGTGCAAATAAAATCCAGTGAAAATACCTCTTTTTCTATATTTTACATTCAACTCGTAAAAAATCAGTGAAAATAAATTCCATGCAAAATACCCAAAAAGTTTTTTCAGCTAAAATTATAATTCCAGCTAAAATAAAGTATTTTACAGTATACTATATACAATGCTTATACAACACATGTCACATATACTAGTACACAATATTTATGAATTGTGAAAAAGTGTTCAAATAGAACCCTCCATTAGCTTAAATATAAATCCTTAAAACTGAAAAAAATTGCCCTTTGTAAATACTCAGCACAACAAAGCCATTCCCTTCATCCTTAATTTAAATATTTAAAGATTTCAAAATAATTATTAAAACCTAAACAAAGTTTTAATGGTCAAATGAATAACATTGAAACATTTTCAAATGATGTCGCTGTGCACCTTGATTGACGGGTTAGATTCAGCTGCCATTGAGTGTATAAATATTTATAAAGATGAAAGGAAGTGTTTTGTTGTACTGTGAGTATCCATGATTTTCAAACCAATAAGAGTTTACTTCAAACTATTTCTGAACAAGAAATGCATCATGCTTAGTATTTACTGGTAAATCCCGCTCTGCATAAATTAATACTTAATATATTACCCTATTACTATGCCTTCTAAGGTAAAAAAGCTTGAAATGTGACAACTATAAAATTCTTGTTGTAGAAATTCTGCTAGTATGAAACTTTAATTGCAACTTCAAAATTATTCACATACCGATTCGTAACATTTGCTCGCATACTGTATCAAGTAGTAAAAAAATAAATGCACAGATGAATGCCATAAAATGTTATTATATTGACTCAACAGTTGCCAAGTCCAGATCAAATAAAAGTATAATGACATATCATAAAACATTTTAAGCTCACATAACATTGTGTAACAGCTGTTTGTCAAGTATAATAATTTTGAAAATTATATTCTGAATATTATTGGTCACAAACTCATCACGATATTCATCAAATTTTAATCTGATTAGTTCAATGGCTACTATTAAAAATTGATATTTGCAGTGTGCAGAGAGATAATATTGATAAATCTGAACTTTTTGCATGTTCATATTTTAAATCATGTTGCCAAGATATTGTCAGCCATGTTGCGACTTCATCAATAGTTTTCTATGCAAATAAAATGTGTAACATGTTGTGATCTCTTGTGATGTGATGTACATGTTATTTTGCCACAAAATGTACTAAAAAATAAAACAACTAAGACCACCAATGGCAGGCACACTCCCTATTTTTGATTCTGTGTTTCAAATTTCAAAACAAACAAACTATCGAACACAGTATTTCAAACTGGAATTGACACAGAAAGAGATCTTTGTCCCAATATGAATAGTATTAAGGAAGACATGAATTGTGTTTTTTGGGCCAATTTATTATATATACCGGTAATACCAAGCCAAAATTATGTTTGTGACACTAAATGTAAATGATGGGTCTATTCTATTATGGCAAACAAAAATAAATTTTGTTTTCAATCAAAGATTTCTTGAAAAAATGCTGCAGTGATGCAATACATGCATTCTGAGTTGAGTTCTTTTGTTTTTTATTCAAATATGCCTATGTGAGTATTCATGTAGTACAACAAAGATCATTTGTCTCACTAATACATGCATCAACAAATATGAAACATTATTATTAGTCTTATTATTTTTCACTTTATCATTTAATTACAGGCCTGTCTTCTTCCCAGGATTTACCAGACACTTACAACCTAGTACGAGAATCTATGATGAATGAACAACTGATTCCAAAATTTGAAAATGAAATCAAGGAAGAGCTAAAATTATTGGTTGAAAGTATGATTGATGAGAATGGTCAGAAGTTTGATCCATTTCATCACGTTCATATTTTCACAACTAATATTGCTTGCTATATGTGTTTTGGTAAAAGGTTTGAGCATACTAATCCAGCATTCAGTGAACTTGTATTAGCTTTGAGAGAATTCATGAAAGCTTACATTGGTAGTACCATGTTGAATTTCCAGCCACTTATGTGGTACCTGCCAATTCAGAAGGTTAAGTCACTTCGAACAAGTCATGCCAAATTGATTACTGCTATATCAAAGTTGAATGATGAGAACTTGAGTCATGATGAGCCACAGGATATGGAATTCTCGTACCAAATGGTGGATCTGATAATCAACTGTAGTGAAACTGTATGCGCTACTATATTATGGACTATTGTTCATATGGCTCAGAACAGACATGTACAAGAACAGGTACAGCAAGAGATTGGTATTACCCTAAAAACAGGAAATGCGCTGTCTTTTTCTAATTCCTCACAGATGAGTTATACTGAAGCATCTATATTAGAAAGTCAGCGTTTGGCTTGTGTTCTTCCGCTAGCATGGCCTCACTCTGTTATTCATGATGTGGAGTTCAGGGACTTCATTGTACCTAAGGGCACTCCAGTCTTGATAAATATAATGTCATCTCACCTGGATAAAGATTATTGGATTAATCCTGAGGAGTTTGATCCAGAGAGATTCCTGAATGTCAATGGAGAGATTAAAAGCAGACTTGGATTCTTGCCGTATTCTCTAGGTGAGCGGTTTTTTTAATGAGGCTGAAATTTTGCTATGGGACAAAATATATTGAAAGTTAACTTAATTCTTATTTATCAGTGTAAATTTCTCTAGAGTAATTCAGTATTCTTGAATAACTATTTTATCATGCAAATCTTTCCTGTTTTCAAAATTCACACTGTAATAATAACTTGTATCTAATTATTTTTAAAACAATTTTTCACAAAACAATATATTAATATAACTGTTTTGTTATATAAGTCTCAGATTTGTGAGTGAAATAACAGTAAAAAAATTGTTTTGATGACGTACATTTACTTAGCTGGGTCAACTTTTCTAACAATACCAGCACAAGTGTGCTTGATTCAGCTTCATTTTAGGATTTTAGGGACAGTTAATTTTTTTACTGACATTTACATTAATTTGATTTGATAAGTCTTCTCTAGTGTCTTTGATTTAACTACTCTTCAACTTGAAATTTTGAGCGCAGGATTTATTGGCTTATGCATAGGAAGCATAATTGTAGTGTAAACCTTTAAATAAAACATAATAGTGTGTATCGGTACATTTTAATTAATTTTTGAGATCAGATATCAATTGAACTAAAAATTATTTAGTAAATAATATCGAAGACACTAGTGTTGTTCATAATACATAGTTAACATGTATATCATATCTTTATTTACTTAGGTGCTTCTTCATGTCCTGGTGAACGATTGGCTAAATTAGAATTGTTCATGTGTTTTGCTACATTGATGAAGAGTTTCTCTTTCTGTCTCGATGACTCCGGTGCAGAGAATGACGTGAAATGCAAACCAGGGCTTATTTCTTATCCAGCTGAATTCAAAATCACTGCTACGAAAAGAAAATAGCTGCTCATCAACTTGAAATAGATGAATGACATCTATAGTTGAGTTTCTAAATAGCATTAGAATCTTATCATCTTAAAATGAACTGTTCAATGTAGAAACATACTATACACTATGAAGACTTTTGGTGTGATCTGCAGAACACAAAACATGGTGTTGTCTTTATGATAATTGTTTTCCACTGATATCTCACTTGCCAATCATGGAGGGGAGAGAAAACTATAATCACCCAATGGAACAGCATTTACTGCAATCTGTGCATGCAGTATTAATTTACTTATTAGTGATTTATAAGTATTCTACAATTCAAATAAAACTCAACAATTTGACATTTCAGTCTTGTTTACAATGCATATAAATATCTGTATAATTTTGTCTTTGCAATATAGTTACCTTCAGTTACATAACAAATATTTCATGTATGGTCTACTTAATAACTGATTCAAAAAAATTGAATTTTTACAAACATTACCTGAGATTCAATCATCAGATCATATGTAAAGTATTCTGTTTTTGGTCACCTCAGCGATCCAGTGCCCTATATTTTATGTAAGTGAATTAGCCAGAAAAAGTAAGCTGCCCAAAAATTGCCAAGAAATGCTTGCTAATAAAGTTCTGAAGCTAAAATTTAAATACAGATGAAGACCAGAATGCTTAAAATTGTTTTATAGAAGTGGTAGAATTCTAATTGGCTTCGGAAGCGATATTAACTGTTTGTAATTAGTTCCTGTTCAGGCGAAACCTGAAAGGGGAGTACTAGTTTTACTTTCTTTCTCATTTTCAAGTTGCTGCAAGTTATCTCTCACATTTTCACAGGGACTCTGCTGCAGATGTCAATGAAACTTGGCAGGTTGATGAACAAGTCTGTGTTACATATGCACATAATTTGTTTTCCAGATCTGAAAATCCTAAGTGGGCCTTTTTCAAGATTTTTTTCCAAAATTACCTCTCTCTACTACACTGACAGAGCAACTGAGCATGCTCAGAATAATTGATTCTGTTAAATTCAGATTCAGATTCATGAATTCCTGATTTCTGATTCACAAGTTTTACCAAATGTATTTGATCAGTAGTGTATACTTTTCAGAACTCAGAACCAATTTTGCAGAACTCAATTTAAAAATAGCTTCCTTAATATCGGAAGTCATCTTTCAGGTTTTTATTAATATTACCGCACCCTACCCAAAAATGCAAATTCACTACGTTCAATTACCCACCATAGACTCCGGTCAGTCAAAATGACTATTTTGAACTGTAGGCATTAATCAGAGATTCTGCAGGTGAGGGAGAGATAGAATTTAGGTCAGGGGAAGCCCCATGACCCCAAGAGTCTCTTTCCCTTGCGTCACGAACCACGTAACCAAGGCCATATGGCAGCGCCATTAACGGCTGGACAATCACTTTGATTTTTTCTTCGCCTCGAATGGAGATGAAATCTAGCGAGCTCTGCCTGGATCGCTTGCTTTTTTCCTGTCTAGGTTTCTAGCTTGGGTTGTTGCTGCTGGGCGGCATTCGATATTCTTTACCCTTGTGTCATTTTCCCCTTTGTGTGTAATATTTTCTTTTTTCACAACAAAGAAATTATAAGCCGGCGCCACTACGTAACCACTTGTTGGTTTCGTGGCGGCACCTTTTACTATAATTCGCTTCCCTCATGCATGTCGTCTTCATTTTATGCTTGATCTACGTATTTAGAAATGAATAGATGTAATGACAGCTCCATGACTCGCTGCCGTTTTTTGGTCTCCTCTTTTTCGAGTCGACTGTGCAGTGGTTATATTCAGAATTTACCAGCATAGAACCTGCAACCGATATGTTTTTTCGCCGTGGCTGCGTGCGAGGCTCGAGGTCTTTGCCTTGAAGGCGTGTGTTTTTCACCGAAGTTCTGAGGCCTGAGATATTTTTTTTTCAGAGCCATCAAAATCGCTGAGACTGACTGTGTCACTCGTTTTTTCACAGCAAGGTCGTGTGTCCAGTAAAAGTTGGTTAAAGTGAGTTGCGTGTTTGGCATGAGTGGAAAGTCCTCACACTCGGCTACCGGTGCTTCATGTACCGGGATGTCTAGTAGGAGGCCCGAGAGTGGAGCACCCCCCTCGCAACTGCCGAACCCATGGCCACATATCCCTGATCAGAGGGCATTCTCACAGTCTGTGTTTTCAGACGGTGGTTTACCCAATTTTACCGGCTACAGCGAGGCTGTGCCCCTGGAGGTTTTTTCCTTCTATGACTCCCGTAGCGGGTCCCTTTGTGGATCCTTCCTCACACAGCGCTGGATTTGCCTCCGAGTTGAGGGCTTTGGTCGAATGACTGTCGGGGCAAATTGTGTCACTGGCAGGCCAGGTAGGTCAGCAGCGGAGGAGGTACGCTTAAGGCCCCCGGGTGGGGTAAATCTTTTGCAACACTTTCCGCTGGACCAAACGCTACCCGGTCTGTGTGGTTTCGGGATCAGTGCCCAAAGTGTGGGATGAGACCAAAATACCCCAACCGGATCCCAAGGCTCCTTCCCCAGACCCTGGTACCACAAATTTCCATTGGACAGACCGGGAAAAGGGGGACAGGCACGTTCCATGGGCGTTCTCACCAGCTCAATCTGAGACGATTCATCACGCCCTGAGGGCAGAGTTGCTTGAGCGCATTATTGTGTGTGCCCAGGACTCGGAGACCTCAGAGACAGAACGCACCCATTTATTGGTGGGCCACCACACATCTACGTGCGACATCCCCTAGTGTCACCTGGCTCTCTTGGCTGGGGCCACTACTGCGCAACGAGACACTCAGTAATGCAGACTGGACATCTTCCACCCTCTTTGTTCAGGGAATGGTGGGTACAGTCTCGGAGCTTCGGAGTGCAATGAACCAGAGGGTTCAGATCGAATCTGCTAGCCAGTTGGCCCTGCCAAGGGCAAGCCGAGGACTCTCCAAGCACAGAAAACACAACACCCTAGGGCGTCATGTGCTAGCCAGAGTCAGCTAGGAGGCAAGCGCTCATACCCTTTCATGGGAGGGAAGAGTAGTGGCACGCCCCCAGGGAGGAAAGAGCCAGGTGGTGGCTCCTCACCCTCCTCGGGCGGACGAATACCCCATCAGTGGGGAAGCGTGTTTAACGCTTACCTCTGCAACCGGGGGGACAGCCATGTGTTCGGCAAGTGGCCAGGTCACAACTTAGTGACTACTTCAGGCCTTGGGGAACTCACCTCATGGGAGAAGAGAGCAACCCTCTCGCAACTGTCGAACCCATGGCCACATATCCCTGTAGTACACAGATTGCGCCGGTGTTGTCCGGTTTGGAGACAGCGTGTGTCCGATCCCTGGACCTTTCCAGGTGTTGACATCATGTTATGGGATACCGCTGAAATCTCCATCTCCCCTGTCAGTGTCTCCCCTGTTGGGCACTGCCAGGGGACTCCCGCAAGGCAGAAGCAATCAGGCAGGAAGTAGCAGTTTGCTGGGAAAAGATGCCATACACTGCGTAGATCAGCCGGAACTAAGTCCAGGCTTCTACCCAAATGTGTTCGTAGTACCAAATCTACAAGTGGCGGGCGTCTAGTTCTGGATCTAGGCAGACTGAATCAGTACATGCTCCTTGATCGGTTCCACATGGAGACGTCATTCAGGATTCTTCTCTCCTTCCACCGTTTTAACTGGCTAGCCCCACTAGACTTAAGCAGGGCCTACCTGCACACACTGATGCACCCAGCGAGTTGCCATATCCTTCGAATCGCCCAGCTGGCCAAGTATTCAACTTTCGGGTGCCCCCGTTAGGGTTATGCACAGCGCCCTACGTGTTCACTAGAGTGATGAAATTGGTAGTGCTGCTGCTTCACCACATGTCGGTACACCTCAATCCGTACCTAGACGACTGAATACTACACAACCCGGACAAGGGTTGTTAACAGATGCCTCTTCTCAAGGATGGGGAGCGCATCTATTGGACGAACAAGCCCAAGGATATGGCCCCTGCATTAGTTTTGGGAATACCATATCAACCGGCTCGAACTGAAAGCAGTATATTTAGCACTACCATGCTTTCTACCCGTAGTTCGAGCCCACAGAGTCCTGCTCCGCACAGGCAACGCAGCGGTGGTCTCCTTAAAGAAGGAGGGGGACGTGTTCCCCATCGTTGTCAGTCCTAGCATAGCAAATCCTCCTTTGGTGTCTGGAATGCAATGTGGAGCTAAACACACACCATCTTCCAGGGATGAGGAACAGTCTGGCAGACGGCCCTTTTAGGGCGGCTCCGTCTCCAGAACATGGAGTGGCTGATACAAGCCTCCAGGCTGTTTCGGCTGTGGGACGGTTCAAGGTTAGACTGGTTTGTCACACCCCGGAATGCCAAGCTCCTGACGTACGTAACACTCCTGCCATCTCCAGGAGCCTTGGCCAGGATCGCTTTGCTAACCCTGTGGACCAACTTAGTTGTGTATGCCTTTCTTCCTTCTCGCTTTATTTCACCGAGCACCGGAGAAAACTTAGACAGGTGCACACCTGCATATTATCATTGGTCGCATCCAATTGGCCAAGCAAGGCCTAGTTTCCACTTCTGTCGGAAATGCTAGTCGAAACACTAGTAGTGCTTCCGGACTTACCGGACCTGCCGTCCCAACCAGATGGCGCACTACCAGCGAGCCCAGTGGGTATCACTTACATGCATAGAGGCTCTCATTAGACCCGCACATACAAAAGCTTTATCTGAGCATGCTGCCAACATCCTGGTCAGAGCAAACAGGGATTCCACCAACGCGTCCTACATTTCTAGGCTGCGGGCATACACTGATTGGTGTAGCGGAAGGGAGATTGATCCATACCATCCTTCTATTGGCCAGGTAGCAGGCTCCTTCATCCACCTGTTTGATGAAGTGAGTTTGTCCTACGCAGTGATTGTTGGCTACAGGTCGGCCTTGTCTCCCACCATTGAGAACGTACAGGAACAAGACTAGCCGATTGTCCTATTATCCAGATGCCGAGACCCCATACAAGGGAACTGCCCAACTGGGACTTGTCGGCTGTGTTGTTCACTCTAAGCAGACCAATCTTTAAGCCTCTCTGATCAGCACCACTCAAATTTTTGACGTGGAAAATAGTCTCAGGTAGGCGTCGACAAGAGCTGGGGGCATTGACCTTCTCGGATGATGTACCACCGTTGTGAACAATGAATTTGTGCTAAAGACACAAATTGGGTTTCTCGTCTAGAACCAAATCCCAGGACACGATCCTCCCCTGATCGTCATCCCCCAGCTGTCAAAATGGGGTAATGGGGCTTCCCCTGACCTAGATTATATCTCTCCATCACCGGCAAAATCGCTGATTAATGCCTACAGTTCAAAATAGTCATTTTAACTGACCAAGTTTATGGTGGTATGAACTATATGAATAGGCGGGTTCGAAGAACCCTCTGCCTAAATTAGCTAAATCCAGTTATTTCTTTTGATCTCAGCAACCATTGAGCCGATTTTGTTCATACTTGGTAGGATTGCACCTTGACATGAGTAGATGTGCTTCTGATAGTAATGACCATGCGCTCCCAAAATATGCAAATTAGATCAATGCAGTTATTTGCTGCTATCTCTACCACCACCACCAGCGTATCGATTTTATTCATATTTGGTATGATTTCACCTTGCTTTGGCACGAGTAGATGTGCTTTTGGCAATAATGACCACACCCTCCCAAAAATATGCAAATTAGATTAATGCAGTTATTTGCTCTTATCCCAACAACAATTGGGCCAATTTAGTTCATATGTGGTGGGATCACACCTTGAAATGAGTAGATGTGCTTTTGACAGTAATGACCACGCCCTCCAATAAATATGCAAATTAGATCAATGCAGTTATTTGCTCTTATCCCAGGAACTATTGGGCCAATTTTGTTCATACTTGGTAGGATCACACCTTGACACGAGTAGATGTGCTTCTGACAGTAATGACCACGCCCTCCAATAAATATGCAAATTAGATCAATGCAGTTATTTGCTCTTATCCCAGGAACTATTGGGCCAATTTTGTTCATACTTGGTAGGATCACACCTTGACACGAGTAGATGTGCTTCTGACAGTAATGACCACGCCCTCCCAAAAATATGCAAATTAGATTATTGCAGTTATTTGCTGCTATCTCTACCACCACCATGTCGATTTTATTCATATTTGGTACAATTACACCTTGACACGAGTAGATGTGCTTTTGGCAATAATGACCACATCCTTCCAAAAATATGCAAATTAAATCGATGCAGTTATTTGATTTTTGCTTTGACCCAGGTCCTGGTAATATACTAAGACCTTAATTAATAAAGAAGTCATGTACATCAAGGTTCACTCAGATTTATGAATGCAGTTTCTTGAGCAAGTATACATGTATGACAAATAGTTTTGTTGCACTTGTGTACTCTGAGATTCTGAACATGGGTCAGTGGAAGTTTTTAGTTGTCAGTACAAAACTAGATTATGGGAGTTGTACCCACATAGAGTACATATTCATTCACCTGTTTGCAGATGTTCCTTGTCGTTTTTATTTTAAAAACTTGAGATACTGAACAACGTTATGGCTTGCTATCTTGATCACTGACTATAGTCAAACAGTGCATAGAGAGTGTAAATGGTTTCACCCATCAGCTACCCATATAGGCCCCTCCAATGCTGTCTCACTGAATCAGTGACTGATACAACGAATGATGCAAGATACTGCAGATAAGTGGGAACAAGGTTACAGTATTCACAGGTGGGGGAAAACAATCCCAACCCATATGATTCAGTGGTGTTGATGGACCAGATGTACCTTTATTCAGCAACAGAGACAATTTGACTTTATGTAGTATTATGATAGTACATAACCTGTCTGATATACAAGCTAGGAAAGTAGGCGATAGTACACATATCTGATTGCCTGCACTATCTTATATGTTGGATATGGCTGCTACATTTGAGGCCAGTTCTGATGTAACTTAACACTGACTTGGAGGCCACAGGCTGAGCGACATGTGCCACTTTTGCAGGACCTTCATGTTTCTACGGAAGATGTTACTTGGTATATTTGGTCGCCAAATGTGCTACTTTCTTTTTTAAGCAAAATGTGATGCTGTTATTTGTTGTATTTATGGAGAAATAATGTTCAGTGAATACGAGTGTGTGAACCTTGAATCTTGTGACTGGATGGGACTAAACTTATTTAGATGACCTTTGCTGATCACAGCTTATCATTTTGATTTGTTACCTGCAATGTTTGACAGAGTCTGGATATAAGATACAGAAAAAAATGATAATGAATTACCTTGATATGGTAAACCGAAGACAGCTAGATATGAGCAGGCCATGGGGGTGGTAGTAATAGCCATGAAGGTGGAAGAAGTTGGCACCAAAGCCCTGCAATTGGTCACAAGTGGGATATGTTTTTTTCCTGCCTCTCACTGCTTATGGTGTAACTATTACAAAAGGCCCATTGGCCCTTAGGGACGGATCAGTTATAATACCCGGGCTGGGCCGGAAAATTCCGGGGGGTCCTTATTTCTGAAGTATCAAGAGGGGGAAGTAAATGTTGACAAATACAATACATGACAACACCCTGTAAAGTATGGACGGTTATATGTCAAATAATTTATAATGACTACAGAACAATAAATTGAATAAAACAAGCCATGCATGGCACAGTTCCCGTTAGTTATCGAATTTAAGATATATAGTTTTGTTTATAGCTGGAATATAACCATGTCAGGAATATGATTATGATGATTGTTTAACATTAAAATAATTGACATTTGTATCTGATCGTCAAACGAGTACTTTTCCACATTGAGAGATATTGCACTGGAACACCATTAATTAAAACAGTCATTTTGAATACATGTATATATGATGTACATTGTATAATGAATATGTAAAATTTGAACATAATCAGTCAAAGCATGTCGGAGCTGGCTCTAGAAGCGCATTCATTAAAACAAAATGGCCACCAGTCAGCCTTTTTGAATCCGATCTGAAAAATAAAATGACGTGCATCAGTAACTCGTAATGTCTAATGTGTGTTATAAGTTTGAACAAAATCCATCCATAAATGCCAGAAATGATATTTGATGGTTTTTTTAGCACAAAAATGGCCACCATTCAGCCACTTTGAATAGGATCGTCAAACCAATAAATCTGTATATCTATGACATGATGTATAACAAATATTACAAATTTGAACATAATCAGTCGAAGCATGTCAGAGATATGGCTTTAGAAGCCCTTTCATTAAAACAAAATGGTGGCCAGTTAGCCTTTTAAAATCCAATTTGAAAAATAAAATGACGTGCATCAGGAACTCGTAATGTCTAACGTATGTATCAAGTTTGAAAGAAATCCATCCCTAAATGCCGGAGATGCTTGATATTTTATGATTTTGTAGCACAAAAATGGCCACCATTCGGCCTTGTATAATAGGATCGTCAAACCAATATATCTTTATATCTATGACAGGATGTATAATGAATATTCAAAATTTGAACATAATCAGTCAAAGCAAGTCAGAGATATGGCACTAGAACCACATTCATTAAAACAAAATGGCCTCCAGTCGGCCATTTTGAATCTTATCTGAAAAACAAAACGATGTGCATCAAGGTCTTATAATGTCCAATGTATATACCAAGTTTGAACAAAATCCATTTTAATTTTGATGATTTTTCAGTACAAAAATGACTGCCATTCGGCCATCTTGAATCATACCGTGTAACAAATTGATGTGCATATGTATAGTGTCATGTATGATGCATGTGTGAAGTTTGATTGTGATTGGGACGAACGCACGCACACACACACACACATGGACACACGGAGGTCAAAACATAAGTCCCCGTTTTCGGACTTCGAAATATAAAAAGTGCTTTATGTAAATGTGTAAATTATACCACAATAAATAAATATTAGTAAGTGGAAATAAATAGGTTGACAGATTCTAAGCTATTAATTATACGCAGTTTGCAATCACTGTCACATGACTAAAAGTATGAAGATTTACAGGAAACACAATAAAGTATGATATAAAAAAATTAGTAATATAGAATATATATAAAATAATATAAAATATAACAATCTTTGGTTTATCTTATTTTTTTACTCCTGCTCCTCCTCCTGTATACAGTATTGAAGTTTGGGTTCCTCACAAATGTTTACAACTTTCTTTCTGGTCAGTGAAGAGGAGGATCACAGTGAGGCGTGGTATACAGTGACAAGTTCTGGGAGAAAAGCGGGCACTTGGAGACGTGCACTGTTTCGCTGAGTTGTAGAAACATTTATTTTTCACTCAATGACTATAGTATGCAGACAATCTACACCAACTAACTATAACTAAACCAAATAATTAACTATAAAAATGTTTTTAAAAAACTGAAAATGGGGGGGTGTCACATTACTTTTAGTCTTTGTCGGGGGGTCACCATAATTTTCATTGTGGATACGGGGGGTTATTGATTTTGTTTCTACATTTACAAAAGATTGTCCGCCCAGCCCCGGCTATAAAACATCATCGGTCCTTATGGCAGTAAAGCAGGGCTACAAAATCAAGTTTGCCAAAAAGCCCCAGTTGACTACCACACTGATGTCATCAGAACCCAGCCAGAGTAGGTGTGACAGGAGTTGAGGGTCCTGGAATATGGTGTGGTTTCCAACTTTCATTATTCTCCCATTTTTTGGTTGACAAGAAAAACAAGGGAATTGCGCACAATATTAGAGCTAAGCCAACTGAAAAAGTGCATTTCCATGGATCATTAGAAGATCAGGACCCCCTGTAGTGGTATGACACTTGCTACATGTGGTGGGGGTAGTGAGTTTATTTGGCATCACTAGACCTCAAAGACGTATATCTGCATGTAGCGATTCATTCCAAAATCTGATGACACCTAATTAACAATTCAAGGAATAAGATATCAGTTCAATAATTTCACAACTGCAGGTCTCTAAACGTGGATTCGTACATTGACACATGGTTTCATTATAAATGCGAAGCAGTCGAGATGTATTTCAACATGCAATCCATAGATTTTCAACTATAGTACTGGTCACAAAGCGGGACGAAATCGCCCACACTAAACCAGCTGTTGGACGGGAGGGGTCCTGCCCTTCGGCAGCAAGAATAGAACCCTAAGTTACGTGGCAGGGATGGGGAGCAGTGCGACCGATGTGGCATCCATGTGATGAAAACACTCTAATCTCGAGAGACAGATCACCCTGAGACTAGCGTAGTCTGTTTGCATTGTGGGAGACCCATTGATAGCACATTTCACCTCAGCTAGATGCCTTAGGGAGGTATAAAAAAATAATGGACATGTTGATATTTCCAAGACAACAGTGTTCTCCCCATGATTCCGTTGCTGTTACGCATTTGGAGGATCTCCACAAATTGAGAGCTAGGGGAGAATTTTCTCATTTATGTGATTGGTGTGATAAGAGGCAGGCGGATATATTGAAGTCCACTCTTCTTCTAGTAGTGGATTTTTTTTTCAATCATTCTTTTCATACTAAAGATCTTAAAGCAAAATGTTAGCACTCTCGTTTTCAGATCTCTACACGATGTGGCGTAATCATGGCATGTCCTTAAAGACCAGGCTTTTTTGTCAAAAAATCAAAAAGCAAAATTCAACACAACTCATATTATTATCCCTCATAATCACTGAATGTTTGTCACTAGGACCAGGAGAAATTATTGCTTTGCCCAGTCAGAGCTCTGTATATGAATTACATTAACATATGCCATTAGAACTGTTTTTTTTCTGTTACGCAGTATGGGAAAAATCATACAGCCACGTCCCGTCATCAATTAGCCAGTGGGCAAACATACGATTACCCAAACATATAAACAGTCTCTCCTGACCTGCATATTTATCAGCCCAGAAGACTAGCTAATAACTTGCTGGCCTTCCAGATATCAATCAGGCACGTTTTAGTCACAGGATTTTGATACGAAAAAAACAAAGCGTGGGAGAGACAGTTAGAAAACTTACATTTTGGTGGATTTTCCGTTTTAGAGAACTTGTTTTCAGTGCCAAATTTTGCTTTTGAAGATCATTTTTGTTGTTGTTCCGGTTTTACCCTATTGTTAATGTTTAATGTTGTAAACAAGGCAATATGTGGGAAACTGGATATGGGGCATCAAAGTTGACGATAGTCATGATGATGTCTTAAAGCGATGATGGAAATATTTCTGCAATTTCAAACATGATTAAAGAAAATGGAGTGATAACAACCACACAATTCAGTCTTCATTGAGATGAAAGTAGATCCCCTACCTTCCTTTAACAGGAATGTTACTCATACGGTGGTATGGTTCATCAAACAAACAAGAGTCAGGCAACCAGACCTAAACTAGAATTCACCACCAAATGACTTACGACATACACTGCTTAGGTAACGTCATTTTCTTTCTGACTCATATGGTTCCCAGAATCTGTGGTCGGGCGGTAAAGAATTAATGTGATGTAATATAGTGAATATTGTATCAAACTACGATGTATATGCCTCTTCGGAACTACGGTTGATATTGTATGTGTAATCGCATCGAATAAACTGTCTAAAGAAAATGGTATTGAGTAGCTTCTTCAAAAATGTGTACACTTAAATTTGACATCGAATCATTAGTTGCGCCATGATCTGTTAAACAGTATGCATACTTAGTGAACACAGATATTTTGTATGGAATTATAATTTGACGGGAGAGTCTATGAAGTCTTTTTTTTATATTTCACGTCTTGCTGAATGAGAGCAATTGATACGTCTATTTCTGAAGGACTAAGCATGGAATTGTATTGTTTACATATATTGTTCTCAACCATTATACAGAAATCGTTGCCGCGTTAATATAAACTTTGGGCTAATTACGAAACTGTTGACCATTGTTTGCCTCAATACAATCAATTCCACGGAGAGTTACTTTGCTTCTCCTGAGGGTTGAATAGATTTCCAATGGGAAGACGTGAATCAATAAACTCATTATCGTTCCAATTTGATTCACCTTTGATATATATCAACGACTCGTTAGTGTTGAATTCGACAATTATTCAAGATTATTTGAGGCAGAGATTGGGTTGTATTCCATCTCTTTAATATGAATAAGTAAGAATCGCATTTCAAATGCCAGCATGTCACAGTGTAGTATAACGTCGTGTGTCGCGTACTTGTATATTAACGCACAGAAGTTTACTGAACATTCTGATAAAACAAAAACATTTATCTACCTATCTATTTATCTTTGAAACAGAATCATTTGCATGTCTATCAATTGATATATTTTTTTACGTTTAAATGACCACAGCGCGAAATGTCTAACATAAAAAGACACAACTACTCTCAGCGAGTTTCAACGATAAGGTGACTTGCCATACAGGCAGTGGAAACGATGTGTCCACTCAAATTGATATTTATTTGTAATCCTTTGAAAATACGGTATGGTGAAAACATTCCCTTTTTATTGAAACATATACACGTAATAACTGTTGAAATACATTAAAGAAACCGTGGATATAACCCTTTTCAGAACATAATGTGTTTTATAGTAGTGTAGAAGTAACGAAATTGTGATGAGACAAAAGGAACGGATATCGATATACTCAAAACATTGAAACTTATATTATATAATTAAACAGCACAAACGGCAAACTCGCCAGGTATTGAATTTCCGAAAAGCTTTAAAATAGCTTTCTTTTGGAAAACCACTCTATTCGTTAATTTGGGAGTAACATAAATAAATATGTCTTAAATGGAATGTTAATCAGACGGTTATTCCGTTATTTCAACACGTCGGATAATGGATGCCACTATAGTTTCAGGTACTCTCTATATTATTTCAATTGAACGTAAGAATTAAATATGTGATGTGGAAGAAATTACACAGCAATAAATTTTGGCTTTTGTTGCTTTATTCCCGCAACAACATTTCAAATATTAAATTAATTGACTGGAGGCATATAGTTGATGTGAGTTACCACAATTACCATAGTAACAAGTGAAATATGCTATGGTGGCATTATTACCCCTTTCAGTAAAACATAGACACTTAATAATTGGGGAATACAGCAACATTTTTGTCGATTGACCCTATTATATCGAAAATTATATATAGTTGTTTTTTCACTCCTACTGAGGCGATTGTCGTCATCGTGAGATCAAATCCCGTTTTTCATGTTGTAATAATATTAATAATAGTAATTAATATGTATGTGTTTGCATGTACAATTATTAACTCAGTAGTGGTCAAAAGGTCACATCCTCATCGCCGGGTTCCGATTCTAAAAGAAAACGCATAAATAAGGCCAGTCTTAAAAAAAGGCGGTGTGATTGGTTGAAATTAAAGTGTTTTGATTGGCTGTTGGTACACTGTCAGCTGAAATCCGATGCGAGGGTATAAAACCAAGTTCAATAATTTCGTTCATAAATGACGATGTGATACCCCTATACTAGTATCTAAAACTAAACAAGCAACACAAACAATGAAAGCTAAACAAAGAAAGTGTGAACAGCTGTGATTAAACTAGAACAAAGATGTAAAAACAGCCGTGAAAACAAGAATTAAAACAACGACCTAAAATCGCTTCACTAAATTACCATCTGTACTATCAGACAACTGGTTTACTAAAGTATAAAGTGACATGGTAGGTAGTGCGTTTGCCTACTCTGGCCATGCAATTGCTATGACCATGCGTGTAAATACTGTGTTTCATGTTATGCTATAAGTGTGTTTGGAACAGTCATGTCATATTGTCACATGTGAGTGTTGAGTTTCGGTTTTAATATTTTTAATATCGTGAAAGTATTGGTAATTTTGTTGCGGATATTAATTTGTCAGTAGCACCACAGTGTTAAAGCAGCGTGGTTTGTTCATCGTTAGACTGCCCAAAAGAACAGGTTCTTTCGTTCACAATGTTCGTTGTACACCATGTTTATTATTGCTACAGGATAAAATAATTGTTTTGCCTGTCTATCGAAAATAATTACTTGAGTACATGCTGGTATCCTCTATGACCGCCAGCAATATTTTTCATAGCCCGAAGTGGTAATAAATTTAAAAAAATGGTGATGATAATATTGTATGATTAAAATATCGAGTGGCTGTTGGCTTACAGGGTAAACCAATTTGATTGGGTTAGAGTCTTGTAAACCGTACGAGCATGTTTATACCATGATGAAAATGGGAATGCGCATTCACTACACGCTATCACTACAAGTTGTATTTTGGGGGAGTGCTTTTGAATCTCGTGTTGTTATATGTTCGTAAATGTGCCTGTAATGTTTATTAATTACACACAGGTGTTCGTCACTGCATGGTGGACATATTTGTCCCCGAGTTCGTATCTGGGTAGGGGCTTAGTCTTTTCCACGAAACGAAACGAAACGAAACAAAACCCGAACCCTAACCCTAACTCGCATTTTTTTTTCATTGGCCCAATAATATCTGAGAAAATTTCACACTGTGAAATACGGACGTGACGATGTTTGAGGTCGTTCAAAATCTAAGGTTAGGGTTAGGGTTAGGGTTTCGTTTCGTTTCGTTTCGTTTTATTTTGTTTCATTTCGTTTCGTGGAAAAGACTAAGCCCCGGGTAGGTCGTTCTGACCATGACAATACTAGGCATTTTTTGTGTGTAGAATTAAATTCTACATTGGGCATTCCAACTAGCAAAAGAGCATTCACCACACACTATACCAAGCTGTCATATTTGGGGTAGTGCGATGTGTCGTAACGTGAATCACCTCTGCTTACAGTGACTAGGAATATTAGCCGAGTTGTTATTTCGAATCTTTTCTTTCGTGTTTATATGTTCGTATATGTGGTTGTAATTTCGATTACCTAAGACACACTAGTAACTATATATGGGTTAATCGTTGGGCCCTGTGATTTTTACATTTATGAAAACAAATTTGTTAAGGTAGAGATGCAGGTTCGTGGGCACTTGGGGGAGTGAGCCATTTTAATTATGAGCATTAGCAAACTTCTTACTGAGTGAATTGTTATGCAAATTAGCAATTATCTCAGCTTTTTTTAGTGCACATTCCAGAACTTTTAAAAAAAAATAGCTCCTAGACGCTTTGACCTTTTGTTTTTAAATTTTCACAAATGATTGACAATGTGTTTATCTTCGGGGCATTCTTTTTATTTGAATAGTGTTACAGCAATCGTACAGACAACTAGCCTGGGTGTTAATTTATGCATAAACTTGAAGTAGTGAAATTTGAGCTGCTGCCCTACACAATTGACAACTGGTAGACAGTTTTCTTCATAGTAAACAGATGTACCCATAAACCAATTTTGACAGGAAACAGAAGCATTGTTTAGAAGCTAATTTTTTTTAAATCACTTTTGACCAAAAAAGCACATTTTTGTGCATATTTCAAACTACAGTGTCCATACAAATAAAATACTAACAAAACTTTAAAAGTCATACAATAAGCTTTCCGAGAATATATAGTTTTGTGGACAAGGGAGGTCATCTTGGTTTCCTAATTAACTAATTATAATACCTGTCAGGTAAACTGTATCTCTACCTTAATTTACCTACTGTTAATTGTTAGTTTGTATTAAAATGAATTTTAATTAATTACGCATTACCTGAAATCCAAAATGCAAGTTTACATAATGTCACCTATATGCACAATACTGTGTTGGTTCCAATACCAATAGTCGGTTGGTTGCCTTTCTTGTATTAACACACCATGTCATCTACCGTTTCTCAGGTATACATGGCCTATTTCATCCTAACTTGGTACATTAGTTATACACACTTGGTTAATTGGCATTTATTCAAAGATTCCACTCAAAATGAATCGAAGTTGGTGATCATAACAAAAAACATATTATATGCGTGTTCCAATTATGATTATTCGAAAATATTATGTGCATATTTGCGGGCATTAATGAATCGGTACGCTATGAAACAATGATGGATGGAGTAGCTTATACTCAGTGAAGCCTGGTGGAGGTATATCATCGTATCAAACGCAAACGTTTTTGAATATATCTGTATATAGGTTATTATATTATTTAAAAATGGTAGTAATTTTTTTTAAACACAACCAAGGTTTATTCACTATAGAAGTATGTAACGGAGGTATTCCATTATGTGTTTACACCCCCTCTTCTCCGGCCGGGACACGTGTTTGAAGAAAACAGGGAAATTCTCATTACACAATGCTGTCGATGCTATATTGCTGGGCTTTATTGAAGCCTACTGCAATCTTAATCGAAATGCCTTCAGTTTATCTTGTCGTAAAAGGGCATGATCGGTATATAGTACGTGATATGGACTATGTTGCATGTCACCAGGAATTAAATTGGTCGGTTAATTTAGTGGAATGTAATTTGCCCTTGAACTGTGTATTGACTACTAATACGTGTACTGTGTGATTGTCAGTAGTCTCATCAGAACTATGATGTCTATTGTGTGTGTGTGTGTGTGTGTGTGTACATCGAATGTAATAATAATAAAACACGATAAAAATATTGAGTACATCTTGCGCGTGTGCGTCTGTCTGTCCGTGCGTCATTACATTCTTTGATCTGCCAAAAAAAAAACAAATGGTTTGCATTAAATTATAATTTGGTGAAAGATTCCATGCAGTCTATTTATTTTGTTTTTCTTGTATTTTGACTAAGAGCCTATACCTCAGAGACTTCCCATTTTAAATGCATTGTTTTCATATTTCGTATTCAACTTAAATAAACAAACCATACTTTAGTTAATTGACGCGTAAAAGAAAAACATTTTGCTAATTGTGAAAATGAGATTTTTTTCAATGCAAAGGCTGAGGATTACTGTGCTTTCTCCAAGAGTTGAAATATTGATTTCTAGTGAGAGGATTTGATAACTGCTGTTTGATCGTACCCACAATATATCAGAAAGACAATGATTCGTTAGTATTAAATTTAACTCGGGATATTTAAATCTATTTGTATGTCAACACATCAGTTATTTACAACACATGGCTGCACATGATTGGACTGTATACTTCTATGTATGTAATCGCTTTCAAATTGTACATTTATGAAAACTATTCACAGGTAATATGAACAGAAATTTTATTCAAATATGCATGAAAAACTCAAATTTCAAATTAGCTGATTTGTGTTACGTATTCAAAACATACATGCCAATATCAAAAGTATTACTGAACATGCCTTAAAACTAATGAATTGACAGCTTACGTGACGTTCTAGTAGTAAATTACGTTTTATTATTCACAGCTACTTGTCTGCAAAACAGGTTTATTTACGTTGTATGTCCATAAATTGCTATAATTTTTTCAGTTTTAATGACAACAGCGCATATACTCCAAAATGAAAAGACGCGATTACTGTTATTGTTTGTCCTGCTTGAGGTGACGTACCACACACAGTTTGTGAATCACTGTATTCTTGAAATATATGTATTCATATATATATAGTTCTTTGGTATATCGACATGGAGCTGGTTCTGAGCGTATTGCATTTTTCATTATAGAATGTTGTGTGAATAATGGATTTGTGGAAAAAAGTTGTCTAATAAGTATATTGTGTGTCTCTTCTATTTCTAAAGCCGATTGAGCAAATAGCTGACAATACATTGCTGCAATAAAGACACACACGTAATATCTGCTGAAATGTATTCAATATCTAATGGTTATGTTTACCATTAAGAGTAAGTGACTGAGAACAGAACAAATGTCGGTCACGATAGACATTCATTCATAATCTGAGATACTATTTTGTATTATTTGTTTTGAGATAGAGATAAATGGTTAACAAAATGTATTTTAAATTAACTTTAATGAATGATAATAAATTTTTAAAAAGTAATCTATACCGGAAGTGACAAAGCATTCAATTTTGTTCGCATATTTTCACGCAACAATCTCAGAAACTTACAGTGATATATCTATGGGAGTAGGAAGCTTAAAATATCGTTATTTGATTCACAATCATTAGTACAGTGTAGTAACACGTGTTTTCTTTCTGTCGCCTGTTATTGACATTACTGTGCTGTTACTTGGGTCACACTTTACATCATATAGAGACACTTCTGGAAAATCCACAGCAATGCTAAGTGGAATCGTGATCTGATATTTAATTAAATTCGGCATACCCTATATACACTAGATGTACGTTAAGGGTACAGTCACGCAAATTATTATTTTGGTACATGTGAGTGTCGAGTTTCCCATTTCATGATAATTAATATCACGTATGTATTAATAATTCTAGGCATTCTTTTGGGAAATATTTAATTGTCAACAGCACCAGAGTGTTAGAGGAGCGTGTTTTGTTCATCTTTAGAGAGCCTGGCGGCATTTACAATTTTGTTTGTATACTACGTGTATTATTGCCATGGGGTGGATTGATTGTTTTGCCTGTCTGTCGCAAAAAATAACACGATGCCACGCTGGTATCCACTGTGCCAGCCAGCAATATTTTTTATAACCAGAGGCGGTAATAAAACTATTTCCTTGAGGGTAGTATTGCAAGATAAAATATTGCAATACGAATCTCGTCCTATTCGAAATCAACTAATTATATCCAGTAGGGTTTTCTTGATTGCGTGGATGTATGAATAGGTTGGAATATACTAGTAGTGGGAATCGGTAACTGAAATTAATGGGTACCCTTGCATGCATAAATAGTAAAGAATGAAGCAATTCTCTCGCTTTTCATACGCGAAGACATTGTCAATCTAGGCAACCATTGACAAGTATTTCTTTTACGTCATGTTGGTTTCTTCCATTCATTTGTTTTACACAGAACAACATTAAACAATTTATGCTCAATGACCAATTTACAGTAATAGATATATGAGTATATTGTTGAATTCGGTTGTATTTGAGAGATAGAGCGTATATGATGAAGTGTTCAACTGATCTAGACCATTATTTAACAATCAAACCAATTTATTCCACACAACAGTTTTGCGGACCGTTCCACAACTAATGTTGCAAGACAAATTACTCCATATCCGGAATTTGATTGTTTCGTATTTCACCACGTCGAACACAAAGTCCCATAACACATTATGTCTATGTGTTCTGTGTACCAGGTAACAATGATTGCATTCCACTTGCACCATAATGTTTACAATGTGTATATGACTGTGATGGTATTATTCAGTCGTCGATCATTTGAGTTGGACAAGTTTTGTACCAGGTTCTGTGAGTAAATGTGGTTCCATTTGCTCCACTTGCTAAAAGTTATAATGTTGCAAATGTTTTGAGACCCTCAATCTGATTAAAGTCTGATGTATTGTACGGCGTGTATTTTTTTATTTCATATATTTTATTTTATTAGTGGTATATTGTGTAAATTGATGTATTATTTTAACATGCATCTTACTTTGTATTATAACTGCCGCGATGACCAAATCATTTGCCAGCAAATAAATCATAAAAAAGTACATGAATTCAATATTTAAAACAAATTAAAAAAATGGAATTTTGTTTTAATCAGATTGCTTTGGCCCTGTGAAATCCAAGAGTATAGCAATATACCTTCCCAAACTACAATATTGTGTCAATACAGGTGAGATGACAATTAGGTACAATGACTTGTATTGCTATTTAATTATGTATTCATTATTGTAAATTTATGAAATCCTCAATAAATAAAACAGTGTTTTGACACTTTATTATAGCCACTGTTTGGGTAGATATATTAGAATTTATAGATTATATAATACTATCCTTGGCGTCATCTTTGATTTCACAGACAATGCTGCTAACTAAAGCATTGCATATAATATTCGTAGATACATACACACGTGTACAAGTGTGCATTGCACTGGACATATGGAAACGAGAGGTATAAATATAACAGACATTGTTCACTCAGTGTTTCATGGAGACTGTAAAATACGTTTCCTTGGATACAAACACTTTCACTATAGGGGAATTACACAACACATACAGTGCGGTAAATTTGAAGTGCTCATTTTCAGAGCTTCCTGTTTTGCTAAAGAGAAGAAAAAAACGAACATGGAAGGGTGTATCAATGGTTAATATAAAGAGATGGGTCATTAGAGATAATGATTTTTGAAACATAGGAAAAACAGTGGAAAAAATATACTTAGTGAAAATATACCACCATTTGAAGAAAGCAAAAACAAAAATTACAACAACATGATCCTGACAACAATTATTTGTTCAAATCTAACTTAGAAACACAATAATATATAGTTTTATCATTGTACCATATCACCTCCAGTTTATAATGGTTGACCACCTACATTAAACATAATCATTCATTTTCTGTATGTATCTATTTATTTTGTGCTCCAACCTGTTATTGCTAATGTCGACTACTGTGTCTACTTCAAAATTGCCTTGTCCTTTCTATTCAGTCTTTTTCTTTGATGATTTAATTTGATATGATTAAGAACCATTGTCTAAACATGGAATAAACTTTTAGTGGCCAGAGATGCAAGTCAATTAAAATTAAGGATATATGTTTTGACTGGGCACTGGGAATCGTGTTTTTCATTATTTTCTATATTTGTAACAATTAGTTCATGTTCAAGGACTATGTTATTTTAATAGTGTTCCATTAGTGCTCTGCATGATCCAGCTGACTTTCAACAAATATGTGGGTAGGTCTTATCCAACCTCGACTTGACAGTATAATTGCTATACACGCTGTGTATTTTCATACCGTTTACGGAGAAATATGTTAGAACAACCTGTTTAGTAACGACGAGTGTCAGTTATACTTCACTTATATAAGGGTGCTGACAATATTTTATCATATAATATACATTGTACATTATATACGACCCATCTTGAACACGATGCGAAGCCTCAGTCAACGACTTTTACAAGCTACAATTTGAATTATAATTGAAATTTGTCACTAGAAATGTTTATTTTTATTCATGCATATATATAGTTTACATTGATCTATGTATGATTGAGCTAATGGATGATTTTGCAATGGTGGGATTAAGAAAAAGCTGCTACTTACAAATACTCTAGGCCAAGGTTACATGTATTACATTGCATGCGTTTATAACACAAATATAAAAAACACACAAATCTTGTGGCGTTCATTCCACTAATTTAGTAAACGAAACATAAACGACTCCTATAAAGACCAATTAAAAGATTATTTCTGGTTACCCAACGCGAAGAAGAACTATTATAGTAGGATAATATTTTTCATGGGCAAAAGTACACCCTGGCATTATGTCAATACTTCCAGACTCATTCCGATAGTTTATTTTTAGACTTATCTTAGATTGAAATAGTTGACCAATTTCCAGATTACGTGACTCAAAAACAGACTCTATTTGGAGGGAACATTTATATAAATATTTCCAATAGACGTCTTCAATTCCAGGATGTAGACAATGTAGCGAGCTGTGATTAGACAATTGTGATCGGTAATGCATGTACGTGAATAAACCTGAATGAGAAAGCCCTAACACGCGTGCTCATTTATGCGACCTATTAGATCATACGGTCAATAAAGATAAAAAGGGTTTTGTATTAGCTAAGATCTAAGTGTCGACTTTCGTTATCAGTTGGATATCTTGAGACCAATTTGAACAGACATCTAAGGAGACAAGTCTGATCTGAATTGTATGATTTGACAAAACTGAACTAAACTGGACTTGAAGAGATCTGGCAGTACTCTTGACTTTTGCCCAAAGGCTCATAATTACATAATTCAAAAATAATGTTTCCGCATCATTTTCATTTTTATTTCACGCAGGCTGTAGTGTTCAACATTAAACACATGTAGCGCCATTATTAGTAATGATGGCTGCCTCGTGCTGTTTTTTTTATTACATCTTTGTACTCAATTAACTATAATTAAGTTTATTCGCACTCATTATCAATTTGACAGATTTACAGCTTATGTGATTGTCTATTTTTTGTTTGTTAGTGCTTACTATATCCGTACAGCGGTATCTCCTCGATTTATTTAAGTATTCAGAACTTTCAAATAATTTCTAACAATCCACAAATAGACGAAAACAAAATCACCGAACCGTTAAATGTAATTCAATATGTTTCTGAAAATAATATGTATTTAATTAACCCGTATTTAAAATATGAATAATTTAGAACTTAAAGTGGTAATGACAATAATCGGCTGGTATACAGTTTCATAACTTGAAACTGTAGTAGCCAATCGCTGGTCATGGTACTGAATCACACATCCGAACAACCTAGCTTACTAGAAAGTCTCCAACAGATCTGAAAGTTGGTCTAAGGTAGGTAAGTGTTTCTTTTAGAGGGACGTGGGCAACATAAGTATAATCCAGCATTGTGTGTCTTTATCATCTCGACTTAATACAATGTTTCTTTTACTTACCTAAAAAGTCCTTGTGGTGTCTCTAGCGTTCAATGTGACAACTGATGTACACTTGGTTAAAATTCGGAAACATGGTAATGATGCCCTGGCAACGAATACCCAATGCAGTGATGATACGCACTAGCGGATTTACGTAGTGCTGAGTGTTACAAAGAATCATTCACACTGAGCATTGTCCACCGGGAATCCACCACACGCGGCAGATGTACCGACTGCGTTGTGAATAGACGTAACATCGTCATTAGGCGTCGAGTCATATACATCGTGCACTGTGAGATCCCGTTAAATATGATACACTCCGGGTTTTTAGTGATAGCCTGTGTAATACTGACATCATCTGTGACATTAAGCTCAAGGGGACACCATTTGCGAAATGCGCGTGATGTGATCAGCCAGGTAAGGAAAACTGTTCATAAAAATACCACACATACACACACAAGCATATGACGGTATGTTCTCGTAGTTACTAATTGTTGTGTTGCGTGTGACTTATCTCAGCACCCTGACTCTGGGATGTTCTAAAAGTGTCTAACGCCCAACACTTTACCCAAACATCGTACACTTATTAACTTATCCTAATTATCCTGAATACAATGTGATAGGGTGTGTGCAGATTGTATTACTTATTATCATGGATCGTCAACAGATGACTTTATTGCTTCTATTACTTCAGTACATTGAAACGACCATTTTTACATTGCGTGTATGTTACATACCAATAATACATCGAATGCAAACACTCTGAGTTACTTTTCAGTGGAAATATCCCTTCCCCCAAATTACAGGAACCGTAGTGACTTGCGCAAGTCATGGATGAGTAATCTTGACGTTAATCCCATCAATCACGTTTACTCATAGAGAATATTTATCGATATAAACGTGTTTGCTACAATTTCATTATAAAATCATCAATGACCTTTCAGATTAGAGATTTATTGATCAATTGATGTTATTTCAAACGTTTTAAAATGTCGTAGTAATGAAGTAATTAAATTTATATTAGATGGAACTATCCCGATTCGACCAGAGAAATTCAATTCCAACCACATGCTGTTTATAGAACACAACTAGCGGTTCACAATATTATTGTCAGTACTTATTGACGATATATGTGTAGTGGTACCATTGATAACACAATAATTCACTTTGAACTTTTCTTTAACCATACCCTGAGGTGAAATCAGCAACAGTTCACGCAAAGATCAACAATTAAGTCAATTTCGTTGACGTTTCTATGAGAGATTTCTATGAAACGCGATAAACAAGAACATATATATAACAGCAACATAGCATGTAGCTAGAGGCGTTGTCAATCAATTATCGCGGGGTGGATACTTCGTAAGTGATGTGTGTCATTATTCCACTATAATTTCGGAGAATTCCATTGTAACAGTATAATTTATTGTAATTACTAGTCATCAAGATTATACTACATGGTCAGTTTAACTAATCACCTGTCAGATCACACATTTTTCTTCACGCCGTAGCCTATTAACCAGCAAATGTTGACGATTTCATGAACCTTCACAAAATCGCGAACATGTCTATGAAATTGAGTCTGAATAGTTCGGTGAAACATAGCCCTAGAACTGGGTGGCATATACAAATTCGGTAACCTATTTTAAATGTAATAATGCAAAATCAAAAACGAGATTAACGAAAACCAGAAACGGCCAATCACACGGGGAACATTTTTCTTATGTTCACAGCAACTTCCGTAATTTAATCTTCTAAGCAAATATCAACAAAAAAGTACACTTCTCTCGACATAATAAATATTTTCTATAGTTTAGTAAATGGTTGAACATCGCAATTATTATTACTCGTGTTTCCCATGTCGCTACTTTAAGAAATATACTACGATATTGATTTTAACGGAAAATGTCAGTGATTGAAATTCCACAAGATTAGCAAGGACTGTTTGCTAGCGTGGTGTTACACTACTGTTATATCATGGCCCTGTTTATTATTCATTGAAATGCCGTGGTGATTAAATCAGTTTACAGATTTGCAGAATACGTTCAAATGTACCCATAATTATTTGAAACACGAGGACCAAATTTTAGTACCTAATTTAACTTCTTGAATAGAAATCTATGTTGCTCATTCAATTGCAGCTGCCTACTAATGTGTAAGAGGATTCTTCCAATCTGGATTAGTTAGTCTTTTGTATTCTGACGTATGTAATTCAAGATTGGGTGGCAGTGTACTTAAAGTATCTGCGCTGTTTGTATTCGTGTTTAATTATCAACACATTGCACATATTGTTATTTGTAAACATTTTACAAGAACGCAATATAATGTTACAATTACAAGAAAAAGGTGAAGTTGAGGCTCAAATTTGTATTAGTAATATCATATCACTCCGTTTACCTATTTGTCTCTAGAGACACGATTTCCATCACTGGCATTTATTTTTTATACATAATACACGCAAATGATTTTCAATCAATCGTAATTGGACGGCATCGCTACTTAAGGTGTAACGCTACCCCGATTTATGGTTAGTGGGCATGCTGGATGGTTTTACGTTGCATTAAATGCGATTGAGGTCACCTCGTAGCACTATTCGACTGATACACGTTATCACTAAGCAAGATACAATAGAAATAGTTAAAAGCCATATACAAATGAACTGAATATGGAATAGGGTTAATTTTACTGTGACTGCCTTGGCTGTGTTAAGTACTTACATACGTCATCACAACTTTAATGGCATCTAACTTATCCTAGGGTGAAATGGATTAATATGTAATTTATCAACGATATATCTCGATTAGAATATATACGCCTCGATGAAAACATCGTTGAACAGATACTGCTTCGCGTAACATGGTGCACAACGTTTGGCTATGTCACTATGTATACATCCGTTTTTCATTTGTATAACTTTAATTAATTTTATTGTAAACACTTAAGAGCGCTACCAAAATTCAATACCAATTCAATACCGAAGTTCCGTCACTAGAGTCATGCAGTGTATTTATCCTGCAATTGATTCAAGTTCAGAGGAATTGTGTGGAGTTAATACCTGCGTAACCACATTTGAATAGTGAGAATGGAAGCCGCGGCGTTCATTGTTAGAGGTTTTACGCGAACCCATAACTCAAGGCAATGTGTATTTAATTGCAGATTCATTCCCTGGTGTTATTAATTGGTAGCGTTTCACCTTCGCCGTGTATCGTTGCCGTAGTAACGCTTTTATGTCCGTTATAATCTCCAGGGTTTTAAGATTGTATTAATTTAGAAAAAAATATCAACGATAATCATAATTTTTGATTTGATCTATAAGCCTAGCGATAAATAGTACGAACACACCATACAATAATACCAGTCATGGATGAGTGTCGAAAGAAAAAATATAATCCACAACCTTTATGAAAGCCTTCTTATCTTACAAGAGAATTCTTGAATTGTGGGAAAAAAGAGATGTTCAAGAAATAGTTTGTAATTTGAGAGATGTACATAAGCCCTGCAAGTGAGTATATGTTTCAACGAGTTTGTTATGCTGTCTTTCAGACGCTTAAATTATTTAAATTTGATGGCGCACAAAATCTTTTCATATAAACATTCGTATGACGTCACACATGACTCGATTAGGAATCAAAACACGATTATAAAAAAAACATAGTGGGCTATGTGGAACTACGAATGGTATACCTTTATTGCTTCAATTATGTTCATTTCCTCCTCTTTTATTGCCCAATCTTCAAGGTTGAAATGAATCATCGACTAAGTGATAATGTATTCCCAGGTTACCAGTAGACCGTTTGCTTCCATGGATTGGAACATGTATGCTATTGGTGAATTGAGTTGTCGTGCGAATGTGTTTTCTCTTAAAATTCCGATCGGGTTTATGACAAATAAAATGATAATGAACAGACAATGTTTATTTCCATGATCGTGAACTACAGTGCAGGAAGTACGTAAGCGAGAAGCACATTAGATGTCATGGATTTGTATTTGTTTTAATGTACATGTATATTGAACTCTTTAAATGTGCACACTTATAAGTGCCACCAGAATGTCTCATACATATGCCAAGTTATCTTTAACATAATTCATGTACACATTATTCCAGTGATAGTACCCATATTAAAATATTTCGCATAATATGTATGTATGTACAACTGGTATTGAGATATTATTATTGTTGAAAATGTAATATATGATAGACAAATCATACAATGAATATAATTGCACTTATTAGAATGTTTATATTAAATATTACCTCATCTTTTATGGATAAACAATAATTATTTTATAGATGTATAACACTGTATGTAATATTGCAGTCTGAAGAACACCTGCTGTGTTATTGTATATTTTGACAAGCGAGTTTTTTTGGTCTGAATTTTAAAATATTATTATAACTGTTTTATTAGATTGTAAATCACCGTATCGAAAGAATTGTTTCGAATTTAGCGAAAACTTATTAGTGTTATTTTCAGTGGGGATAGTTTTCATAAGACAACAAGTGACATGACTGTAGTCATACTATCTAACACAGCACCGCACGTTTTTATCACATAATAGTAAAAAACGTGTCACGTGACGTGAATGGTGGGATATTGTTGTGGTGAATAAATAATATACACTTTGTCCTTGTATGCTGTAAATATAATTTTATAAACTATCGTGATTGTCTAGGAAGTATGTACTAAATTAAATAACACACCCAACCATGGATTGTTGAATACAAGTCGTATCGAGGAAAAAACACAAAATAAGTCACCTTTGTTAATATTTTGTACACTGTACGAATTGTAAATTTTAAATAATTTGTTAATTTGTTCTTTTGTGTGTATTAATTACGTTGTACGTTTTGTACATCAAAGTTGCTCATTTGACCACCTAATCACCTAATGTTTAACGACTTTGTCACTTCAATATTTTATTGCAGTTAATATGAGGCAAAGCACGTTACATGTTATCTCAGATTTGCATATGTTAACGCATCATATATATTATGACAGTGGCCGGTCAAGTGTTATTCCGGCTTTTCCAGAGGTGGCGGCACGATATTCTGCATGGGGGGGGGGGGCGAGATCTGCTCACTAACCTCGTGCCTAAGACGTGACCTGACTAGAGAGTCTGGGGGCATGCTCCCTTTTAAAAATTTTGAGGGGCAAATTTTGCTGACACAAAGGGTTTCAGCTTGAAACGTATTTCTGCCCGCCCCCGTGCTGCCGCCACTGTTTTAGCGTTTCCATAAATACATTTATTATGGTAGCGAAAGTGTGTGACCTAATATGTAAATACATACTAATAAAGCTTTATTTAAACGTGTGAGTAAATCATAACATCTGTTATCACTTCTTGGTCTTACTTAACCTTGAGGTCAATATTCCATTCTTTTGTAAATGAATTTATCTATGTTTGTGTGAGTATGTGTATGTGTGTGTGGGGGGGGGGTGCGCGGTGTGTTCTCTGTACACTGTTATTGTTATATATCCATTGTCTTTGTTGAAATCCCTATACGACTAGTGATTTAGGATTAATGGTGGGTATGTGCTTCTTATTGTTCATACTAATAATGCCACATAGCAATACATATGAATACATGAATTTTTAAAGAATTGTCTAAGTAAACTGCAAAACAATGTGAGTAAGTACAAATAATAAAGCTTCATACATTTCGTACATTTATACTAGGTGTGCGTATCAGCTGATCATGTAGATATATGCGATACCCAGCCTTGCAAACCACCCGCAACATGTCAACCGTCTTGCACTGAGCTAGGATACATATGTATGTGCCACACGGACGTATTTCTTGGTCTTCGTTGTAATGAGCTTGCTGTCAGCGTTGGTAAGATATGTGTATACTGTCACTTTAAATTCTATGGTCGCTTGAATATAACATTAGTTACTGTACATATCACAGTATCTGCATCCGAGCTGTATAATATGACAATAAAGGAAAAATATATTTTGTTAACCATTTGCAAAGTCAAACCAAAGTCAACTTTTAACATTTGAAACACAGAACTTATAACCACATTTTTCACAAAATGGCCTGTGGCTAATAGAATATTTTCTTAACAGTCATAAAACTTAAAGCGGAAGTTTCGTCACCTGCGCACGCGCGGGAATCCCAAGCGACGATAACAACACACGCTAAAAACAATGTAAACATGTTGTAAACAATGACACGCTATGGCCATCTGACACATGCGCAGGCGACGACTCCCCCGCTAATACTTAGAATAGGAATAATGTATTTCGGGGTAGAAACATGTGACGTTCAGACGGTGTTTAATTGCGTAAATTTCTCAAACCAACACTTTGCGTACACACTGATTGTAATTATTTGCAAAACTGGAAGATAATTATTTATATATTCTTGTCTTATATATTAAGGTCAGGTCGGTAGCGAATGTTACGTCGAAGCAGATGGCAGTGATTATCGAGGAACCGTCAGCATCACAGAACATGGTAAAACTTGTCAAAACTGGTTGTCCCAAACACCACACCCGCATAATAAGATACCGCGAAATTATCTCACTGCTGGTCTCGGTGATCACAACTATTGCAGAAATCCCGATGGTTCGTCTGCCGCTTGGTGTTACACCACCGACCCTGGTACCACCTATGAAGACTGTGATATTGGGTTACCATCGCCTAATGAGTGTTCACGGGGTTAGTTTGAATTAAACAATAATTACAGTTGCAAAAGATTGGGCGTTACACGTTCACTGGTTCGGTGACTTTATTTAAAACTAATTTCACATTCAAATTATATGGGCAAATATACTAATAAATACTGTACTATCTGTTGTAATGTACACCAGTCCCAATGCACATTACATGAATAAATATATACAACCAGTTAAATGTGCCCTTTCGTAACTTGCTTCGTTTCACACTAGTCTCCACACTACATTTTCCATACAAATCAGTCTTTTTTCTTATTTATTCCACCGTAAATGGTGTTGGTTATATACCAGTGCATTATTATTAATAATATTGCTTTAATGTATACAGACGTTAGCTGGTTAATACATCGGACGTATCAACAATAGATAAAAAACTAAAGGTTTTGAAAATAAAAAAACGCCAGTACATTACATACCCGTAAAACAATATTTGCTATATGACACCACCCAGGGAAATAAATCTCACAAAGACGATACGGTGAGATAGCTTTCATATTTCTACCCAACAACTATAACTTATTAACACATTGACAATCGTATTATTGTTTTTTGTTTTGTGTTGCAGACATCGCATACATCGGATGCTTTACAATTTTCGACAACAGCAATACGCTGAAAGGTGCATGGAATGCCTCGGAAGATGCGAATCTGACGCCCGCTATGTGTGTGAGATTATGCGCCAATTACGGCACTTTATATGCAACCCTGTTTGTCAACAACGAAGAACCAGGATGTTACTGTAGTAACATATACGATAAAAGCAGGCCATTGGATGATGCTGATTGTTCAGTTGCCTGCCCGGGTAACAGCGTTCTACACTGTGGTGGTTATGATGCAGAATCCGTGTACTACACAGGAATCCGTATGTATTTTAACTTGAGAAATGTGTTTGTGTACTGATTTCTTTTTTAAACAGGCGGCCAGCTAAGCCCTTATTTGCATAGGTTGGTTCATACAGAATTGAATCCGTTAAGATTTAAACGCTGTCATAACCCACACTTCGAGGCCGTTTTTCAGCAAACAAACTATAGGTTGAAGAACATTCACGGAGCTGTCAGACAGATATCTAATCTAGAATACTTTTGGATTGTATTTTTATATGATCCCATATTTGAACAGTGGCGGTATTGCGAGACAATTTTCACATAAATGGTTTGAGTACATAAAACATATTTGGTTTGCAAATAAACTTAACAAATATATATTTTGTAAATCATTTTCGGCATTGATGTACTGCATTTCAGCAAATTATTAGTTTTTATGCCGATGATGTTGCACGTTGACGCTAGAAAAAAGACTGTTTCGACGTGATTATATTTACTATATAGTTCATATCCAAGCTAAGCTAGCTTGAATAACGTGATTTATACAGCTAACATTGGAGTATTGACACGTATTTCCACATTGCAAATATGTGGCGAGGTCGGTGAACTTGATGTCTGAAAATATTTCTCATCATAGAGGAATTTAGCATATAATTTCAATTTCTCTTCGAAATAACTAAATCGATCAAATGTGCTAGAGAAACATTATTTAATTATCACAGATGTTATATTAGTCGGAGCACGAAAACATTAAATAAGCATATTTTGAAGACCTAGCCCGAACTGTGAAGTACCCTGGTTTTGTGTGGTTCAGAGTTAGTTTACGTTCCATGGACATGTCAGCTAGTCAGTGTACGGCTTAGTTTTAGTACAGATTAAACATTTGGGTGATTTATGGTCTTTATTATCCTCTTTCATTTTATATCAGTAATAGAAATATTAGTTAGTGCGTGCAAAATTTGCAAATAAATGTCAAATTCATAACAAAATCGCATGGAAACGGATTAGCCGATCATATTTTTAAAACACATAAATATTTAAATTTCATTATGATATGAGTTGATAAATCGCAATAGATCAGTAAAAACTAAGACCTATTTGCGAGGTTGCAATATGTCCTCTATCACACTGCGAAATGTTACACGCAATAGAATATGCAAATGAGAACTTGGACGCCTATGATGATGTAACTGTTTTCAGGTAAAAGCAATGCACTCAGAGTAGGTTTTTATAGTATTGCTCATTTCACGCAATCGAAAAAATCACTTTATCATTTGGTAAACATGGAATATTATCGCACAAAAAACGAAACATGATATTTATTTACTTCTAGTAGAAATTTCCCGAAGCGTGTCAATTATACTCAATATTTATTTTTGTATTGCACGTTATGTAGCATAGTTGTATACACATACCACATACATTTATACGGTGGCGAGTTACAGTGGTTCATGATAAATGCGACAATAATTGACTGTAATTGTACGAAACCTGCATCCTAATCTGTGTACCAAATAAAGTACGGATACTGGAAAATTATTTGTGTTGATTTAATTATACTACATATAATTCATGTTGTTTGGTATCGCCCTTTTGCAGCCACGCCAATAACTGGTACATGTGATCATGGTGGCGATGTTGGATTTTCTTACGGGGATCAGTGTTTTTCTCTCTATGTCGCCGAGTCTGATACCAGTTTAACATGGATGGATGCCGAGCGAAATTGTGTAATTAATGGCGGTCACCTGGCTAGTATATACGACAGACCCACCCTTGTGAGTATTTATAATTAATTTGTTCCTTCGAAGACGTCACTGGAAATCGCATTCACCTCTTCATCATTTAAATAAACTATTATATCCGTTAAGTTTGTCATAAACAGAAACAGAAACTTTGACTTCTTTCCATTTTTGAGACAACAAAGGGCTACGATGCCCAATGCAAAATTGAAGACAAAAATGTAGAGAAATACATGCTCCTTTCTCTCTATTGAGTCGGAAAGGCACACATAGCACTAAACACATAGTATTAAATATCGACAAATTGTAGCGCAAACTTATCATATTGAGTAACATCATATTATTATATTAATCACGACTTTCACAATGACAATATCCATACTTGGCAATGGTGTTTATTGAATCATTTTATCATACACAGGAAGCATTGGTGTATCATATATTTGACGCTTACGATGGCGGTGCAATAAAAGATGCCTTTATTGGCATCACACAGTTTGAAAAGAGACATGAATTGAAGTATATTGATGAAGATAAAACCATACTTAGTTATGACAGCAGGGATTTATTTTATTATGAAGAACCTAAGACCGATGAATCGCCCAGTCACAACTGTGTTGGTAAATATTGAATATTGCATTTCATCGCGTTACGTTGAACCATGCCTCTTTTATATGGGTATGAATGAAACACGAATTTGCAGTACGCTAAATTCAACAAAACTTGTTATTTTAATTAATAAAGTAAAACAATTAACTAAGTTAATAATTTAATAACACACGTGATCATTTTTCAAACATTTTTTTATTTCAGTATTGGAAAGTGGTTACAGATACAAGATGGCGGTCGGAAGTTGCTCTGACCTCAATGGGTACATATGTGAGAAAGATGCCAGTGGTAGGTATATAAGAACAACATCATTATACTTATTAAATCAGTATACTTACACTAGACCTGCATACAATATTTTTTGGATTTTTTTCCATAAAATAAAATATCATGGGAGTGTATAAACATTTCGCGGTAACCCGGCTTTCACTATTTATTCACTCCCCTATTTTATTTCATTGAAAAAAACACCAGCAAATAAACAAGAGACTGTATGCAAGTAAAGTTCTATCTTGAATCTAAATATGTATCACTAGCGTATTGTTTTTTCACAGTTACAGCGGATCCGGCAAATTGTGGTGTCGACGACCTTGGCGTAGAATATGGTGGCAATTGCTTTCATTTTGTATCGATGGCACTGCCGTGGTCGAATGCAAATTTCATCTGTTCGAAGTATGGAGGAAGGCTAGCTACAATACCGGACAGGGCTACACATGTGAGTTTTCATTTCCATATCATGATAAAGAGTCTTGGCAATGGACTCACAATACACATTTTCTATAAATCGCGCATTTAGGGAAGTGGGAAAAGGACATACCATAGGGAAATCATGAACACAAAAAAAAATGATTGACAAAAATTAAGAGAACAATTCTTAATATCAAAACAAAAAGTATACTACACTACATAGTCAAATCTGTAAGAGAATGATATATAAACTACATGGAATTAAGTAGGAACATCACATCAAACGGTTTTTGTTTGAAACCTGCAGCTGCAACGGTGACATTGATGTCACTTGGAATCATCTGTGTAACAGTTATTGTATTTAATCACGTGCCAAAATTATCTGACAAAACACCAATCTCAGTGTCAAGGCTAGTCTAACCCTTGGTTTAATAGTTTCTAACCCTTGGTTTAATAGTTTAGACAAAAAAAGACATAGTCTTTTTCAAAAGTCTGCATAATGTACTACCGGCTTGGACATATCGAATTGGTAGGAAAATATATACCCAGTAGGTTGGAGAGAGTGGGATATTGCTTTAACGTTGTGGAACATTCAGGATAGTAAAATTAAAAGTATCTCTCTTGTCATACAGTCTGGATTATTGTCTTAAAATCAAATACAAAGAGCCGATCTAAGTATGAATCAGAAGAAACAGATTCTGTAGTATTCTGAATATATCAGAATGGATATATCATTGGCATATTAATGAATTTAGAATGGTTGGTACATCATCAATAAATCTGAATTTGGCTTCATACGAATATTGGAATAATTTGCCATCAAAGAAGCACCATTTGTTTCCATCGGAATCTCGATACTTTGTTTAAACATATATCCTCCAAACTCGAAAAATATATATGTTGTCAATACAATAATGTTATCTTTCGTGTAGAAAGGTTTTGCGTCAGTCTTGTTCTGTGTAGCGATGTTCTTAATGCGTAATTTCAATTTAACAAATGAATCGCTTCTTGGTGAATGGATGACACAAAGGCCGTTCAAATAGTCTTCCTTCAATGAAAATTAAGTTTTTGAGAGACTTGTTCATATACTATTACTAGATTATAGCAAACGACTACACATCACTGGCACAAGCAATCGATGGTCGATTCCAGCGATGATTCCAGCGACATTGTCCCATTGATTGTGTCATGTTGACGTCATGTTGAAGCGTTCTATCACTAGAAGGTGCAATTTATTTGTTTCAGGAATTTCTTCGCCGGCCGTTTTTGTTATCTGGTAATACAGGCAATGTATGGATTGGATCACATTATGATACTGGAGTGGGTGCTTTGCTGTATGCAGATAACACGCCTGTAGGAACGTACACTCCTATCACCGATCTTGTTAACGAGAGCGGAGACTGTGTTGGTATGTACATTGCATTCTTAACATTGCTCATACCGCCATGCTTTGTGCGGCGCAGGTGGGTAATTAATTTATTAATAAAAGCTTTTCATTAATTGTGTTTTTCGAATTGAATGTCGTGAGATTATTTATTGTAAAAACGGTGAAAACAAACATCCTGCAAAAACAAAAACATATTCAATTTTTCTTTTCCGGTCTGCTTACAGTGGTGATGCGCATTTTCCGAGTTTAGGGTTCGAATCTCGTGGTTCGTATGTGCCCGTAATTTTGAGGTTTCACTATCTATTCCCACAGTATCGATGGAATTTAAAAGTAGGATATGATATGGGAATATAATATATGTTGACAGATATTGTATGCATTATATGGGTTTCAAAACTAAATTTAATGTGATAATATCTAAGTTAAATGTATTGTTTGATATCTTCTATTCTAGAAACCATTATTATCTGTAATCTTGACGTATGTCTTTCGGAAAGTGATCTCCCAGGATTACCGTTGATAAAATAATTTAATAACATGTTCATTTATCATCGCAGTACGACAAATTTGGTTATGGCATCATGTGTTATTAGTAATGTCAGGGAAGTGTTAATACATGATTTTAATGGTGGCAAGATTTCCAAATGTATCACATTCTATACTGTTGCGAATTACGAACGTCCTAATAACCTTAATCAATCGTTTAAAAATGTATCGCTTAATTTAAAATTTTGTAAAAATCTTTTATGTAAGTCACTACGTACCTCAAATATAATGTCAGCAAATTCAGTTTCATTACCTTACTATATATATAATTTTCTGGTTTCAGAGATGCATTACGAATACTATTATGTTTGGACTCGCCAGAGCTGCACATCAAACAACTTATTCATCTGTCAGGAAGGTAAGTAATGGAAGTGAAATAATTTAACTAGCAGAATGAGTATAAGTGGTAACAAAAATCAAGGAATATAAACGTCTGCTCCAGTGTACAAATTGAGGATTTGCAATCTTAGATCGAATTTTCCCCAGTGACGAATGAATCAAAATAGTTTTCTGCAAACGTAAGTGATCTGACAAAAATACAATGTGTGTGTTTAATGTATATTGCTCACTTTATGATAATATAAATTATATTATTTAATCGTCGTCGTAAGTGTGTTTTCCCTAAAGTTATTTTCACATATATGTCTGCCATCGTGAAAATTAACACAGTCAGTCTCCTTGAATAATTATTCATGTTTATGCAAATACGAAGGGAATAATAGATCAGCTTTGGCGAGTAAGGTCTACCCATTTGTTCAAACAACGCCCCCCTTTTTAGAGTGATTCGTGATTGTAGGAAATATATAACAGGTCCACTTTCATACATTAAAGCGCACCAGACTTATTGATAGGCACTATAACAATGCTCGCTTGCAATAATCGCAATATGATTGTGCTCATGACTAGGTTCATGTGAGGAATGTCGGAGTGATTGCCCGCCATGATTGAACTGTTGTTTGGAATGTATATTATCATATATAATCCTGCCATTGACCGAGTGTAACCGAGTGTAATAATGGCTGGTCAGACTCAGCTTAACATATCCCTAGTATATATTATCCCTGCTACAACACAGATGTGTCTCGGAAATTATGCTTAAAGTTCAGGTGTCTGTGTTCAAATTGACTTCGCCTTACCAAATACAACAAACGTTTTGAAGTTTTAACATATTATTATAAAGGTTATTGATGAAGCTAATCATAACTTGTTCGAATCCTGCTCCACACACCACTACATTACACATGCTTCAAGCACCGGACCTTCCAGTTTACTTTATATTTTACTGTTGATTATGTACTATACTATGAGAATTAATTCAACATATGCCCCGGTTATCAAGGCTACTGATTAATTTTTTTTACAAACACATTATAAGTGGAAGAGCACACATAAAGTAAACAATGATTTCGGTATATATAATAGGTAATCGTTAATTAATTGAGACTAGCTTCGGAGGTCAGCCATTCATACTAATGTTATTTTTTGTTATATGCCACAAATGCGTGATAAATGTGTTTAACACTTTTTTATTTTAGATTTGGATATAGCGACTGGATGTCCATACGGTAAGCAATGTTGTATATTTTTGTTGTGTCGTATTACTATATACATTCTTCAAAGCATACAGTGATGCTCCCTGAGCAACCAATTTTCTTTTGAGGTTTGATTGGAGTTCTCTGCATTGGTAATCCATATTACATAATTTTTAACTGTCTTTCGTTGTAGGCTGGACGTATGACAGTGGTAGCTGTTATTCGTACAAAGAAGGTACGGATTTTGAGACTATTTATATGATGTCACTGGCCATGAGCAATATGTGAGTATTTCTTTTTTTGCGAGACATTATTCATATACTTACATAGTAGTGTATGTGGCTTAAATGTGAATATTTGTCTGTATTTTCAGGGCTGGTGCTGATTTGGTAACTATAATCGACGCCGCGGAAAATCAGTTTGTTAAAGATTTTGCCCTGAGTTCTTGTACATCGTGTCAATACGCATGGATTGGTAAGCCTATTTAACGTGTGATTGGTTGTTAGACAGAGGTTACCATAAGTAATTGTATTTCTGTCGTAGCAAGGCTCCTCACTAATGATTGGTAAAGGTATTGCGGGACATCCGTCGTGTTATCGACATAATTATTCTCAAATATGTGGTCCTTTGTTCACATCGCTCGTTCTTTTTACAGTCAGATGTAATAAAAATTATCTCACGATAATATTTAAATCGTTGACTATAACGAGACGTGTGCTCAGTTATGTCATTTTTCGTTTCATCACAGGATATACGGACATGTACGAGGAAAACCTATTTGAGTGGATACGATACGAGGGATCATCATACACAAACTGGTCTCCATCAAATCCAGTTAACAGTGCGTTAAACAATTGCGTGGTCATCGATTTGAGCGACGGAACATGGATTAATAACCTGTGTCTAGAATCCCTCCCGTATGTGTGTGAGATTACGCCGTTTACAGTGTAGATCGACGTATTTTTTTGTCTTGGAACCCAACTACGTGAGGTACTTGGTTCTGTGATGACGCGCATAAACGCCACCAAGTGGCTATAGCGTCAGTTGTTATGAACCGTGACCAGCCGTATGCAAATCAGTTACAAATAGTACATTAGGATGATATGTAAATCGTTATGATCACTCTAAACCATTTGTTTCAAGGGATAAAGAGATGTACTTTCACTCAATTATTATTTTTCTAATTCTTTTTAGAGAATAATCTAACATGGTTGCGTTTGACTGCCAGTTGTAATGTCAATAAAGTACACTTCTATGCAATTTGACATCAATATATTATAAAATATTATTAATCTTGAGCAATGTTTTTCATGTAGCATCTTGATAAAACTGAAACCTTTGCTTTACTAGCAAACCTAGTTTGATGAAATATTCCAATGCACATGCGTTCTGAATTTATCTATACGTACTGCTAAGTACAAACTCATGAATTTCATGAATCATGAATAATGTAAAGTTATTATTATTATTTTATGATATCATACGCCACTGATTTTATCAAGATGTAATATCAAATAAAACGACTTGAACATTCTTAAAATATCAAAAAGTATTCACATTGTCCCTTGAGTGAGTTCTATGTCTTCAGTCTATATTGTGAACTACACCCCGAAACTCAGATTGCAAGGAAAGAAATCATTATCTGAATTTAAATACCACACCAAATAATATAACCACACACAACGTTGCTTAAATACTATATTTATCTATATTATAGATGTGTATAACTAATACAAGTATATATTGAATGACACTTAAGTCATTGAAACTTGCACACTGTACATCTAATTTATAATTCCACTAGAACTGTTTGTTGATAATATCGTTAGAAAGTTAAGACTGATTTCGTATATTCATGTTCAGACTACTTTCTATGGAGTAATGAATTCGTAAGTTGCATTGAAACTATAGTCCATTTTCCCTTTGATGCGGATAAACTGCAAGACTACCGAGTTGCTCTCTGACGTCCACAGCAAATCTGTGTGCTGACCGCAAAGTGTTTGCATAGACGAGTCGCCATTGTCTTTGAATTCCTTGATCTAGAGCACATTAAAAATGAAATTAATAGCAGAGTATAATGAGTTAAAAATGAGTGGATGTAAGTTTGACTCGTGATAGGATGCGATGTAATCTACTGGTGCCTTATTCTATTTTCTTTGGACTGTACTAAAAACCACAATGAGTGTGTCTGCATCTCCGGTGCGATATGTAAATTTTAAAACATTTAGCACACTTTCAAATGTCCATTCAAGGGTAATGGTCCGTTAATACCGAATTTCGACACATTATATGAGTGATATAAACGAAAAAAATATAGTGTAACTACGTCACTTTCTTAAATAATTCACGTAAAATTCCGAGTCGGCACATTAATTACTATTCTAATGTTTAAAGGTTTACACAAACACTTCATATGTAAATATAAGATTATTTTCTATAATAAATTCATTTTTTTCATGAAATATTACAGACATCGAGATAAGTTGTTCTTCATTTGTAATTCTTTGTTATGTAATATATTTTATGACGTGCGGTATATAATATACATTATACACAGTATGTAATAATATGTTGTAATTATACACCTCATATTCCTAGTAGTCAAACACTGAATTGAACATTTCGATATTTGTTGTACTAGTTTTCTTCGCGACAGAAGCAATCATGTAGTACAGGGGTAATATATCACAATTGTTATTATTATGAACATGAGTGTGAATCACGAAAAATGATATTTATTTTTAATTTTTAAAATGATAAAGAAAGAATGTCGAAATTTGTTAAAAAGGCAATTATCCATATTAAATTTCATATTCCATTCAAACCAATGCAATCTGAATAAATTACAATGTTACTTTTTTTTAGCCGACTTTATTTTCACACACATTGTGTTTTGTTCATACTGGGACAGCATTATCTATACAAATATTGAACATCCAATTTGAAATTTGTTATCTTCAGGTCGACTATTTAAGAAGCATAACCATAAATAACATAGTGGCAAATAACATACGATTCATAAATTATATATTGATTTTGGTAATTGGGTTTTGGTAATTGGGTTGGTTCAAGCAAACCAGTAACTTCAATCGTAATATGGCAATTAGAATATGATTGAGATATGTAAAAATACACAAACATGATATGAACATGTGCGATTTTTGAGGTAAATTATCCACCCAATCAAGTTATATCTATAGCTTTGAATATGGAAGTATCAATTTGATTTCCAAATTAAATATGTATTTGTTAACAATTGGCTGAGTTAGACTAGTTACTCTTGTTTATTTCGGTGGTTAGTGACCTTTAACCCTAACCATGATAACTATTGCATGGACAATTGATATTTTGGTATGTATAATAAAGTGTCAATTTCACTTAAAATATACTCACGTTCAAACGGGTATTGTCACAAGAACTGTCAGGCATGAGGTCCATCATGTCGAAATGGATTTTAATAATCTGACCAATTGAAGCAATAAGTTCGTAAATGCACATTAAACTCCTCCTAATTGCATGTGAGGAAATTGTTCCTGAAGAGTCAGTGCTTAGGTAGTTGCAACCTAATAAATCAAACAGGGTAATTAAAGTTATTTTAAGTATTTAAAAAATGCAATTAAATAGTTATGTGGTAGAAATGCATATGAATAAATACTATATCTCTGTAAACTCACTAATACGATTAAAGTGCTGTTTCAATATTATGATTCCTATGAATATTCTGCCCATGAAACAATACTATTACTTTTCTGAAGACATCGAATAATCTTGTTTCATTTTTAAAAGTGTTCGTATTATAATTTCCCGAGCCAATGATAATGGAAGTATGAAGAAAGCAGTCCATAAGCAGTTATTTCATTTTGAGAGCAAGTGAGATTCTTATAACTTAGACACACATACCTACAATGAAAGTACCACTCTAGGAAAGACAAATTCCCTTAACTCACTGAGTGTATATTGTTTACAAATTTTACTTAATTTAGGTTCGCTTAAATTTATAATTATAATTGTCCATCCATAATTTCAATTTTGTTATCGTTAATTTTTTGGGGATGCTACCTCACAAATCGCATTTTATACATATATTTCAATTGCACAAACACATTTTAGAAATGTGTGAATATCGTGATGCATGTTGTCTTTTATGAAAGTCAATGCTATACCTCCTGTCTTTTCCCATGGGTTTACTTGTTAGTGTCACTTCCTTTAGTATGATTTCCTTTATATCATAGTGGTAGCTATAGCAACCATAATTGGATGTACGTATGTAATGCACATCTCACTCACCTCGGATGCGTCTTGTTCTAGTTTTGAAGCGTCCATGGTAACCATTCCCGCTGATTCCGGCATTGCTATGGAAATGCAAAGCGACTCTGCTTCCATATGCCCTATATACTATGACAGGACCTTGTCCACAGAATCGTCTAATTTTATCAGTATACAAGTCGTGCATCTGTGAATCAAATTTATAATATTGTGTATATGGTTATACAAACAATATTTACATTTGGCAAATATAAATTGGTTCTTGGACACAATTATAAATTGAAACTGACATATATGGGTATAAATAAAATATATAAATATATATTATATTCATAACCAACATAATTTCAGATTCATTATAACATTAGTATTATGAAAGCAATAATAATAATTGTTATTAAATTGATTTATTAATCTATGAATAAATGCAAAAAGGGACAACCAGTGTCTATGTTGTATTATACTTGTTACCTCTACGTAATCGTCAACACAGTCATTCGATTCTTGCAAATCGAAATCTTTGAGTGTTAATATTATTTGTCTGCCAGCAGAAGCGTGGATTTCGAATTCACAGTCTAAGTTGTTGGGGTATTGGTCTGGATAGTTTGGGCTTTGTACATTCCCACGCAGTCCTGATAATATGTGGTTGGTTACACCACAGCCTGTGACACGAATGAAACAAATATAATGTTATTCCAAACAGGGATAGGAATTATATATCTTTTGTAAAACACATTAATTGAAAAGAATTATAGTATTTTTTATCTGCCACCAGCAGTGCTCTTATAATAATATAGTGATTAAATCATAGTGGATGCCATACATGATAAACAGCCAAATAAGGACTTATAACTCAAATATACTCATAATTCATTCTATTTACTTTTTGGAGTAAAGCATGTATTGATTGCAAAGAGAATCAAAATGACGTAATTGCAGAAAACAGTGGCACGTTTCATTTAAACGACCTTATTTGCTCACCTTCTGAATCAAGAGTGTCATATGCGATACGGAACCCTGTCTTCTTCGCCCTATCGTCACTCATAAAAACTACTTTGACTTGGTTACTCGAAGACAACCATGTAAAAGGATTTAGTACACCACAATATGTGTCCGTTTTTCCAGAAATCACGTCAGTCACCTAAAGGGGAGACACGTGTCTAGCGTAAATAACATTCTTTGATAAATCGGTGGTATTTTGTCCTTTGAATGTACATTCAGTTAGGAATTTGCATTGTTGTAGATTTATTGTTGATTGAAATTCTCATTGCGGATAGAGTCTGACAAGAAAGTATTAAGGGCGATTGTACCCGGATGAATGTTGGCCCACAACAGACTTAGCCATGTGGGATATGGATATAGAGTTGCTTCATAAAACGTTGTCTAATACTTAGTAAATGTAATTGAGTGCTGTGAATAGCATGACCTGAATAAAGTGTCTATTGAATTTCTAGAGCAGTTCGGCATGCTTCCTTCTATTCTCCAGAATAAGAACCTAGAAATCTGTTGACTGCAACGTACACGCAGATTACATGCAACGTACATATTGTTTCGTCCTCGTTTGTAATATCGAGAAAAGACAACATTTCCGGATCCCATACCTTGACGTAGTCATGGTTACATGTGGTTTGAAATCAGTAAACGACAATTTAATGATTTTCGCTGTGTCCACAGTAATCATCGTGACACAGTGTGCATTGTTTGGGTACTGGTCAGGATAGTTGGGCGAGATTACGACGCCATAATTCGAGGTCATTGTCTTGTTACAGTCTGTAAAAAAGTGAATGTGTTAATATATAGAAATAGCTGGGTAACACAATTTATGTCCACTATTTTTTCTTCAACCCCAAAAAAGAAAAGGCTCATTTAAGAATGGAAGAATAGGTTATACGAAGAAGTATAAATAAGTGTACGTCGTGGGAGTTTGGCTTTTTTATTATTATTAACAAGTATTCATCGTGACATTAGAAGTTGATAGATCGATTTGTGTTGACAGCCGTCTACTGAGTGACGTGATTATATGTATAAATGAAAGCATCTGTCATGTTGCCAATCAGCACCAAGAGCGACTCACTGTTGCGTGTCAATTAGTAAGATATGTCTACATTAAATGCAATGTGAAAATAATAGTGACAGATTGATAATTCATTGACAATCATTATTCTTGTTGGGGTTCAGTATCGGAAGTCATATTTGACGTATTGAACTTATGCTTGTTTTGTTACTAGACGTCATTGTAAGTGATCTATATAACATCGTTTCTTTTTTTTGTAAAATAGTGAAAGTGATAATTTAGATTACTTTGAGAATAAATGATATTGAAACAATATGATTCATTTGTTTTCCTCCGTGATATGAGACAAAGCTAAGGCTGCTATAATAATTTCATGGCTATACGTGGGTATATTGAGTCGTTATATATGTTGTATTTGATGACGGGGTTTAGTCCCCCACTTTATTTATGACATAGTTGCTTATTCCACGAATTATTATACTAGTGTAGTTATAGTATATAAATATAATATTTCCACTGTTGATAAAACCTGCCCCTAGTAGTGTTAGTACTTTTCCTATAGTGAATAATCAAGTGTTTATGGACGTATTAGTTGCTATATACATGTATACACACCTACGGGCGGCGGAGGACATGTGTCCATCACACAGCTCTCGCCTTCAAGTGGCTTCGTTGATTGGTCACACTGGATGTCCGATACAATCGCATTATCAACAGTTTGACAAGTCACTTCTCTGGTCTTAGTGCCAAGTCCACACGTGGTAGAACACTAAAGCAAATGATGGTTTGTGAACATTTATCAAAAATCGAATGAGAATATATAATTATACAAAAGAGTAGTTTTTAACAAACAAAAAAACATGCTACCTTTGAAAAGGTTCCAGTCACCCAAAGTGGCGGACAATCATTGTCATTGCAACCCTCCGAGTCTGTCGGCTTATTTCCGTCACAGTTGTCAACGGTGACGACCTCGAATACTTGAGGTTCGTTCTCGATAACACACGTAATAACACGCGACCTCGTTCCACCGCCACAAGTCACGTCGCAGTACGACCAATCACCGACTGTCCACCTAATGGCGAAAGTTTGTGTCAGATATCAGTATACTATAAATGTAAAATGAGAACATAAACATATGCAATGTTCACACAGAAAATTATACATCACCCTCCAAATGAAGATCAGAGTAATTCGAGCTATTGAATAACACAGAACGTAGATTTAAATAAACATTTCCAATAAGTCGCGCCCTCCAGCGGTGAAGTAGACCTTGTCTGGTTATATAGTTGTAGTCGCCATTTAAAATACAGCAATCTGGAAATATTACTTGTTAATGACAGACATTCTCAAATCAAAATAATAGAAAAGTTGTTTCAGCCACTCACGCCAGAGAAGCGTTCGTCACAAGAGGGCGCGACTTGTTGGATCGATGTAAAATACAGATGGTATACAGTACTTACGATGCTGGACAGTTGTGCACATTACAAGTGACAGGTTGGGAATTATCCGGTTTACTGTTTTCGTCACAAAATGCGAAATCGACCTCTGTGTCATCGTCATCACGAGTACATCGCAAAATGTATTGTTTATATCCTATACAGAACAGATAGACATAAGTAAGTTCTAGCATTTAGAAAGGGAATTGAGATAATAATATTTAGGTAGTCTGAATAGTATACCCCGAATGTTTTTCAAAGGATATTTTGGTATACATATTTAATTATATCAACATAAGATATTTAAAGAATGACTTAACAGCATCTACTTCATTGACGCACAGTAGCCTTACCTGTTCCACATGATTTACTGCAAACACCAAGCGCAACGTCCCAACTGAAGGTGACTGTATTGACCTCATTCTGGTCATTCAATGGAACGTAATACTCATAGCTGACATCCGGGGCAACACCGGCGTATTGCTCATCACTAAATCGTCGATAAACCTACAAACAATGGACGCAAGCAAGAGTTAGTAGGTATTTCAAATCAATAAATGATATTATAATTGAATGGTTTAATAAATAAACATGTTACTAAAATGTTACACCGGAGTGTAATATACGCATAAGTTATTATTATCTTTTTATTCAGTATTTTGATGATTGTTTTACCATAACTTCAGAAGTTAGCATATTCAGTTAAGAGTTTTGATGCGATTGCTTTTAAACTGTGAAATTAAATATGTCTCCTAACCTGCATATTAATATCAACATTCGTGGGACCTGCAATAGTCAATGTTTCCAACGTAGAGGAGCTCTCCAAGTGAAACGCTGTCGTACCATAGTTGTATATGCCACTTGATGCCAGTCGTCCATTTCCACTGAATACGTAAGTACCTTCGATCTTTGCGGCTATAAACATCAAATATGTTTTGAATTTTATTAAATATTATAATAAATTTTATTGTGGTAGATATAGTATAGTATGTCAATGGCAATCGAATACACGAAGTTATCCAAATATGCTACATAATTTCACATGATTGTAAATACGCACAATGTAACGAAAATTATATCATTTTCATATAATATTTGACATATGAGCTACACAACAATATTTTTATATTGTAATACGTAATTAAGTATTACTCAACTCACCGATATGACAGTATCGGTTAGTATCCATAACTGTAATCGATGTGGCACCAGCTGGTATTGTAACAAACGTTACATATACTGAAAATACATGTACATATATGTCATTCATAGTGTATGTATTGTTTTAGTTCTAGATATATGACGTAATGCTCTACTTATATAATGCAAGAAGAATTGCGTCTTAATTAGTTAGTCAATAATACCATTTAGAAACACACATTCCATTACGTCCAATGCCGGAACGTCGAACGATTCCTATCCTTAAAACGTCTGAAAAATCGTCATAATATAAAGTACAACTTCCTTCTCTTCAAACGAAAGGTTTCCGTTTTTAATATACAGTACCTGCTTTTTGCCCGTCTCTGTATTCACCCGACTCGACTTTGCATGACGTCCCATTTCCGTCACAGACGCCGCACCGATCAAAGATTCCTTCTGAATCCAGTATACCATTGCATCCAAATGTCTAAATTAGTTAAAGAATTGACCATTAGAAACTCGTAGGGGTGACAAGGATTCAAAACAAATTGCACAGAAAACAATTATAGGAAAAAGTCATGCAGGGATTAATATCAAGCACGTCTAAATCTTAGGGGGGGGGTATTTGACACAGTAGAAAAAATACAGCAAATTAATCATGGAAACAAAAACATTGCACAAAATAAAGTGAAGGACAAAACTATTTTGCACAGTTTCCCCTCCATCAACCCTCCAAGCGTTATCTCAGTAGTGGCAAACAAAACAAGTATGGACAGGGGCATGTATAAATCAAGTATATCTGTCAACAGCAGAATGTATGAACAATTATTATAATGCATGCATTCGAAACTAATTGTTTCAACAAGTAGTTTGTAAGCTGATAAAGCTCTCCTGTACTACTGTGTTGGCGAGCAGTACAGTAGAAAAGTACAGAGAAAATATTACGTATATTACAATCAAAGGAAACTGTGTAGAGCTTTCGTTTAAATACGGAACATACACAATTATTGGTGTTTTATAAAAACAAATATCTCAAAAATCCGCTCAGAAGTTTTTATGAGATATTGCTTACGCAGGATAATGAGTATTGCTTATACAAGGCGAGATGAAAAATAGTATGCAAATTTACTTCTTAATATGCACGCGCATTATCAATATTTCTCTTAGGTGCTTCGTACGCACAAGGGAACTAATATTGTACACATTTGATTGCATTTTACCTGAAGAAACCCAATAGCATTTCGTACCGAATGTTAATCACAAACATTGAATAATCTCACTGAGTTGTTATATATGTACATACCACACACTCTCCACTCAGGCACAACTTGTTCTGCATTGAGTTGCCATATGAACAGCGTGTTCCGTCAATAAATTGCCCGAAATTCATATAGAAAGCAGAAGAGGCAAGGCAGCTATGACGACAAAAGTCTCCGGTCTCTAAAACAATTGCAATATGATATATACTTAAAAGTTTAGACAGTGGGACAGTGGAAAAACGTGGTGAAAATTGATCTGTGGTTCACACATGCTCTATAAGTTACTAAGCATACCACAATAACAATCACCAGGAAGATTAGCTGTAAGCGAATATAAGACAAGGCAATGTTCGTCTACGGGGTTGCCCTTGCGTCAATTTTCCTATTATGCTTTTTTTTTTAACTCTTTCGACTATTGAAAACACCGTTTTTTTAGACTTTTAGTCACGCGAACGCCCTGTGAATTGCACAGGGCGTTCGTAACGCTGTAATAAGCTAGACTATTGCGTCCCGGTTTTTATTCACATGCCTTTGTATTCCATCTACGAATAATTATAACCACAGAAACGGTTTCGGTAACAAACTATATAGGCCGTTGTATACATATGATTTATTAGTAACTTTCATAGAATGTCTTTATGGTGTTCGAATTATCCTGCAATCACTCACAACTTGTCAATTGTGTCATGAAAAAGTTCGACTACCAATCCCTATTTTATCCATGGTTCCCAGGAGTCATTGGCAGACCATCTGGAGCGATGTATGGGTTGGAATATGTACTGATCTCAAAGTATACAGTTAAGATAATGGTTTTGTTTTCTCACTATCAACCCTCAGCGGTTCAGATAGTGTAACACAGCTGGTCTGAACATATCTAGTTTATATTTACCTATTGCAGGATAATACGATTCCCAATTGTACAGGTTCCCATATATCGGAACACTGTCATATTCCGAACATTGTTCGGAAGCAAACTGGCTTTGTGGAGTGGAGCATTCCTGAAATGAAAATAAGTATATTGTCAGAGTAGGTGGTTTCGTAGAACGTTACGAGAAAAGTAAATAAAAATCAAGAAGAGCAGAATGGGAGTGGATGAGGAAGTACTAACCTGCATATTGCACATTTGATACATAACATCAATACCTTGGCAAGGCAAGCCGCCGTAAGCTGGTCTAAAAAGTAAATAGAACATTGTTATGGAAAGATTCAGCATTTGACATATATCCAACCGTTGATTTGTTACTAATATTGTAACCCAGTCTAGCTCATTCAGTTGTTATTATAACTCAGTTTCACTCATTCAGTTGTCATTGTAACTCAGTTTCACTCATTCAGTTGTCAATGTAATTCCGTCTCACTATGCTGTCATTGTAACTCAGTCTAACTCATTCAGTTGTCATTGTAACTCAGTCTCACTCATTCAGTTGTCATTGTAACTCAGTCTCACTAATTCAGTTGTCATTGAAACTCAGTCTCAGTCATTCAGTTGTCATGTAACTCAGTCTCACTCATTCAGTTGGCATTGTAACTCAGTCTCACTCATATAGTTGTTCTTGTATCTTAGTAGTCTCACTTATTATGTTGTCATTGTACCTCAGACTAACTCATTCAGTTGTCATTGCAACTTAGTCTCACTCATTCAGTTGTTTCACCGAAACCTGTGTCATTGTAACTTAGTCCCACCAAACCACGTGTCACTGAAACTTACACAGGGTTGTCGCAGTATCTTCTTCTAGACTGAACACCGCCACCACAGGTCCTCGAACATTCAGAGAACGCCTCCTCCCAATCCGAAAATCCACCATCAACGGCATCGGGGCCATCGTCTCCGTATTCAACACACGTGGCGTGCATACACCACTATGGTGGTAGAATAAATGAAATTAGGAAACAACTGATTTATTATTTTCAAATAAATGTGTACAGGATTACATTCTGAAGAAAACATAAACTTATCTATATTTATATAGTTACGTTTTAGAAAGTATGTTGTATACGTATGTTGTAACAAATGCAACCCCACAAAATATAGCTTTATGTTGCTTATTTTGATCTAACCAGGAGAAACGATGTAGTGAAGTTGTGTTTGTTGTATTTGTACTTGCCATTCCATCTCCACAGTGCGTTCCGTCCATTTTAGGGGTGGATTTGGAGATGCAGGAGACGCTTCCCTCACTAAGGCGGCACCAGACAGAGTCACAATCACTCTATAAATTGGCAATACAGGCGATTTATAAGTTACATAGCAAAATACTAAAAAAAACGAATTATGAATTGAAATACAATAATTTGCTAATCTATTGCACGAATAGAGATATTACCCAACAGCCTAATTCAAAAAGATCAGTCGGCAAACTTGAAATCTAGTGATCTAGGGGAGATAATATCTAAATGGTCATTTGAAATATCAGATAGTATACTAATTGATAATAACAGTTCAACTTGCTTACCTGTTTTTGAATACAGGAAGATGCACCACTACCGTACATCAACTGGCATTGTTGATCAGCATTATATAGTTGACCCGGATACATATCTGATTGGAAATTGATCACATTGCCTTCAAAGGGATTGTCATCTAGACATGACGCTCCACTGAATAATATAAAATATTAAGAACTAAATTTCTACACTTAAAGGTTTAAAGTACTCTGATTTTCAATATGCAGAATATGAACGTGTCTGAACATGATCGAATTACTAAACTCGGAGTGTGTTCAATATATGGATCCCAAGCATTTGTTTACTTAAAAGCACGAAATTAATGCTTTATCTCTTTGAATATATATTATCGTGTTTGATTTGTTGATGACGAACAAACATAATATTATGGGGTATTTAATGATGTTAACTGGAAATGTTTGACATAATAAAAGCAAAATACAATCGTTTATTGAAAGGTTCATACGTATATAGTGATTGTAAGTACTGTACGATAGTGATAAAATCAACGTACCGTAGAAAATAATCGAAGTAGATAGCGCTACATGCAGACCATGCGAATATGCCATTTCCTGATGCCAACTGACTTGCCATAATGTTTTGGTTATTGGGACATTCATTGCTATGGCCATCGTGCGACATACCCAGGCTGCAGTGTTGGATTGACGGAAAGTTTATAAAATAATGTGATTGAAACAATAATTAACAACAAATCTGTTTTTCTATATTCGATTGTTTTGAAAATATACCGACGTGTTTGTTTTCGCATATGTTGTAGCCAAGAAAGACGCCCTCATCTATTTGTCTGATCCATAAATACGAAATACAAAATGGACACAGATGCAAAAACAAATAAAACTTACTTATGTCCAATTTCGTGGGTTATGGTGAATGCAGTGCCTAACCCTGTGTCTTCGTTGATATTACATTGTAAAAATGGTTCACAGCACCCACTCACAGCAGCCAGACCAAGTAAATTACTACCGGTTTCTGATTCAAAATCAGTTGTAAGGTCATGTCTAAAAGGGATATGAATATTACTAAGACGAGCAATAAGACATCTGTAGTTCGAGCCTCGACGTAAGTAAAGGCCGTCATTACAAAATATGAATACGTTACCATGACAAAACATTAAAACTAATTTCTACTACAAATAGCCTACAAACTTACGTCCTATATAAATTCAAGGTGAAAAATTGTCATTGCGTTTCTAGAGTCGAATGTTATTGTTGAAAAAAAATCACACTCCTTATCTATCCACGCAGCTTAAGGACCTGGGAATTTGTTTTTCTTACACGCTGCACACTGACTTCGTGCTCTGATAAATTTTAAATTTTGCGAAATTTATTTGACTAATTACACCTTATTCGGTTGAGTAACATGCATGTGACTACCATATGGTATATTTCACTGCCACGCCATCAAATACCTGTAAAGTCCAGTTATTGGATACATCTATATTCAACATGAACGCATCAGTGTCTTTCTTAATTTAAAGTTGGGTTAACCTCGAGAACATGTTGTGCAATCGCAGTACTATGTACTTAATGTGTAAAACGCGAAAATGAATATTAACCTGGTTAGAAGAACGGCGTCATCAAAATGCTGAGGATCGTTATCGTCCCCAGTGTTCATGGATTGTTGCCAAGTACAGAAAGAATTGAGAGTCATTCCAGCATCTTCGCTTACATCTAACTGGGTCTGTACAGATAAGAGCAAAAAGTATAATACAATGGGCTACTTTCAGTAAGGGCTATTCACAGTCGGTGCAACTTATTAAAGAAGCAATTTGAAAATGTAATATCGTTGTTTGATATGAATAAATACATTGGACTAAGATATAACATCACCTGAAAACTCTTCTATCACGTATCTGAGGTTTCGTTCGATGAAACGTTGGTATGTACAGTAACAATCAATGTACATGTGTATTTGAGTTTTGTATCTAACAAACACTGATGTGTGTCTTGCAAACGCAGTGTATTTATTGATGATAAATCTTAATGCGATTTGGTCTACAGTACGGAATGTCGAACTACAATATTAGAGCATACATCTATATAGTAGCTGCTGACAAACATAGAAATAAATAACATCGAATAGTTATCTCAATATTATGTATTTTTATTAGCATTTTCATAACGCATTTATTAATTCATAAACTCAGAATAGAAAATAGTTCTAAGCAATTAAATTAAACAATCAATGATGTGCATCAACTACGATACATATATAACGAGCTTACCTCAGAAGTCTCAAGAATTATCAATCTTGTCAGGTGGACGGGTAACTCTGTACCAAGAGAGCTATCTAAGAACAGACCAGCCACCTAAATCAATTAGAAGTGTGTTACCTTTAGCGTTCTCACTGCACGATAATCTCCATGCCAATGTGACTAATGTCCTAATATTGTTATCTATATCGTATCTAACATGATTCAAAACAATTTTTCAGTAAATATATTCGTTATATCCTCACGTGTCTATAACAATTGTTTCAGTCACATGACATTTACAATTTTATTAGGAGAACGGTACATAGTTTGCACTTACAATGTTCATTAAAGTCAATACGTATTGTTCTAATGCACTCCCATGGAAAGAGTACATTTCACTGTCTGCAACGACCAACAACTCCAAATGTTTTGGTGAATTACGAGAAACCTGTCTACGTTGGATGTCCATTACTATATTCTTCTCTGAGTAACAAAAACAATCAATAAGCGTTACATCTAATAGTTGTATATATCCCAAAGCTCCACAGCTATCCAGCGTCTCATTCGTACTGCATAGTATTATGATTCAATAATATGTTTACTATGATGATATGATGTAAATCCAATACCGAAAATCACTATACAACAGGTAGTATGTAATTATGTAATAAAAATATTAGTTGCTTTATGGCAATGTTTGGTAAACAAAAATTATTAGTAAAGTAGTTACAAGGTGAAATCCGGCAAAAGGAAAATTCGATAAAAGAGCAGGTAATGGATCTCAGCGCCGCCATTTTTTAAGGCATGAATGGAACAATATATGCGAAATGAGAATTACCATAAAGAGTAGAAACAATTTGAGAATCGAGAGTTGTAAACGGGATGAAAGCTGCATGTTATTGATGCCATGTGTAATGTACAGGTAATCTATTTCCGTTGTACGTGCGCTGAATCTTTAATACTTACCAACAGTACCCATAGTGCCACAGAAGTCACCATGACTATCTCGTTTAAATACGACATGTCTATTGCTGACGCCCCGGCGCATGCGTGAATGAACTTTCTGCCGCAATGGTTGGACGATCAAGTCGTGGGAACCGTGTTTTATAACACCGCTCTAAAACACAAAATACTTATAAGTTAACTAATTGCACATATGTTTGTTTGTTTTTTTCCTTTGGAGGGTGAGATTTTCCTGTGTGTGTGTTGTTTTCGAGATATGTTTTATGTGTGCTCGGAAAAATTGGAAATGGTCAGTGTAAACGTGTTAAAGTTTGAGTAATGTGTTGCGCCTTTTGTCTTTAGTTCATTATTTTATTTTTGACTCGCTAAATGATTTGACTTATTCAAGGCAGGAAAGGCCTAAATGCAATATTCGTATCAATATAATGCAACAGTTTAGGTGGATATATAGAGACGTCGTAACTATCAACATTGTTGACAGACCGCAACAGCGCAATATCCATCATCCAGTACAATGTGACGAAATTTGAGTGGTTCATATACAAATATGTAACCTGGGACTACACGTAATCACCTGTAAACACGTGGTTTGTCTACTACAAGACAAGTTTGAATAAAACCTTGTAACCTAGTTCTTTATTTCTCAATACTCAGAGCTGCTCTATAGTATAACCAAATATTCTTGATTAACTATGTTCCATTTTCTATAACTCTCTCAAACTAAGTTAGCATCTATCTGTGTATTCATGTGGTATGACTCAATGGTCAATGTGTATTTATGTAGAATTCGAACTGTCATACAGATTATAAGTACAATGGCACAAGTAATATATATTTCAATGCACAATTGTGCATGCTTATTGTGTTAAAACTTGTATGTATCTTTATGCTCACCATTCCATCAGACATGCAGAGAGCTACACTTGAAAGATTTGATCCATGGACATCACCATGGTAGCAAGAATGATCTGTAGGAAGGTTGTGTGATACAGATCCATCTCGTCCGAATCGCTGAACCAGAAATCCGGGAGCCAGAAGATCTACAACATGAAAAGATAAACACTATGGAATCAATCGACGTTAGTAATTCTTAAGAAAAGTAAACTACCCACTAGTACCACATACATATAACACTGAGCGATGACTTTAGTGAGGTTAGTGAGCATCAAGCATAAAATTTCGAATATTAATTCGAGGTGTTTGGTGACATCGTCTTACAATACACAGTACGCATAACTTACCTGTGTTCTTCTTCAGATGCAGTTGTAGGGATTCTCCAAATGCATCAAACGTCAAGTGCAGATGGTCGCCACGTTTACCGTCATGGAAGTTGTTGGTGATGTCTATCTCCGATGGTGTTGTTATTTCATAAGCAGGAGCTACAGAAAATACAGTATAAAATTCGTCAGATCGAAACTGAATGTTGTTTGGAAATACAGCAGTCATTCTTGGTAACTGACAACTGAACCTAGAATGGTATAGTATGAGGATAAAATACAAGCCGATATTATGTATTACCTTCATCTGGCGAGGACACTCCGAAATGATATTTGAGCTCGTCTTCAGTCATGGTCAAATGAATCTATCAATAAATGCATGCTCTCATTTATTATGTTGTTCATTTTGTAAATAAAAATATGTTTAACATGTGTTAACTTAGACCGTTTTGACGCAGTGTGTCCCAACTAAATAATTATGGTAATTTTATTTAGACCAAAAAATATGAATAGCAAAAAATTATATTTAATATCTTTTTGAATACGCATTGAATTCGTGGTTGTGTGGAGTATACAGAATTCGGATGTGAGACATTGTGATATATAAATGTATCGATGAACTTAATCATAAATCATAGCCCAATGAGGACGTGTTTTTGATCACACAATCATGACTCAAAGAAAGTGTACAGTTGTTATAGTCTATACCTTTTTGTGGGCAAATAAAGATTCTATTCTGTATTATGGATGTATTTTTAGATATGATATATCGTTCTCTATGGTTGGAAATGTGTAGATAGTATTGGAAGAGAATGAGGCCTTTTATTGTGAACCACTGTTTATCGCGTATATTTAATTTATTTTAATTTTCAAATATGAGATACGAGGAGAGTTCAGAAGCAGTGGTAGACAAGTCATTATGCGTAAAAATTACCATGGGAGAGATAAGTGTTGGGTGTAGCCCGATGTCCCGTGGTGTTAACTACTTATACACTATGTTTTTACTTAATTTGAAGTACTATGCAAGATTTTTTATTCAAGAAATCATTCTCTAACTAAATTCCACTATCTGATTGCTTCCTAGTGCTGCAAATCAATTGACCGGTGTACAAAACACGTTATAGCACTTTTTGGCCCCTCGACATTGTTCTAACCATGTCTTTATTAACCGGTTGGAAACTCAAACCAATGGAAGATTTTTTAGGCTGAACTTGTAAAGAGTGATTTACACCTTTTTTTAGACTGATGTAACCTTAGTTGAAAAAAAGACCATTCTGTGTAATGAACTGTTAAATGATGAATGTAATGCTGGGTTACATCTTGTTACTGGGATACTTCTGTTAGAGAATTAATATTAGGACCACAGATTGTTTCGCTCTGTCACTACACACAAAGCTGATTTAAGATCAACCGAAGCCGAGTTAGATGCATGCTCACTCATCTCTATGTTTCTAAAATTAGATAGTTTGCAATCAAAAACAGAAAAACAAAATCTTCCCAGTGTAATTATTTGAAATTCCAACAATATAACCATACAATTTAAATAACACAACAACGCATTGCTTGAAAACAGGTTACCGTCGGTGACTCCTTCGATACATTCCAATCACCTAAAAATAACCCATTAAAGCTTGGTAACGTCTCAGTTTGTACTCGTTGATCTGCGCAACAGCCAAAGTCGCCATCTTTGTTTATATGAGACCCATCTCGCGCATGCGTGGCGCGACGACTACCGCCCTTTAATGTTAGCACGGGCTGTATGAAAAAGATATGAATCCCCCCCCAAAAAAACGCCCTCTGTAGTTGAATTATATATCCCATAATCCTTTGCAAGTTCCACTATGTAGTTAACATGTTTCTTCCCTACAGTCGCCACGCCGCGTCTTGTTCGCTATGGCACTGTAGGTCATAACTATGATGTTATCCGACTGGTTCCAAGATATTATACGATTGTCAGAGATGATATACGGTTGGTTCAGCCATGTCACAAGATTGTCAGGAATGTTATACGGTTGATTTCGCAATGTTAATAACATTATCAGGGATATTATACGACTGTCGGTGACGCCAGTTTAGGATTGACTTATTAAAGTCTTATCACTCTCTCCCCTGTCCGCTTATCTTCGGCTCTTTGGGCGTATGGAGGGTATTGGTTAGTTAATTATATTTCACACTGTGGAGAAAAAATTCTGTTTTCTGTATTCACATTTAGCTCTGTCTCGGGTATGACTAGACAACTCAGATCTAGAGGGCCATAAAGTTAACATAGACAATAAAATTCAACCTAACAATACCTCTCTGTAGAAGAAACCGAAAAATGGTAAAAAATACAACCTATTCGGGTATTTTAATGGAGTAAAATGTTTAGTTTGTCGGAAACTAAAAACCTGGTCTCTAGAGGGTTTGCAGGGAGCCATAAGCCAGTGGGAAAGGACCAAATTGCCAGTTTACTGTAAATTTTGAACAAATGTATTTTCCAAGGAATGGTCAAGTTGATCTAAAGTAGGTTAGATGTAAGATAAGTATGCTGAACGTAGTAACATACTCATACATTCATATATAAGTGTCTGTATATTTACATGTATGTATTGAGGTTTAGTTGACGAAGACTAACATCCACTCATTTAGAAAAAAAACGGTGAAAAACATAAAACTGGTTGTACATTTGTGTTCACTGCAAATCGGCCATGTAAATGAATATTTAAAATATTGTACTTTCAGATTAAAATGTATAACTATATTCAATATAATCAGGAAATCATTGTTAGATGAACCTTATTTGATGCCTTATAATTTGGAATGGACTTTGCTATAATTCCTGACCTATGAATTCTGAAAATTTAAGTATACCATGGGACATAATTATTTTAAAGATAAAGTTTTCACTACTAGTAAACGGATGGTGTTGAGACAGAAACACGATTGTGGCATATATGATGACACGGTGTACACACCTGTACTAAAAAAGATATACTCATGGACAGCCTCAGTATCATGATGATTTCCTCCTTCCCATGTAATTGCTAAAGGTGTATTTGTTTCAAAAAAATCAGCATGTCAGATATAACTCCGCCTTTTGAAATGTATAAAGAATATCAAAGCAATTGGAATGGCAGTTTTCAAATACTAGTAGTTTAAAGTAGCATTTTGCACCCTAAAATGACAACAATACTCAGTAACATTTCAAATTTGAAGATACTGTCACAAAAACATGATAGAGATCTACTTAGAGTACGTACATACAAAATAGAAAATGCAATTATAGTTTAATGATTTTCAAGAAGAACAAGCAACCCGATAGCCTAAATAGCTATGGCACAGGACATACATGCCCACCTAACTTCCATTAATATTGTGCATATCCAATTGACAAATATGACGAAATACTAACCAAAAATATGTGTGCCAAGTGTGGTTTATTACAGTAAGCATTGAAACTGTTCTCGAACTTTTCGCATTTCAGTGATCGTTGACGTGACCTCATGTAAATGGGGGCAAGGGAGGTAGCTGGTACAGTTTTACGAGAAATAAAAAGGGCTTTTTACAATTTACAAGGAAAAATAGACGTTTTTTACAATTTACAGTGATAAAACATTGAATGGTCCGAAAAGCTCTCCAACTCAAATTCTCCGCCGTTGCTGCGCCGTGTGGCATATTACCCTCGTAATGCTCTTCATTTGGTTAGAGGGCCTTTTACGTCTTGACATTCAATTTTGCAGTGAATTATGTCATCTAGTCGTTTTACAGTTTCTAAAATGTAATTTCCCTGGATTATTCTTTATGATTTTTTTATTTGGATGTGAATTTTTGTACGTACCGAGAAAAATTACACATTTTTACAGTGTACGAAAAATATATTTAATTGATTACGTTCTACGTCTAGCCTGGATTACAGAATTACGGAATTTATTTTTTTTCAATTTACGTTATACAAACAAAAAAATATTGCAGTTACGTTGAACGAAAATAACCCTTGCCCCCTCCATGTACACGTGTGCAAAAACATTGTATAATGTTGGTGGATATAAGATTTCGCAATTATTTTCACTAGAGTACAATGTATACCAGATCAAGGATCTTTTTTACTAGTAAGGACACCCACACTCAACAATAAATAGAATGAATGGTCAAAGGTTTTTTGAGTCACGTGCAGCTATTGGCAAATGAGTATATGAACCATTGATGCTGAAGGATATATTGGGAGGGGTGAGGGTGAGTTTATAATAACTGGTAGTAACATGCTGTTTCTTTGTCTTCAGGGTGCAGCCTGACGTTTGTTGCCTTCTTGGTTATTCAATTATGGATACAATATTAACGGTGGGTTGAAGATGTGATGATTCGTTGTTGGGTCTTTATTTAGAATACTATTACAACTATACGGTGTCGTCTGAAACATTGCATCTACATGTTTTTGTGTATTTTTTTATTTTTGTAGATCCTGATAACAATAACTATTGAATATGATTTCAGAAAAACAAGGTATGCTGAACAAGATTTATTAATTATTGTTGGCAATATTTCATTTTTTTTTAAAAAGCAAACTGTGCCAAAACTAGTTGTTGTGTATGGATTTTGGTTGTAAAATATGAAGATAAAACAGTGTTTAACGAACTTGGTTTTAATATAAATACCTACTTGTACTTAGTAATTTGTTTATGGTAAGAGGCAGGTATTATTCACATTTACGGGATGGGTCTTTTAGAATAAAAGCAAGGGCTTTTGTGGTCATTTCTTTATTTTCAATTTTCAGAAGCAGAATTTAACAAGCATATTGTAATAATAACCAGGACGACTGTCAAATCTGTCATGTTTTGCAAATTATAAAAAATGCCTTATTTACAGGCTAAATATTATGTATTACCCTTTTGCTACCTTAATTGACAGTGGTTAACTTAAATAAATTTAATTGTACATTTAATTGATTACAATGGCATTACACAGCGTGTATGTAAAGTGTGTTTTGATTAGATATAATGCAGAAACACAGCTGTGTGAATGTATGTATTTAGGATTAATATAAGTAGCCATTTGATTTGATGGGAAACAAAAGTCAATAAACGAAATGATATTTAAATGCTCATTACTAAATCGCCAAATTTATCGTTTGCCGAATATGACTGATGCCCTTTACCCTTTGGCCGTTGTGAAGCATATTCATATCACTGCTTTATTATATGATTGGTTAATACATGGTCACGTGGGATCATTCCACACCCATACAATAAACTATTTATACCTACATGACAAACTAGTCACAAGATATCACCACCTAAGAAACAGTTAACAATATCGGCCTATACGACAACCTATTTTCAAGGTCCCTATTCCAACAATCTCTCCTACATGAAAAATCATTCCCCACAAAATCTCCCTGATGATAAACTATCCCCACAATCCCCCCCCCCACGTGATAAAATAGACAAAAGACCTCCACACGTGACAAACGTGACAAAGGTGACAATATGACAAACTGTTCCCACAATCTCCCTACGTGACAAACGTAAATGCATTAATTATTCACTGGATTTTAAATTTGCTGTTTTCGCTCATAAGTAAAATCCACTAAATTTGATCTATGTAAACATGTAACATAACAATACAACTCATCTTTCTATGAAATTAATAAACAGTGATTATGCTCAAAACATCGAAATAGTTAAATTAAATGTCAGTGAAAATATATGGTTTCACAGTATCCTCAAGATCTACCCATATGACAAACTATTTTCAAATTAACGTAATTTTGAGAGACATTGAGCAGAATATTTCAGTTGTTTCAAAAAATGCGTGTGTATACTTTGAATTCGTTGTTTACTTAATAGATTTGAACCTGATCTCTAACTTAATGGTTACGATAATGCCTACCTACCAGGCCAGTGGCATTTAGTTTGGGGATTATGGCGTCCTGTCAGGGGGAGTACAAACTGTCGGTCCAGTGTACTCCCAGTGCTCCGTAACAGAACACAACATCATTATTACACGGGGTTGTGGATCAACGACTGGACATAAATACCTGTGTATATTCATCATGAGATGGGTGTGCCAGCTTACGAGTTACAGTGATTGAATTCACTGAAGGATACCCTGGCCTAACTAATATCGGCTACTCATTAAGTCAATTAAATAAATAAGGAAAAAGTGAAAGTTGAAACTACTCTTAGTCAATTGGAATATATTCGCCACCATGTAGTGTACCTGGTAAATCAACATTCCTTTCTCTACGCAAATAAGTAAACCGCCAGCGTTGTTAAATGTATATATTAATAAAACACATACACATTGCATTGCACATTCTACATTGTGAATGTAAATTAACAAATCACACACATGTATTTATTTGTAGATTAGTTAGTGCTCAGGCATTTCAAAAAACGAACAGTATCAAGGTGTGGAATTTGGAAAAGTTATTACTACAATTATTGAAAAAAAAGTACCATGACTTAAATATGAAGATTACTGCAAAACGAAATCGATATGACGTCATGATATACTCGTTTATTGTGTTGACAACAGCGGCTTCTATGCAATAAATATTATATTCTAATATATAAAGTATTTTATTCTATGTTTTAATATTCCCTCGTAAGAGTATCGCGGAGATTAAAATAACAAAGTGAATGTAATCCCACAGTCAGGTACACTTTAAAGAAGGGGGTACATAAAACAAATATAACCTGAAATACACCATTTGATAAATTGCAAGCATTTGTAAGAATACAATTTCAGTGCTACATTGTACCTGTTTTGCACAGATCAGTGCTACAATTTACCCATGTTTTGACATGTTCCTGACTCAAATATTGGTCTATTCAACAAATAGTACATGGTTAAATTTGACATAAACAAACCATAAAATAAACATATATAATTGTTTTGTTTTTTCATACCTGTGATTTGATACCGTAGCAGTAACTTATCATCTGAATATTACATAATAAACTCAGCCATCGCGCCCATGCCATTTTTACGTTAATGCAACTGGCGTTAAATCGCGATAAGGCAGCTCCACGGTGTACAGTGTTAAAAATGTTTGAGTTGGAAAGGAATTAGTTATAGAGTTATCATAATCACGTGATCGCATAATTTATTATGAGGAGGCAAATACTGTTTTTAGACTTCCGGATGGGGTTACCAGCTTGCAACTTTGCCTCGCCAAGGATTATATTCTATGGGATAGTTAGGTTGAAGTAAACAGGTTAAAATCCCGAGTGACATCTGTTATTTGATGAGGAACCCGTGCTTTAAGTTCTCGACATACAGTGTGATGTAAACGGAGTATGAGCAAACATTTAGCGAAATCGGATGTCTAGTGATTATAATGCTTCACAATTGAAGGTACTATGTTGTTATAACGGGCGAGTGGAATAAATACATCTTTTCAATAATAACAATATTGTTTGGATTAACTGAGCACACATCCTGCTAATATTTCAAATTATTATGTTTGCCCATCGACATATTGCTGCAAAATCGGCAGTCAAATGTGGCAGTCAAATCAATAGTTGTTGTATTGTACATTTTACATGTGCTGGCAAAGATTTGATGTATTATTCAATATTAAATAAATAAATTCTGAATAAACAGTGAATAGTTATTTGAAGTATTTAATCTGCATTATAATGATTTATATCATATACATGTAACACTGATTAAAAGGTTACACTCATTAATGTATCAAATAAAAGTACAGTTCGGGTGGTCAGATTTCATCTAAAATAAAGTATTTGTTCGTTTCACCCAAATCTGCAACAATTATGCAATATTCTAGATTATAAAAACATATATATCATTAAACATGAATAAATAAATTTCCACGTACATATATTACAATATATGCATATGCAAACATATGCAAAATATGGCATAGAAAGTAAACATACATCGTTTTCTAATACACTACACAGACATGGTTCCAACAGCTGTCACCAACTTTACAAATGCTATAGGAAAGAGTGCGTTAATTACACGGAATATGCGACAAAACGATAAACGGGAGAGATTTAGATCTATATCTAATTCTTTAAGCTTGTCACTTCACAGTATGTGGTCAAATTAGAAAATACAAACATATAAATAAATAAATAAATAAATAAATAAATAAATAAATAAATAAATAAATACAAACTAATAACTTACACACCTGTGATCTTATCCCGTAGCATCGGCTTATTATGTAAATACCAACAACTATATGCAACCATTTCACCTCAGTCGTCATGTCGATATATTGTTTAAGTACTTGTCTTAGATAGGAATTATGACAGAAAGGGTTATGACAGAATGCTTACAATTTATATCGTTACACCATTTAGATGAGGGTGGGTTTTTAGACGAGGTTGCCAGCTTGCAAAATGGCCTCATAATAGTTTAAGGTGTATTTGAATTATTTAATGAGGTAGAAATTATTAGGGCCGATTAACCATATGGTATATATTCTGCGTAATGTGTATTGCACGTCATGCCCCGAACTGTGTCAACCCGCCACATATGCGCCATACCCATAAATCCGAGCAAAATAATGAGCTTACAACTGTGCAGATAGGTCAAAACAATCATAAAACAACACCCTACACAGATCTGTATTGTTCTCAATGCACGTATACATATATAGAAACTACAGATTTTCCAAAAACTTCTACACACGTTGTTATGTAATATTGTATTTAAAATCGTCAATCGTCCTTTGAGAAACACCGTCAAAGATGCATTTAATTCCATATATGGCACATCACTTCAATCCAAACATGTGTTACTTTAATCGGAATACATGCTATGCAAACAAAATACACTTTGTTATTTAACTAATATTTGTATTCCATGTTTACATATAACTAAATCTTGTTAAATAGGGATTACCTAATATCTAATTAGGCTAGTCTAGATAAATACCAAATATTTGCTTATCTGCCATTTTCAAATACAATTAGGTAGTTCTCCCATGTGCCGCAACACATTAGATCCGAGTTTCCTGGGTGCCAGTCAGGACAGTCAGTGTGGTACAGTAAAGACCTTGTAGTAGCGATAAACAATAGTCAATAGAGAATGTTGGATAAAATATTATTTACTGTCATCTGTCATCAACATTTTATGGTGAAGGGATATCAACGTTTCCGATATTTGTAAAACTGTTCATGTGCATTTATGTCTTGATCAGAGCTACACAGGGCCTGGGTTAAACCAAATCAAGTCGTCCTTGACCTACCAACCCTCCCACCACTTTTACAACTTTTAGTATCACCCTTCATACTTTGGGTAGCACCCTGCGCCGGTCCAACCAAACTAGGGGATACACACACATTATACTACCACAATATACCGTTCGTTAGCATGTACCAGGGCTTTTATGGTAACAATCCATTTATAGTTACAACATGCAAGTTGCCTGTGTTGTTTTGTACAATGATATACAATGTTTCTCATGGTGATGGAAGAAAAGAGATTATCAACAGATTTGCACAGTCTTTGAGAGGTGATGAACCATGCCCTCTTTCACCAACTCTGATTGGACGAATGTCTTCCCAATGCGTAACGCATTGGCCAAGAACTACATCCATAATACCATCGTACATTCTACATGGGTCCTGCTATTTTATTCCGTTCTCACTGCAGAACAAACATGGCATGACCATGTGCGTGTCACGCTTCATGAACCCATCCACTCAAAGCCATGCACCTTCTACAGCTCTGCCAAATCCTGGTTGTGGAGGGCCTCATCCATCACTTGTATTCAAGAAATGATCACCAGCAGCAGCAACTACTGATGCACTTGTATCATCATCAATGTGAGTGACCTGCTTAAAATGCAAAATTTAAATTCCATTTTCATGGCGTAACACTTCGACCATATCATTAGTGGCGTACTGTTCGTAGTGCACTAGTAGAGGTTGAAGCTTGGAGATCCATGGCACATAGGAATGTTTTTTTTTATCACTCTCATGTGCCCACAACCTAGGCCTGTTTGTCAGGATAGACAGACGAAGAAACCCTATTAGTAATAAAGTCAGCAAAAAATCAACACACTGTCCCAACTCATATGCCAGAAAAGCAATCCTACCTCATAATGTCCTCAGGGACTATGTGACTTGTGTGTCACACCACTGTCAATCATCCCCTGCAACACCTGCATAAGCTCTTTGTATTGAGCAGGCAGTACATGCCTATGATGTTCTCTTATTGACTCATCATTCATCGGTCCGTTTTCTTCAAATCACATGACCATTGTCATGCTTAAATAATACATCTGCATTGCATACACATTCACATTGGATGTCACTGGATCTGCACTTGGGACATGTTGAACTATGTCGATAACTACGTATCTCTGTCACTGATCTCTCAAACAAGCACTCTGGGAACTTATATTTTGTCCCAAGTGTTCTATCTTTACAATAGCACTTGCCTCACCAATGACTGCACCAGGTCTGACTATTACTTGTCTATCAGCGGTATTGCTGATTCTCATCAGGATTCACCACACCTCATGTTGTTTAGTCACTGGGATCCACATGTATTTGACCTGCAGGGTTCCTCAATGCAACATGTCACACTCCATGCAATCAGTATCATGTTGCACCGTGAGTGGCGTCTTGCACTTCATCTTCAATGAACTTATCTCAGGCTCTCAGTGCATGACAAGAGTCTCTGCCCAGTTGGGACATCTGCATCAACATTATCTTATTATACATACCAGATCACCTCCCACATATCAGTCAAGAAAGTGGTTCCAGTGGTGACTAGCACTCATTGGTGTACTCATTATCAACTGCTACCACTACCAATGTGTGATACTAACATTCATTATCAAACATTGAGAGAAAGACACAGGAACTTCAATGTATTCCAATCTCTCATCCCTAGCTCCTGTGACGACAAACAACTCATCAAGGGGCGTCACTTCCATGTCTGTGAACCCATGTCCCATGGCGTACTCTGTTATGTAGTTCTCAACTTAAAATAAATAGTGAAGATTATTTTGGAAAGCATGACATAAACATCATTGTTGGAGGAATGTGAATGTTGTTGGAAGAACTACAGAACAAAACACAAAACATACAGCTCGGCGAAGTGTATTTGTAATTCGTAATATCCTTCTATGGCAATGTTGAAAAATCTAATAACGTTGAGGCGTTGTAAACCCAGTGATCAAAGTACTGAAAAACTTCGACATTGAGATGTCTTGTGTGATGTTATTTGCAATCACATCTTACAATTCTGGATTTGTGTTACCATTACATATTCAGAACTATTTTTCTTCCTACTGTGGTGATAACAAGTACATTGGTTGTAATTTTGAAATTGGTAGAATACAGTTAAGTGACATCTCAACCTTATAACGCCTGAAACAGCCACTTTGCGGCTACCTTGTAGCATCTGTAGCGTTTAATTAATTTTGTTAAATTTGACTTCAACGCAAAGAAACTATGTGTCGATTTGCACATCTTCAAACTCTTTAAAAATATTATTTTTCTCATACATCATTTTGTCCAATCTATTTCCGCTAACCATTCATGGTGATTTGCAAAGGTGTGACAGCTGCGATAATAATCAAGGTATATAATCTGCAGATTAAAATTATCTACTTGTTTAATGTTGAATTATTGTAGAACTATTTAATTTGACCTGTATGTGAAGTGTATGAGTGTTATATGCCACCTGATTACCGCGTATCTACATACCGAATACAGTATGGTTGGAGAAGCTCGTGAAGGGTGAGTCTAATCTACAGCTGAACTGATATAACGCATTGATATTTTTTCCATCTACAGATATAATTTTTGTATTTATTTGATATGGGATGAGAGCTAGCACTTAATTCTATTGACATATGCATTTGTGATGATTCATCAATAATATTGTCTGTTACATTTCTAATTTCTATCTGTCCTTTGTCTTGGCAATATAATTGATAATTCAACATTCAGTAACAGAAAATCATGCGAGAGTGTGGCATAGTAGAATACAAATATAATTATCATTGCCCATTCTGATGCTTTGGCTGATATGAATAATGGTGATGACTGTAAACATAGAATCATGATGAAATATGATTTCGATACAAAATGCCATGTTTTCTTTAAAAATTAATTGATGACGCATGTTTTAAACAACATGTTATATCCAAACTGTTTTAATTTGGAAGCACCTCCTACGACAAACACACATGCAATGTTTCAACCTAAAAATCCTGACTATACAAGTCTTCATATACAGGACACTTTAGTATGCCGAATACGGTATGCATCTATAATACACACAATGTTTATTATTTATTAGAAAAAAGTGCCCACACACGTCACTGTTGTTAACAGACATATTTATTGATTTCAGTAACAACAATATTATTTATCTATATATTTTTCCAGTGTGCATACCATGTACCTGTCACAAGATGAATAACCGATGGAAACATGCACAGTGTTGTCATCAATGCTCGAGTTTCCAGTGTTCTAATCATTAAATTCATTTTCTTAGTAGATATTATTCTATTGGAGGGGACTGAATGTTGAATTCCATCCAAATTTGCGTTTCTCCAAGTCTCTAATAATACATAACCATGTAACTGTTTAACAATTTCATAAATATAATATGAAAACAAATATCGAAAAAAAATTAGTTTGCTACTTCTTCGAAAACTTTTTGAAATACCTTTCGTTACGATGGTGTTCATGGTGAACACTATTATATGTTGCGAATTCAAGCAACCAATCACTGGTGTCGTATGAAACGTACTAAACGTATGAAAAGTGCCATTGATAGAGCCAGCATCGGCAGTTCTATACTGCATTGTTATTTGCAGTGGCCGCCATTCATTTCAGGTTGATATGATACCAGATTTAACTCAAGCTTGTGAATTATGTGGGTTATTGTTGGTTCAGTATCCTTGTCCTATACGCCAGAAGAACTCTGGTTATGTAAATATAATTTAAAATACCACACTTTCCGATTTGGGGAGGTGATTTTGAAAGTGTTGAAAGTAGGCAATCAAACCGTTTGAAAACATATTAGATGAATGATCCATAGATCAATATGTCATCCACTATTGATTTAATGCCAGGCAGATTGCTTGGTCACTATTTCTTGGTCTTGTCTGTGCTGATACTCTTCCGGTGCTGTTGAAGTACCAAATGCCATACGTAGCCAACAGAAGCCACCAAAATGTATGTTAAAGATTGTGAGATAAGAGCCTTCTGTATACAGTTCAACATGCCAAAACCAATGTGTGTGCATCTAATACACTGTCTAGGTTTGCATTGCTTAATTCAGGCAACACAACTTGTTGGAAATGAATAGTGACTTATCTTTAAAGCTCTGTTGTGATCGCAGGGGTCAATGCATATTCTCATCTGTCCTGGCTTTATCTCCATTACCAGACTTGATACCCATGGTGTTGGTTCGGTTACAAATGCTATTATGTTTTCTTTTGTTAACCTGTCCAGTTCCTCTTTGAACTGTTCTTTTATAGCGACTGGAACTTTCCACAGTGTATGGACACATTATTTCACACTTGGACCTAACTCCAAGTGATATTTCTCAACTAGCACACCAGTGTCTTCAGTGTGTCAGCTTTGATTGGTTTCACCTCACTACCAGTAACTATAACTGGCACTGCTGGCTTTTTCCTTGGTGAAAGTTCCTTATTAACTATCATGATCTGCTGTGTCGCTCTGCTACCCAGTAGTGGAATGTCCATCTCATCCTTTACAGTGACACACACCGCTATGTATTGCTTACTATTCTTGGGATTCACCATCTTTACTTTAGTTTGTCCCACTGGCTCCACTGTTGTACATAATCAGTAATCATCCAGAGCCTGTGAATTTATATTGTTCCAAATCAGCTAGTTATCCAATGGGATTATGTTACATGTAGTCTTTAAGTCCAGTTGAAACTTCACAGGATTATTATCCAAGTACATAGCAGCATATACTTTTTTGAAAAATTCACTTTCTTAATTTGTTCTCTCACTATTGTAAGAGTTACAGTTGTTATGGCTTCATACCCACAGGCTTGTTCATCTTCAATGCTGTGGATACTTCTCTGTTTTGTTTTGTTTTGTTTTGCTTTATATTTATTTATTTATTTATTTATTTGTTGCTACCGTTTTACACCAGGAGCTCACTGGTAAGTAAATACGACCTGCAATAAAATTATTTATTGGAAAAAGCACATACTATATAAATGAAAAAAAACAGCAAATTTAAAACTTAACGGAAGTATAAAAATGAAATTTTTAAAACTTAAAAAAAATACAAAACAATGAAACTTTTAAACTTAAAGTGAATACAGGAAATAAATATAATCTGCACAATCTTTTCTATAATCCATGGTATCAATAAGAAATTGTTTCACAACTCTATCAATTTCTTCACATATTTCATGATTGTAATGCTGAGTGCTATTGTCTAAAAGGAAACATAATAATGCTTTACCCTTTGTAATATCTTCGTAAAGATTTGCTTCACCATTTTTATATAGGATATGACTAATATTTGTCATCATAATATCTCTAAGCTCATTGTAGGTTTCACAATCTAGAACAAAGTGTGTTATCACCTTTCTTGCAGCATGGACATGTACAATCACTATTGACATTTGCCCACTTTTTTTCTCATAAGCAAGACCTAGAGTGTATGACCTTGTTTTGAATTTAAGCTGGGCACCTTTATAATTTTAAATAACTGATTTTAAATATTTTTCTGATTTATTTGCCATGTTTTTACTCCACTTATCTCACCAAGGACAGCCTCATTTGCAGTATTTCTGCATGCACCCAGAATGAATTTTCCTGTCATATGCTGCTTTTTTCTAAACTCTCTTTGTCTCACTAAGTATCAGGATTTTCCCAGCATACTCTAAAGCTGGCCTTAATACCTGGTTCCATGGTGGCAAACCATATTCTACTCTATTAATATTTCCATGACCACAAAGTATTGCTTTCATAACTGGAAATAAGGCATTACATTTTTCTATTATTTTTGTACAGTGGGTGTGATCTCTTACAATGCCAGAAAATTGTATTGTTAAATTTGAGGTTCCTGATGAAGAATTTGGAGTGCTCCAGTTTCATTTTTCTTCGGGTTACACTGGCTGTCAAATATTTTGATGATATCTTCAGTTTTCTGTTAGCTTCTTGTCCATCGAACTGCATGGTTTCATACATTTCGCACCACCACCTGCCTATGAAGTAGAGAAACAACTTGTCAACATATAGTTGTAATTCTTCTTTCCATCTTTTCCCTCTTTTGCAAATTCTTTGGACTAACATCCAGCTTGTCAAGTGCTCGTATGTGCTCCGTGACCCACTTATTACCAAACGCTTCAGCGTGGTATTAAGAGTTTGTTTTCAGGGGTGGGTGATACCAAGGTGGGAAATGGATGCACATATGGGGTAATTCCTTGAATTGCAATATAGAGGGTTCAGGCTGAAATACAATATATAGTGTTTTCATGTTTCGTCTGATATTTCTGTGGTATTCTGCTGCTGTAAGTAATGCACGATTTGTTCCGAAATTCAGTATATTGTGTGTATTTCAGGGTTATTCGTTTTTTCCTGAAAACACCCCTATTTTTTAGTGGCAGAGTCAAATAGTCTCACTCCCATTGGGAAATCTGCATTGTTGCTTGAATGTGAGCTAATTAAACACATTTTCCAGACCGGCGAAAGAGTATGCAACAGCCAATTTTAATAGCCTGTCACATGATTTTACTCTGAATGTCAACATGAAAAGAGGCTAGTCCATTTTACGCAGGAGTAATTGGGAGTAGAATATGTGAGGGATAGTATCAACAGAGATGTGTATAGTGAAAAGTAATATCTATCCTTCATTTGCATCTCTGAGCATTTCTGTTTTAGTATATTGGTTTGCAAATGTTGAACTTGCATGATTTGCAATGTGTTTTATTTACTGGGACTCCCCTATTGATCGAATCCCGGGTTTGAACGAGAACGGCACACCACGGGATTCGTTTGAATACAATGCTGATGGCAAACATGCCGTGTTACTGCGGTACTCCACTGACGGGATGACTTACTAGTACTGCATGCTACAACTTCGCTTGTGATGTTGCTTGTTAGCCATGGATTACATGAATCTTGATTACCAGTCAAATGTTGCTCATTTGACGTTGGTAATCTTTATTTGGAACTGAGTAACTTCCTGGTACTTCGTACTATGATAAAAATCAGTCAACATACATCAAGTTCTCTCAATCGTAGTATTCCATGTGATGTACACCTAATATGCCAAAAATGTTGCTGAACAATTTGAACTGAATAAAAATAGAAGACGAAAATTTGTTTACAAAATAAAAATACTTCGGTTGCCAATGAAAACCGGTAAAAAACAAGCAATATGTTTTCGGCTGTTATCATGGAAGGACATGAACGTGAAGCTAACGTCTGTTTATAACTAAAACCGGGCACCTTATACGAGGTTCGCAAAATAACATGGCAGTCATTAGAAGTCACTTTATTTTATTGTTAGGACGTATTTCCGTGTTGTTCTCGGTATTAATGACTTATTAAATGGTAGCAGAGCATAAGCATGGCAAATAATTACAAGAATCCACCCGTGTTTGCTTCCGATGCGGTTTACGAAACATGGAAAAATGAAGTTAAAATATGGAGACTGATGACCGACATCGAGAAAAAGAAACAGGCGTTAGCGGTAACTCTATCACTCACTGGCCAAGCCAAAGCGAAGGCGCTTGATATAGAAGTAAGTGAGCTTAATAAGGAAGATGGTTTGGATATTTTGCTTAGAGAACTGGATTGTTTATTTATGAAAGAAACAGCCGATCTTGCGTACGATGCCTATTCAAAATTTGAGTCTTACGGAAGAAAGGAAAACATGCCGATGGCGGAATTTATCATTGAGTACGAACGACTGTATACCCAATGTCAAAAGTACCAAATGACCCTTTCCGATGCTGTTCTTGCCTTCAAGCTGTTGGATAAAGCCCAATTAGATAAGACCGAGAGGCAAATGGTGTTAACAGCAGCGTCTGATTTAAAGTTTGCATCAATGAAATCGGCCTTGAGAAAATTTTTCGGGGATCACGTGACTGGGGAAAGTGATTTGAGCGGGAATTGCGCCTCTGGCATCACGATAAAACAGGAATCAGCATATGTCACTGAAAGATTTAATAATTCCAAGTTCTCCGGTGGCAAAAAGGCCTTTCCATCATATAAGCAACCCAAAAAGTACAGAAATTCGGATAACTCGGAAACCCCTAGTGGTACAAATCCATTGGATAGATATGGGAAGAGAACCAGATGCATGGTCTGCCAGTCAGTATTCCACTGGGCTAAGAATTGCCCAGACAAAGATGAACAAAAGGCATGCATGGTTCAGGAGAATGATCCGATTAATGAGACATGTAATATAACTTTACTTACTAAAGAACAGCCTGATAATGAGATTTTAATGACTGAGTCATTTGGGTGTGCTATAATTGACACTGCATGTACACGCACTGTGTGTGGAAGGAAATGGCTGGAAAATTATGTGGATGATCTCGACACCATACAGAAAAAGGCGGTTATCAGGAAATGCAGTAATAAAGCCTTCAAATTTGGTGATGGTAAGAAGATAATTTCAAAGGAAAATGTCATACTACCGGCAAAGATAGGAAACAATATTTGCATGATTGATACAGAAGTGGTAGATGTAGATATACCTCTGTTGCTGAGTAAAACATCATTAAAGAGAGCTGAGACAAAATTAGATATTTGCAACGACAAAGCAGAAATGTTCAAAGAGCCTGTTAAACTAGAATTCACATCTAGAGGACATTGTGTTGACATCAGGAAATTCAAAGAGAACAAAATTACTGATCAACAAGCTGTGGCCTTGATGGCTGATGATACAGAGCCTGAGGTGACTGAAAGTGAAATGATACTGATTGGTGAGAATATAAACAGAATGGATCAAAAGAAAATCCTGGTAAAACTGCACCGCCAATTTGGGCATGCCTCGGCAGAACGATTAAGAAAATTATTGGAGAATGCTGGCACAAAAGAAAAAATGTCTTTCAGAATCTGGTGGAAGTGATTGACAACTGTGAAGTGTGCTTCAAATATAAAAAACAATCTTCCAAGCCTGCAGTTGGTTTTCCATTAGCATCTGATTTTAACGAGACAGTAGCTGTCAATTTGCATGAGTTGGAAAGTAACCTATGGTATTTACACATCATAGATGAGTTTTCTAGATTTAGTGCTGGATCCATAATTACCAGTAAGAAACCGTCTGGTTTTGTACAGAACTTTATCCAGCATTGGATTAGCATTCATGGGGCACCAAAGAGATTGTTCAGCGACAATGGTGGTGAGTTTAACAATAAGGAGGTAATGGACATGTGTGAGAATTTTAACATTGAGTTCAAAACTACTGCAGCTTACAGTGCATGGAGCAATGGGCTTCTGGAGAGACACAACCAATCGTTAACAAAAATTCTGAGAAAAGTTAAGTCAGAAAAAAGTTTGGACTGGGAGACGGCGCTTAGCTGGGCTTTGTCAGCAAAGAATAGTTTGTGTAATGTACACGGATATAGTTCATATCAACTTGTTTATGGAAAAAACCCAAATCTACCCTCTACACTAGTTGATGAACCGCCTGCTCTAGAAGGGATGACAACAAGTGAAGTTGTGGCTAAACACATTTCTGGTCTGTACAATGCGAGACGTATATTTACAGAATCTGAATGTTCAGAAAGAATTAGACGAGCACTAAGGAAGCAAGTAAGACCTGCTACAGAATCAGTGAGGATGAGGGACAAAGTCTATTACAAAAGTCCGGGTGCTGCTGAATGGAAAGGACCAGCAGTAGTAGGATGTGATGGTGTTGTGATATTTGTACGTCATGCTGGAATGATAGTTAGAGTTCATCAGTGCAGATTAAAAAAAGAAATTTGGTCAGAAGACAGTGGTAAACATGAAGGCATACAAACTGAAAGAAATGCATATATTCCTGCTGTGACAAAAACTCAAGATATGGAACCTGATGATGATATGGAAACTAGGAATGAAGAAGCTGATGAAAATCCTAGTCCTACAACTGCTGACACGACCAATACCTATCTGCAATTAAGCCTGGCAACGCCATAGCATATAAACACAAAGATACAGGTGAGCAACTTACTGCCAAGGTACTGAATCGTGGTGGCAAAGTCACTGGCAAATATTGTAACTGGTATAATCTAGAATACTTAAAACCTACACAGCTAGAAGGTGTCAAACAATCTGTAGATCTAACACAAGCTAATGAACTTCAAGTGATAAATCCTACCAGTAATAATGAGAGCAAGAATGACGAAGATGTGTTGGTTTGTGAGAACTTGTCATTTGAGGAGGTCAAATCAAAAGAATTGAACACCTGGAAATTAAATGCCGTCTATGAAGAAATTCCAGATGATGGTCAAAAGTGCATATCGACCAGATGGGTGTGCACTTTGAAAACTACAGAGCAAGGTGTACAAACCATGAAGGCTAGACTTGTAGCACGCGGATTTGAAGAAATGGAGAGTAATCAGATACTTAAAGATTCCCCCACCTGCGGAAAAGAGTCATTAAGACTGATTCTGGCGCTGTTAGCACAGAATAAATGGAAGCCATATTCAATGGATATAAAAACAGCATTCCTACAAGGACAAGAAATTGGACGAGAAGTATATATCCAGCCACCCAAAGAGGCAAATTGTACTAACGTTATATGACATCTTAAGAAATGTGTGTATGGGTTGGGTGATGCATCTTTACACTGGTACTAGAAAGTAAGGTCGGTGATGAGAAGATTAGGTGCAACAGTGTCAAAGATAGACCCTACAGTTTTCTACTGGATGGATAAGGATGGTTGTCTCATTGGCATATTAGCAAGCCACGTTGATGATTTTATATGGGGCGGTACTAAACAATTTGAATCCTCAATTGTTGATCAAGTGAGAACTGAATTTTCCATAGGTAAAGAAGATAGTTGTGCATTCCAATACATAGAAATCGGGCTAGTTAGTGAAGATTTTGGAATAGCTCTACATCAGACTGATTATGCAGATAACCTAAGACAGATTCATATTGACAAATCCAGAGCTAAGCAAAAGGACCACGCTCTTACAGACAAAGAGATAGATTTAATGAGGTCAAAAATTGGACAGATATTATGGATAGCGCACCAGAGTAGACCAGATGTGTTGTATGATGCATGTAGTTTAGCATCGCGAGTCAAGGACTGGACAGTAAGAGCACTTCTTGATGTTAACAAAGTGATCAGAAAAGTCAAATCAGAATCGGTGCCTCTGAAGTTTCAATATCTGGGAGAGAGTAAACTATCTCTCATTGTATTCAGTGATGCGTCCTTGGGAAACCTCCCAGATGGTGGCAGTCAAGAGGGGTATCTTATTTTCTTACAGGGACAATCAGGAAAGTTCTCACCAATATGTTGGAACTCTCGTAAAATCCGCTGGGTTGTCCGAAGCACATTAGCAGGAGAGACGTTGGCAATGGCTGATGCCATTGATGCAGGCGTATTCATTGCCACCCTGTATACTGAACTGACTACAGGAATACCTGATCCAGAAACTTTATCACTTACCTGCATAACAGATTGCAAATCTCTATATGAGGCAATTAGGTCTACCAAATTAGTCAGTGAGAAAAGACTAAGAATTGAGATAAGTGGTATAAAAGAATTGGTAGAAAGTAAACAGGTGAAAGAAGTGATCTGGTCAGACACTACTAAACAGTTGGCAGACTGTTTAACTAAGAAAGGAGCATCTCCTCTACAATTGATGAGGACGCTGGAAGAAGGAGTTTTGGACATTTAAGAAACTATAATTTCAACTATGTTCCTGTGTTGTGTTGTGTTACTGTTCAAGTTTCGGGTTAACGATTTTCTATTGAACACTTGAAGACTTTGTGTTATTCAATTTATAAACTGTTACCTCGCTTTATAAAAGAAACAGATAGAGTGGAGTTTGATAACTATGATTTACCTTTTCCCCCTGCGAACTTTATTTATGGGACGTCCCTTATTTCCGGAGCTTTCCGAAGACGTTCGGGTCGGACTCGAGTTGTTATGTTAGTGTGTGGCGCCATATTTGTTTTTGGTGAGTTGCGTTATATTTCCGTGTTGTTCTCGGTATTAATGACTTATTAATTGGGTTCCCCGATCTAAATTTCTATCCCGGTTTGTTGCACGTTCTTTTTTTAATATGAAATAATCAAATATGGGACATATGTATAATAACAGAACCCGCACCCTCCCCGTGGCTTCGCTCGTGAAAGTACGGCAGCAGGATACACCGCATCACTAGTGAAAATAACTTCAGAAATCACGGGGAGGGTATCATAATACTTCATTATCACTGAAAACATTTTTCCCCTGAAATAAATTCCAGTGAATATGCCATTTCCCTCATACTCTATTGAGACACAGCGCAGTGAAAATTGGATTCACATGTAATGCTTGAAAACATGTCAGCAAAAATAAATTAAGTGAAATTCTACGTGACTTCATAATAGTTGGAAATGAACACATTACACCCGACCCTACCACTCCATATACAATGTAAACTACACCCCAAAACATCCTTTCACCCACAGTTACTACCGTGTTTCACCAGAGTATTCTATTTGACGTCAGGAGAAATTGAAATAAACAAATTAATTATAATTTCAGCCTCTAGTTGACCACTGATTAAATAAACTACCTCGTCTTTATATCAACTTGCAGTTATTCGTTGCCTACATCAGTGACTTCAAAATATATGTTTCAATCCCAGGAATTTCACTCACTGTTAATTGCATGGGAGTGCCAGTCTTTAATGAATTTCTATTGTCATGTCAATTTCTTGCGATTACTCGGAACATTAAGCTGTAACCACATACCGCCTAGGTGCTGTAATTAAATCCTGGTGTAAGCACCATATGAACTATGAACAATGCATGAGAAGCCAGCTGTGGGGTATATTCAATCCTATAGATTTCTCATTGTTTGGTAACTATTTGCTGCAAATGCAACAAAAATCGATATAAAAAATATTACCCACACAGTATTCTACAGGTTACTTGTCTTAATAAGATATTGGTCTGAAGTTTGTTTGCAGTTGAATATTTTTGTGAAAGGAATTTGCACATTAGGGACACCGTACTTTCCCCATGTGTTCTCGCTATACGTATTGCGTATTGAAACAGCTATTTTTCCGCAATTTATGTTGGTTACGCAGTTTGTATTTTGGAAGGAGCTACCAATTCTGATTGGATTAGACTGTTTTGCGTACGTTTCGTTTTTCACTGTGCTTTCGCTCGGTGTGCATAGGTTAGACCAAGGTATATCAATTTTCCACCCAAGATTTCACTTTCCCAAAACTTATTCAAGTATGGTAAATTATACCAACACTTTGAAGCGATATACCATGGCTTAATAGAACATTTTAAACGCTAGGTTCAAAATACAAAGCAAAACTTACGGCATCAAGAACACGACTTCCGGTAAAAAAGCGCCCCCAGTGTCAGCTGCGGTTAATATTGTGTGCCGTTATTTCACTTCTGGCGATGCGTTCGTCCAAAACTTTTATTGTTTCCTTAGTTGACGATCACCATTTCTGACATCATGTTTCAAGCTTTACTCTAATTGGCTTGAGATAAATACAAACGCAATACTAGTAGAACTTCTGATTTACTGCGTACAGATTACAGGAGACTCAACTTAGTCATGCTGGATCGTAAGAACCGCCATAAAGCAACAACATACTAATTAGCCATAATATATTCAGGTCATAGTTCACTTAGCTCAAATAAAGAGTATAGTCTTGTTACAACATGTATTTTTGGGAACACTTCACATAATGTGTTATGTGCAAAAACATCCCTGAAATGTTAAAAAACAAACAAACACTTTTCGTAATTATGCAGATTATAAACACTTTACCACAAAATTGTTTTATTTTTAAAATAAGTATTGTAAAATAACTCATTTGCGATTTTAAGAAAAAAACACTTAATGTGTTAAATTATAAAACACTTAAAGTAATTTTAAAGTGGGAACAAATATGTGTCATATTCTAAAAATTATACTTAGATTTACAGTTTACAGCAGGCTTATTACCAACAAGTTTCTTTTTAGGGAGGATAAAATTAATTCAAACATTTGTAATATATTTATAATAGTTTAAGTAAATTGTCATGATCGTCAAACATCACACTACACCGTTGGGCAATGCTATTCCGACTTTATTCTTCTTTCTAGGCATTATTATGATTGGTGAGCTCACACGCTTCGGAGTAACTGTTTGTTCATTTGAAAGAAGTCCAACGTCAGTTTTTACCCAGTATCGTCTTAGATCCACAGCTAATGTTGCACACCAGCATAGCAAGAATATTGCCAAGACCCACTCTGATATGGCGGTAGTAAGATACGCTGCTGTTAACTGAAAGATGTGACACCCAGGGAGTTAAAACATACATGAATTATTCGTTTAAATTTAGATGTTACGAATACAATACGTTGGTGAGTTGAATACAAAGAACTGTCCAAGTTATCAATATATAATCATGTATGGCACAAGATGAAATAAACTACCAACCAAAACTTTAATTGTTGGTGTTAACTCGTGTAATTTATGAAGTAAAAAAAAGATTTCTATAGTCTGACAATATGTTAAAATTTCTAACTTCGTGATTAATATTGCCATTAGTTTTTATTTGAAAATAGGGAACGATCGCAGGAAAGGTTATGTAACGAAAAATTCATGCAAATATAATAGACCATTTTCCGTTCACTGCGAGAATCACGCGTTATGCGTGAAATCGAACGTAAAAACAGGACAAACAAAGGTCATAGCGTCGTAGTCGCGTCAAACATCGCGTGGAATTCGACAAACGCGAAAGTATTTCGGGGACATTTCCATGCTTAATAATGTGCTGTCCACATTTGATGATAGGCAATGTACATTAAGTTAGGGTATTCGGAAGCAATATTCCTCTGTCGAAGATCGGCCGGTCAATGTAAGCTGCGAAATAAAGAAATTCTAGTTCAAAATCAAATCGTTCGATTTTTGCGGCAGACGTTCGACGCGCGTCTTTCATGCATCTCGCGAGATCTCGCAATTGTACGGAAAATCACCTATTGGGGTGGGATGATGTTTTTATTGCTAAAGTAATACTAGTAAATAGATTTGTTATTTGTATGACCTGAACTTTTATACGAACATTCCCATGAATAATATAAGCTTATTCTATATCAATGTGGTGCCATCAAGATTAGTACTTTAAATTTACATTATATACAACAACGAATTATTTCACTAACCTCTTCCGTAGGTTCTTCAGTTCTTTCACTCGATGCCGTCGGTGCAGTTGTTGTATCCTCTGATATATTCTGCATTATTAAACCTAAAAAGACTGATTAAAAACACTCAGGAAATTAAATCTGTAAGTTAACTTATGTCTAAATCTTTTAGAGTTTTTAAGTAGCTCGTAACCTATTATTCAATTGAGTTCTTGTCACACTTGTCGCTGAAAACCATGTGGGGGCACGGTAAAGAAAAGAATTGACAACTAAAACCCATTCAGGTGATGCAGCTGGTATGTATAATGGTGGCAGACATTTTAAGATCATGATTAAAGGAGTGAAATGTTTTTTTGTAAACCAACATAAAACCACCACCCAGATTTGATGTGAAAAGGAGACAATAAACAAAATACGTCGTGAAACATGACATAACATGAATGTGTAATGTATGTATATCATTTATATATGCATTTGGTGTGAATACAGTCAGACAGTTAGTGGAATAATATAGGATAAGTAGTATCAATCGGTTAGATAAAGACACAAGAGCGTCTATAAAATTGACAAATTGAGTTACAGCTTTGTATCTAGATGTCTCGAATGCTCATGGGTAAGCATTATTTTGGTCACATGCATTGTTGTAAGGTGCTATATATGCTACTACTAGTTTTTTATCGATCATTCCGTGCTTTAGACCCAATACACAATAGAATTTTCGTGCGTACCTGTAGTTTCTGCCCAAATCACACGTTGTCATATTGAATAGCAAGCGACAATGCAATTACATGATTTTTTCATTTGGAATGGTGTCAACAATGCTTGGATAATCAATGACTGACTTGATGGTTAAACTCAATATGATGAAGTCTGCGGATGTGATGAACCAGTTGAGGAAAATTGTTATGAAATGCTACAAGACAAATAATTTATCCTGACAATGAACTACTGCAAAACATATAATAGCTACTGACAATGAAATGCTACAATACACAAGATTGATCTTTAGAATGAAATAATAAAGCCTATAGGATTGTTACAGAAAATATAATGATACTAAATACAGGGATAGCGCTGATAATGGAATGATAAAGTCTACATGATCGTGACTGACAAATGTGCTAAAACATATAGAAATGCAAGATTGTTTAATTAACTTACAAATTACAAACTGCATGACTGCAGAAAATAAAACCTACCTACTACATGAATGTAGTAGAGTGATTGTGGTGGCAAGTAATATAATTCGGTTCTACAGTAAATATACGCTAACTACAACAGAGGTACGTCTGTTATGCAATCTCTGACAGAAATCGCCAAATATTCAGTACATTTATTCAGTAAGTTATTGCTCGTTTCTCTGACGTTTATTCAAATTATAGGTATAGTGTCAATTAAAAAAAACATCAAACATTCAAAGGATACATGTGATGAGTGCTATAGTAATAATAACGGTCAATACAAATCTCAGTATAACTATCCATAAACCATTATACTTTGGGTATAACATGTATGTCATGATGGACTGCATCCAGCAGTATATTGTCCCAATGCCAAACGCCAGTGTAGCTCCAATGTAGTGGAACAAAGGCATGTTAGTGGACTAATGAAAAAAAAAGATATAAGTGTAAGTATAGCCACTATTCCTAATATTTGCAATTGCAAAATCGTTGTACCGTCTTTGTAAATCTGTCTTTCAAATACAAACCGTATATACAACATGTGAGGCACATATGGAAAGCCCATATTACATTTCACATGTATAGTCTTATTGCTGAATTCGACGAATAATTATTATGAACTCTAATAATGATTCAAGGTTATTTTGAGTAATTAGTCAAAAGTATAACAATTAAATCGCCTAGATTGAAATGTTCTTGAATATGAAAACATGATAGTTCATAATGCGATTTTTCCATTTTGAAAAGTGGCTGAACATGTTAGCATTTGGCTAAGAAAAAACAATGCTGCAATAAAGACCATGGCTAAAACTAAAAAGGTCGGCTATCATTAAAGACAATCATAAGATTCGATTTCACATAAAACAAATGTATAGTTTCAACATGCAAAAATGTTGGATAAGAAAATGATTATGTGTACATTTTGAAACCAACAGTGAATAGTAAACTGTACTGTGGAAGCTTACCTGAAAGTTTCCCACCATACTGACCCCAACTGCAGTCAATACACCAAGAACAAATGATATTAAATTCATACGAGAAAAAATGACATTAATGTTTATGTTCCTCAAACCTTTATACCTAATAAAGACGGCGACAATAGCTGAAATAAAAGAAAGTTATTATAGACAATATGTTGTGAAAAACAACGAATGTAAGCTATTTAAGGCTTCATGTAAATAGGATATTATATGACAGCGTCGATATGCTCTAACAACGACACGAAATGCTTCATGTCAGTGGCGGCGGCACGGGGGGGGGGGTCACGCCCTCCAAAAAATGCCTATCCAAAATCAAGCTGTGTAAAAAAAAAATGTCCTTCAAAATGAAGGAAAGAGCGTTTCAGATGGTCTAGATTTCAAATTTGTTAAGGGGAAGCCCCTTGGACGCCCTACTAAGGTCGCGCGGGGTTGGTGAGCAGATTTCGCCCCATGCAAAATTTCGTGCCGCCTGCCTCTGAATGTACCCCAAATGGCTATATATTTTGTATACTGACAATCGGTTCATCAACTTCGAATCCATAATAACACCCATATGTAAATGGTAATCGACCTAACATGGTTAAATTATGATACAAAAATATTAATATACCAAAGTTGTTCGATTCAAACCTTTATTCGTGTATAAAATATATGACACACCTTCTCGCACATTTGATGACACATCAATACACATAAAACCATTCGATTAAGATGGATTAGTTTTATACTTTTCTCAATTTGTTGCCGTTTATGGTTCTGTCTGAATATCATTCAATCATACAATCAATCATACATTTATTGAAATATATAATAAATTAATACATAATTACCAATAGCTGCTGCTAAATTTAAAAACTGTGAGAAGATACAGCTTTCCGGAGGATATGCCCCAGTGTCACTTAAATGTAAATGAAAAAAAAATTCAATTAATGTAGAGTTGCAAAACCAGTAACATATATGCCTACAAAATCTTGTTAACTATGACATATAGTTCAGTATTACGAATATTGTGTTCAATTTAATATGTGCCTACCTGACGTATGGTACAAATGCGATAATATGATCCAAACTGACTGCAATGATGTAACTAGAAGCAGAAATAAAATAGGGTGCATTGGGTAAGTGGTTGATATGCTAACACGTTCATCGTTGTTTCTTGATCTAACAATAACAATATAAACCAGTTAACATCTGAAATAAATAATGGGTTTATTAAAAATAGAGATATCCAGTGCAACCAGGAAAAAGTTGGAACATTGGTTGATGTGAATATTTAAATAGCCACATAAAGACGTCTAAATCTTACCGAAATATAGTTTTAGAAACAATTGCATGTGCGACATTTGTGTTGATAAACAGTGATTTTCCCACAATCCAATGCGCTCTTCAAATGAAAATCACAAGTATGTGGTTTGACCTGGGCGCGATTTGCACTGATTACCGCCGGCGGCTCCTTCGATACCTTCCAATGAATGCATGAATTTGCTTAATTAAAGCTTGGGAACGTCTCATTTCGTACTCGTTGATCTGCGCAACAGTCAAAATTGCCATCTTTGTTTATATGAGACCCATATATTTCGCACATGCGCAGCGCGACGACTACCGCGCTTTAAGTGACCATACACAAGGCTAATATCACATAAAATGTGATGTTGAAATAGGTCATGTGATGGGGACCATAGAAAATGAATCCTGTATCTATCTATATTGGCCCACAGTAAGTTGCCATCTTGTACCGTGATTTAAATGGACAATCAATATTAAACTCATACGAGAAAATTTGACATTTTTGTTAATGTTCCTCAAACCTTTATATCTAATATAGACGGCGACAATAGCTGAAATAAAAGTAAATTATTATAGACAATATGTTGTAAACGAATGTAAGCTTCATGTAACATTCATAGGACATTATATGACAGCATCGATATGCCCTAACAACGACACAAAATGCCGTCTTTATTCAGCTGTGCGCTTCATACAATCTCCGTGGCGGCGACACGGAGTGGGGAGGGCAGTCGCACCCTCGAAAAAATACTCCTCTAAAACTAAGCTGAAACCCTTTGTGTCAGCAAAATGTTTCCTTCAAAATGAAGGAAATAGCGTTTCAGGGAGTCTAGATTTCAAATTTCTTAAGGGCCCTCCTCCTATTTCAATAGATTGCGCCCTCTGGAAACCTAGTCACAGCCCATAAGGGCCATCTTTTTCACTTCCATGTGATTCAATGTACACTGTCGGTATATAGCGTATATGCTATGCATTCAATGTTCACATCTCATCAATTGCCGTTAAAAGTAATACTATTGGTTAAATGTTTTATTAAAAATACAAAACCGGAGGAAAAAGATTGATAGTTACAGTGTTGTAATATTAATTACTTGTCTTTTATAAGTACTAGTACTTTATTCAACTACATTTTTGGCGTCATACCTCGTAAGCGGACCACATTGGAGGATAATATGGTTACCGTCCAGCATGTGTCTTCCCTATCATTGATAAATCGGTTTCAGTTATGCAGCATATATGTATGAATCCCCTTAACAAAGTAAATATAGCAAACAATAGTCTATTTACCTGGTTGCTACGTTACTGGGCCCGCACATCTGCATCAGTAGTAATAGTTTGCGAGTCCGTTTACTGCTGTTTTTTCAAGCTAATTATATGGTGGCGCTATATATATGTTAAGTACAAACAGACACGAGCAAAGAATAGTGATCAAATGTCAAATATATTAAATGTTTGAAGAAATTTGCAAAAATATTCAAAAAAATCCAATAACTCAAGTCGCCTAATTAAATTGTATGTAGGTAAGCAGGTTTGGAACTCTTTGTAGTAGATGTGTGCAATTGACAGGGTTTCGCCTATATTGTCAACATCGTTCCTTCCCTGTTGCTCTGTCATTTCCATTAACCTCCAAGTCACTTTCTTTACAATCACTAATATAATAGTATCATTATATCTGGTCCCTGAGATTCATTCTCATTTGATTCGATGTTTGATGTGACCCTTGAAACTTTGTTTAACATCTACCACTGGTTTACTCAACATATCGAACTGCACAGGCAAGCCTTTCCTGGGCTTACCAGAGCATCTGTTAAAAAAACTAATTTTGACAGCAGCTGTGAAAAACATTCATATAGAACATAAGATCAATGTGAGCCATGTTTCCTGGCTGAACTCGTTTTTGCTAAATTGAATAATTAAGGATCCAGGTGTCATCCATGAAGGACAATTGCATGTTATTGAGGCATTTAACCTTGTTAGCATAAAAATGAAAAACTTGCTAAAGAGATGCGAGCAAGGACTAAGATGGCATGTGCAATTTCGGTGGCACTGTAGTACGCGTGCGAGCTAGCTCCTTGAGAAGTGCCCTAAGATAGTCATCCGCTGTTATGTTCCAGCCCATACTGATGGACAGCATGCTGTAGATTGCAGACATGATGTTCGTAAATTTGAATGATACTTTTTTGTCCATATTTCCTGCATAGTAGAACCTAGAAAGGTAGACAAGATGTGTTTGATGTTGTTTATTACAGCCAGTTAGGTGGTGTGATGAGAGGATTGAAGCATAGTGGTGGAAAAGTATGAGCATGTCGCTCTGAGCATGAGAACGTCAAGTAAGCACAAGAGAACTGGTGATGGTTGTAGAACCATAACTGCCTCAGCTCAAAGATTTTTATGTAATACAGGGGAATGTGAAGGGAAATGTATTATTGTGTTACCTCTGTGTAATTTACAATATATCTGCATTAACCTTTACTGTGAAAGACAATATGGGAGTTGACTCAAATGACTGGTAGAAGCAAGGCTGGTCAAATTTTGCGAAAAAGTAGTTAGAATTTCTAGATACGCAATCAACACATTGTGGGATATCAAAATATGGATGATAAACAGCAAGTGATATTTCCAGAGATGTAGTTGGAATTGAAGCAAAGGAGTGGCCTATTAATCCTTGAAACATACTCACACATATCCGTACATATCCTGTCTTATTGTGTGTGGACAAAGCTGTCATGCACACAATCGGAAAAATATGTTATTACTGTAAATAATTATGAACAATAAAAACTGAAATTTTGAAAAACTATGAACAATTAATAAGTAAAATATGTCATTTGCTGTGCAGTTTCCAGAAAATTATTACAAGTCCCAGAAGTGAATACGAGTCATCAAAACGTACAGTTTGGTGACAGTTGGGAATGATACCAAGATTTAACAATTCCATGAGAACATCGCAATGTTCTTTTAACACATGAAACGGATGTGCATTGGTCAAATTTTGTATAGTTTCAATAGGCATACAAGCACCTGTATATATTTTGACAACAAACCCCTCATTACATTGTGCAAATACAAACAAGACATTAAACCTTTTTGATAGTAACAAGTAAGTGTTGTATAAACCCGAATGAAAAGTCCGGAGTCACGGCGAATACTTCTAGCGAGTCACCCCTCTAAAAACGTCATTACTGTGCCAATGACATTGAACTTTGCTCTTCCATAAAGCAGCAGTTTCCATCTTCAAATAATCAAAATAACCTTGATACCCTGGCGAAGCATGTCTATTGTTTCACAACTACTGTCCCAAGGAATTTTCGTCTTCTCAATTTCTCAAGATAAACGTCCTAAGGTTGTTGAGTTTACTAGAAGGACATGTCTTTTGGCAGCATTTCTTGTATTAATTTCCATTGCACAAAAAAGTAGCAAATACTGTTACTGAAGCACAGAATTTGCATGATTTTTCTCTCCGGCCATTCACGCAAACTGCAAACAAAGTCTTTTACCTCATTCAAATGTTGCTTGCATTAATATAGATGGTTCTTCATTAAAACTAACCAATGGGACGTTCTTGTATGGATCTGCATGAATGGAAGATCTATTTTTCTTGCATTGCTGTTTTACCATGATGAAAGCTGGTAAAGTCATAGCAATCAGAATCATCGAAGTATGATGATAACTACCAACACCAATGAAAATCCCTTCTCATGATTGACATTATGGGCATAACGGCAAGCAAGAAATGGTGTGTTGAGACTTATTTCTGGCAGCCAATCTAGCTCTACATTGTCTATACATCAGAATCCCAATCAATGCAGAGATAACAATGAGAGAACCATTCACGATCACAACCACAAGAATGACATTTCTTTTGACAATTGTAGCAATATAAACGTAGCAATGTCACACTGAAAAGATACAAAGCACACAAAAAGCTTTCCTAGGTGTTTCTCGGGCTGGGGTGTTGGACTTCATGCCATGGGCTTCTCTGCCATATTCTTTTGAAAAAAATCAGGATACAAACAAATTACAGTAAATGAGTGAGATAATTAATAAAATCCTTAGTTAGTCACCAAACAGGCGTAACACGGTAAAAAAAGGCTACGTCAATACAAACTATTATAAATTATAATTTGTCCCACCTCATTGGGTGCGTATGAATGATAAACCTGGTTTACATAATTATACGAGAAAAAATGTCATGGATGCTTAGAATACAACTGATAAAATAAAATAGTAGTAGATAGTGAATTACCTGCCTAAAACTACATATTTCTACTGACCAGTGTCAGCATCCTTTATTTCATGTTTTGTCATATTACCTCAAACCCTGCAAATGGAAGTGTGCATGGAATCATGGGAAGAAACGGTGTGTATTGTGATAACTGTCATAAAGGTGATTGACAGGTCATACTTATTTTCAACTCTGGAAGGACAGTGGGTTCTATCAGGTGTGCTTGTAATTTACATAACAAAGGATGTTTACAACTTTGTAAAGAAAATTGGAATCTACCAGGTGTGCTGTTATTTAAATAACAAAGGATGTTTATGATCTACTGAGTTGCTTACGTGACACAGCTGCTAGCAAGATTACATTTTGATTGGCTCATGTGGAAACCCAGGTGGTGTCACTGCCTATAAATTGGACAGACTAAAGACAGTTTGGGTGGATCATTTCAACTTGGTGTCCGTCACTTCAAATTGCTTTCCTGTGTGTTCTGCTACGATACGATATTACAGGCTACAACCATCATTCTGTGAGACTTGTATGAACTGCTCTGCGATCTCCTGCTTTCAGCGGTGATCTCCAGAATACCAGCGTTCTTCTGCAAGCTCCTGTATTTCTCCGTTGTTGTGTTGCAGAAACCATTGACTGTCGTCCAATAATACATTCTGGAACTGTGAGTTATCACCAATGCACACTTCCCTAAGCAATCCCCCATTTTAGTGACTTTATTCATTGTATTTTTCTGTGCTTTATTTCTTGTAATTATTTTGAGAGGTATTAAAGCCTGGAGCTTTAACTCGACATTTTGGCGTATGTGTATTTCATTTCCAGTACTATTGTCTTGTCCTACCCCTTACTAGCAGTGAAAGAACCCCCTATCCAGTGTGAGTTCTCAATTGCGATAAGCAGGCCTTGCGCTGTTAACAACCAGATTGAATCAAAGTTGATTACCCCCCCCCCCCTTGTTAGAGCGCATGGTAACTAAGCAACTAGAAAACTCAACAATCCGCCATTAATATTTCTACAATGGTTGAATCAAACATTTATAAATCTTCATTGTTGGTGTATATATCTAACCCAGAATCCCGGCTTTGAAGTTCGGGGTTGGTAAATAACTGGCAAAATCTGTCGAGTACTTCCTGTACACTGGATACATATGCTATAAGCCGTCAATTACAACGTATATAAATTGCTGGTTAGTTATTCATCAAGCCAGTAAAAATTAACTCACCAAACCACGAAGGTTGCTATGGCAGTTGTAGCAAACAATACCGGCAAAATACCCCAACCAATGTTCCATTTGGGTTGTACCATTACATCAACTACTTTTCAAATAATCTGACAAGCGGAATGAAGCATATTCACGACTACCATTACATTGCACTCTAGAATAGCGCCCCCCATCATTGACTACATAGGATCACATGTTATCGATCGTCTGATATTATCAAGATAAAGGAAATATTATATAGTTTCTGTTTATATCCCCGCAATGAATTGCCAGCGTATGTCAGAATAGTTGTTCATTAACTGCATTCCATGTCTCCCGAGCAACCTATGTTATTTAACAACAGATTAAACACTGTCCTAATGACAATTTTCTCGTTTACACGACAGCATTTTATCAGAGCCCAAAGGCTCCTGTCGGCAAAACTCGCAGTGCTGTCGGTGTGAGCTGGCTAGAGTTTTGTTCTGCATCGATAAAGTCTCGGAGTTGAGCTTCGATAGGACCTGGGGGCCAGTTGATACATAGCTGGGTGGGGAGGTGCCCCTGATAGTGGCAAAATCTATACCAATATTCCAAATAAAACCTATTTTCTCTATCAGAAGAACATCTCCAATAGAAGCACATGTAAGCCAACAGTTGCAATGTATATAGATTTATTATATGTATTTTGACCATAGAAGTAAGTATACCAAATCGGAAAAATATTACCGATATTTCAAATTATACCTATCTTGACCAGAAATAAGACTGATACTTGTACCTAAAATCCAAAAAACTAGACCCATTTCAGGGGCACGTCCCAATTTGGCAAGTTCTATCTACCCCCCCCCCCCGGGCGATAGGACTAGGCCGCCCCCGATGGCACTTATAAAGTGTAAATGATTCAGGTCTAAATCACGCCCTCTATCGCCTTCTTCAAATTACGTTCCATTCAAAGCATTGAGTCAATATCGATTGTAATTTCTGTGCGGAAACAGTACATGACGACGATTGGCACAAATCGTTTGCTGCATTCTTATCTTCTCCAAGCGCACCTGTTTCTCTAGAACGTAGGTTCTGTCACGACAGAAAACTCAAGTTCTGAGATGGTCATCGGGAGACATCAATTAACCAGTCATCTTGAATACAGCATAAAACTAATGCTGCATTCAAGATGGCGGCCCCCATATAGTAAATATCGCATTTGTTTTATTATGACGTGTGCAACAGCTGACTGTGCAATTAACTGTCTGCTTTCACGACATAGATAATCTGGGGCATGCTATTTTATAATACGTGAAGGAGAGCCTTTTCTCAGAGAGCCTTGACGAATAGGTTTTATAACACACAAAAATAGCTTCTCCAATGTTGACTTCAAAAAGCCAGGCATGAAACAGTCAGCTGGCGCACACGTGATAATAAAATAAATACGATATTTACTATATGGGGGCCGCCATCTTGAATGACGCATAAAACTAAATAAGAGTCTCTTATAGTAAATATCGTATTTATTTATTATCACGTGTGCGCCAGCTGACTGTGGCATGAAAACTCACAATCACAAATACCTATTGTCCCCTAAAGTGCCATTCATTATCAGTCCAAAGCATTTCATATATTTGCTGAGCCCCTGGCTACCCCTCCCGTACTCCGTATTTTAAAAATTACTCTAATTGATTTGACTAACTTCAGGACCTTGTGTAACCTCATATTAAACATTTAGTTAGTGGTTCCCGAAATTCCCTGACACACTAAAATGTCAAAATATTATTATGCAATTTAGGGGTAACATCGATCGTTCGATACAAAAATCTTTTAGTTTGGAGATGGGGATTTTTACCCCTGAATATTGGCCTGAAAAGAGATTTCGATATTAGTTAAAAGTGGGTGAACCATACATTGACAATCTTAGGGATACATACATAAGGTGATTGTTATCTTCTTATACTACACAAAATTGAAATACTGTAAAAAAAAAAATTGAGTTAAGCATGATACGGTGTGGGGAGGGTGTAAAAACAGAGGATATTTATTTTTCCTCTAAATTGCATTGTTGATGTTGTCTCATGGAAAATTAATATTCACTAAAATGTAAATGGTTGACGCGGTCACGCCCAAGCTATAATTCTAGACTTGCAGAAATGTTATATTATTACGGAGTGTTACCATAAAAATTACCCCCCCCCCCCATTATCATCATTTGAATGGCAAAACAATGTGAAGTTAATTATGCCCGCACACATATGTAGACTACAGAATAAGACCAGAAAGTTCAGACTGATTTTATTAACAAACAAAAAACATTTCCAAAAACTATGTATGGCAGTAATGAGTATTTTGATTTCATCACATAAATTAACGTGATTCGTGTCGAAGTAAGCTGCACATAACTCATAAAAAAACATGATATTCAGTTAGGTAATGCTAGTAGACAAAATATTACTAAACAGTAAAACCTATTGAATGTATTCAATGTTATTATTGCATTACACTCCCTCCTAACTTGCTACATCATGTTGTCATGATATGATAATTTGGTATATTTGCATGTTAATATGGTCACATGACCATCAAAACATGTATATAGTATATACCCAACGTACCTACATAATAAAGATCAACGCAAAGTTACATGAAAAACATAGGGTGCAATCATTATTTAATTGCAGTTAAATTGTCAACAAAAACATTGGGTGTACATTAAAAGAGAAAGTTAGCATTGTGGGTAACAATGTGATATAACGCGCAATCACTATTGGGTAACTCGTCTATGTTATTATGTTATCATAAAAAAGATACAATTAGCAGCAATAAATAAATAAATCACAATATAGTAAGTACATTGCGACAGTGGGTCGAAAAATACAGTCAGTGTTGCTCTTATCAATTCTAAAATCAAACCAACATCTCTCAAATAATGTATTTAAAGATTTAAAGAGAAAATTACGATGTATTTCATAAAAATATTTGTTTTCGAACTAGGTAATTTTATAGTCTACACATCCACGAACTTTTTCACTACCCTATTCGACAAGTTGTCTGGTTCTTACACTATACTAGCCAATTGCTGTTTATACAGTTCTCATTGCCAAAGAACCACGTATAATTTTCCCGCTACTGCATATTTTCATTAGCAAGTACTGTCATTTCAGATTAACCATAAACTTTGGTAACTGTAAATAATTATATTTGTAGATTCAAATTCGAACGCTCTTTTGTATCGCCCTCTACGGGGAGGCCAGTTGCTGATGCCACAGTAAGGTCATTTCGAAATACTAGTGTTTATCTACGTGCACACCATTGGCGTCAAAATCACAGTTGTTGGGATTAATCGAACTGTTTTCAACTGCCATTTTAGGTCATAGTAGGTCAAAGTTCAAATAAGCATTATTTCTCTGTGAAGTCAGTTTGTCTTTCAATTTAAATTTCTCAGGATACAGGGTTTAAACTGTATTATATTCTGTGGGATTTGTTTATACCTCATCGTGGTCCCTAAAACGCAAAACACGCACACGCACGCACGGTTACTAAAAAAGATTAATCAGTTCTTAGAAAACCGTTTCCCAGTCGCCTCTAAGACTGGGACATGATTTTCTAAAAACTGATTAATGGCAAGAAAAACAAAAAATCGACATATTCAAACTAAAATACAAATAAATATTAAAAAACTTGGAGCCTCATACCTACATCGGATTTTAATGAATTGTCCAATATCCTTAGCACGTGGGAGTTCTTTCTAAGCTTCCTGATGTTATTGGTTGTTGTAGATATATTAGTTCTTGGTGGTTCGCGCCATAAAGGTATTCATGTTTATGTACATTTTGCTCTTTACGTTTTTGTTGACCAAGAATGCCTCGGGTAGGAGTGTGTTACTGGATTTGGCTATTCATATATTGCCTGCTTTTGAATGCAGCAATGAATTAGATATTATTACTAGGCAGGTTTGTAAAGCTATGTTTGACTTTTATAAAATTGACTTTGTTGTCAGCATACATTCCAACAATCATCTCAGAGTACAACTGTAACACTAATAATCCTATATACGATTTTAAGAATTTCCCTTGTGGTTAGTTTTCTATTCTGTTCTATTCTATTCTATTCTATTCTATTCTATTCTATTCTAATTACTAGTATGTGTTGCAAACGTGCCTTGTTCGTGGTCGCTCTAGGAGGTTCTCCGTGATTTGACATACTGGTCTAGCTTAGTGCATTAACCGAAACGCAGGTTGATACTAATAAATATGAAAAACGCTTTAAGACTCCTTTAACATTTTGTACTATGGACAGTTTTCTCAAAAAATGTAACTGTAACACATAAACAAATGCTATTACATTGTGCTATGGGACATTTTCTTCACGATTGTAATTAATAAACCAATGAACATTGTCATGCGATTTATGGCCAACTTTTGCGACAATTATGTGTAGGTTTCTTCCGTAACTATTAGGAACACTGGAGGAGTAATGTTATAAAAAATTAAATTTGCCTATTCTTTTTCTCTGTCAAATCACAGGGAGTCCAGGAACTATAATCAACTGTAGTACGCAGTCTCTATGAGCGCGCGGGGGGGGGGGGTATCGGCTGGTATCGAGTGTAAGAAATAGACAAGGGATGAAGGCTCCAGCCAGCTCACATTTTTTAAACTCGAAAAAACAGACGAAAAGAATGAAAAATAAAAAAAATACCAGGTTGAAGAATATTAGTTGCTCCTTCAAATTTCGCTAAAGCCTTGCCTACATTTTACCGATATCTGCAGAATAAATCAAGAAAACTACACAAATTGACTCCATTTAGGAATTCCTAACGGTTTGCCCGAACGCACGGCAAAGTTTGGAGGCGTGGCCTGTAAGCATTTGGCAACAACCAATCACATAACTGGTTACGAACCACATCGAGGTCACGACTCGGTTAGCCTTGCTCAACTGGTTCGTAACCAGTCTTGTGATTGATTGTTGACAAATGCTGAACAGCCCAAGCCTCCAACGGTGTCGTGCGTTCGGACTAACCGTTAGGAATTCCTAAATGGAGTCAATTTGTGTAGTTTTCTTGATTTATTCTGCAGATATCGGTAAAATGTAGGTAAGGCCTTGGCGAAATTCGAAGGAGCAACTAATATTCTTCAACCTGGTATTTTTTTAGATTTTATTTTTTATTTTTTTCGTCTGTTTTTTCGAGTTTAAAAAATGTGAGCTGGCTGGAGCCTTCATCCCTTGTCTATTTCTTACACTAGATACCAGCCGATACCCCCCCCCCCGCTCATAGAGACTGCGTACTACAGTTGATAGTTGATTATAGTTCCTGGGCTCCCTGTGGTCAAATGTTCAGGCGCCGCCAATGGAGCTGTTCATCGGAAAAGCTGTTCCGAGGGATTTTTGTTCAGGGCAGGGGATTTTTTCTATTTTTTGTTGGGGACGGGAAATATCAGTACCCCAAGTGGGCAGGGCAGATTACTACAAAAAATGGAAGAACAGGGAAACTTTTTTAGTGGGTAGGGTACTTACATACAAAAATATCGCAGGGTGGGCAAAACAGCCTTTAGGGCAGGGTATAATAAAAAAAAAAACGCAAAAAAAAAAAATTTGCATATGCAACTTAGCATATTGTTTTTACTAAATTGGGATTATCTCGTGAATACATAAATTGAGTTTAATCAAATTTGGTAGGCATATACATTGATGTAATCTGCATGACATATTACTATTGGGGGTAATTTGCATATTGTTAATACTAAATTGGGATTATCTTTCAAACAGTGTGCTGAAAGTGTTCATTGAACGATTTTAGGGCAGTGGAGAAAGGGCAGCATCCTCCCCAGGGGAAGGCAACACAACGAGCGAAGAGTAGGGGAAAGGCGTTTTTTAATGAGGGGGGGGGAAGATGAATTTGGTCAGCAAGACAATTTTTTTTTCAGGTGGAGGGTAGCTTATGAACGGTTTTTAATTTCCTCCTCTTTCCTTTATATTAATTAGCATACTTCATAAGGCCCATAAAATAAATTGTGTCCCAGAGAATTGACTATTTCAATTTATTGCTTGTTGGCTGCACCTGAATGTTTTTTGACAAATGTATTGTTTACTACAATTTATGATCCAGTATAATTTATTTTCTTGAAATTTTTTTCTGTGTAGATTTTTTTTTTTTTTTAAATCCCATAGTTTATAATATGTTCAATCTAAAAATATTCCCAAACATTTCGATAAATTTCAAAATTCAACTTCATGATATGAGACGAAAACACGGAAATTTAAATCGAAAGCAATATTTAAAATATAAAAATAGATCAACCTTTGACCCTAGATTTAGACCGCCTAACGTCACCATCATATTTATATAAATACAAATTGTCATAAAACAACATACTGCGGTAGAACTGTGGCCTATAAGTATGATCGTAGTCTGTTTTTATGTTCAGTTATTTGACATTTTAAAATTATCTAATTGTTTCCGGCACACATTTTGTGAGTGAGAGTAAAAAAGATTACCAAGTTAGAGAGTCATAAGAACGAGAACGGTGAAGTGTCATTAGTGTTCGTCATGTGATGCCTTGTTTCGTTTCGCTTTCCGATATATTGCGAATGAGTGTCCGTTGTTTGGTAAGTATATGAAAATAAAGATACTTGATCGATCTGCGTTACTCATAATACCCAGTTATAGTATTATCATATATGGAGGAAATTTATACCTTCTTCGAGAGTAAACTTCAGTTATTTGTTATCATCTGAACAGTGTACGTAAGACGCCTGGGATGTACGTCTGCTACTGTACTTATAATGTTGCGAACGACCACATAAGATTATCACATGAGTACCTTCTAGACTTACATGAAGTGTCTGAATACCGAGGTTCAAGCCCTTCACCTTGACATTGTGTGCATCGAAATCGATCTACAAAAAAAATATCATGTATTTTTTTTTTCTTTTGGAGGGGTGAGGGATATTCTGAAATCGCACTCTAGCACAAGTATTACTATTAACAAAATCAGGGTCATATGATGGTTGCTAAACTACAGAGAGAATTTATGTTAATAGGTCTGTAAGCATGTTGATGGCTTGTGTAAGATGTACACAATCAACATAAATATAATATACATATAGCCAATCAAACTAATAATTTTCGACTATTTCAGGGTAGTACATGTATAAGTTAATTAATGAAATGATTCCGATCATTTATTAATGAAATGAAATAAACGTCATTGTTCATACTCTCAGTGCAACAAAAGTATTACCTTCATTTTAAGAACTATTTCTTGATATCCTGAAGCACTGTTTTAATTGGCCGATTGAATAACATTGTAATAACATCATTGAATGTCTTTGTTCTGCTGAAAGTGACCAAATTAACAACATGGTTCCTATAGTTTATTAATGAAATATAATCAGCGTCAATGTTGATATAAGTGTTTATTTTTTAATTTGTTTATTAAACTTTTTGAATCAGGGGCGCACTGTTTAAATAAATAGAAGTTGCATATTTAACCAAAAATTGTGGCATTACATTAACAGTAACTGAATCAAATGTTACCAGTAGTTTTAATGAAAACATAAAAAAATTGATTGGATAACAGGTTTTCACAATGTATGTTTGCTTTGATATCGTATGGTCTTATTTCAGCATGTCAATGCGATTCTGTTCATTCACTAGTATAGTTGCCTTGCAGTATGTAGTCTTGATAATGATGTTGACATCACACATAATCATAAGACAGCTTTAATAATCTTGGTATCTGTAATTTACTTAGCATTTGCCACAGTGTATGTTCATTACAAGGATGTGATCAAGTAAAACCATAATGGTTACACTTACAAAAAAAAAAACGGAAAAATTACATAATATATATAAAGTTGTGATGAAAAACTAAAATTTTTATTTTATTTCATTTCAGGTATATGAATCCTTTGTAAATTAACTCAGTTTCTCAAACATTTGTGATGCTCAGAATAATTTTTTTAAATAAAATTGGCAATTTGTTGAATATTCTGAGTTTATTAAGCCAAATGAAACAATGATAGAAATTGTAACTGCATTTAATTTCACCCAGTCTAGAGTAAAAGTCTAAGTAGGAATAATTTGCCTGTGTCTTCTTTTTTTAAATTCCATCTTTTATTTATTTCTCTCAAGCAGACATACTGTGTTAAAGTGTAGCTGAATATCGTCATCATGTGTAATCCATGGTTCTGTGTTGGAATGGGATGGCTTCCCATGTCTGTTGGAGTCATGGTAATGGCTACCTTCACTATATCGTAAGTACTGGTGGGAGAAACCTGTCTAAACAATTAAACAAAGCAACTAAGTTGACACATTGGTTATGTTCCATATGGCTTTGCTTTGGTATCAGTATATGATATGATATACTGTGGAATACTTTATTTTCGCTGGATTTAATTTTCGCTGAAAAGGCTTTTTAGGCGTTTTGCTTGGAATTTATTTTCACTGATTTTTGATGAGTTTAATGTGAAATATAGGAAAAAAAGTATATTCGCTGGATTTTATTTTCACGGAATCATCCCTTCAGCGAAAATAGCGAAAATTAATTCCAAGCGAAAATAAAGTATTCTACAGTATATCATGTGAATACCTTCTTGTATGATCTGGTTTAAATTCTCTGCATAACGCAAAGACTGGATTGTAAGTTGACCTCATGAGGGCAGCATATAGCCTTAAATAAAATTGTCAGCTTTCTCTCTCTCTCTCTCTCCTTTATGATTGGGCTAGTAATGTTTAACCAAAGAAAAAGTTTTATGTTTCCTTTTTTTCATCTGTTTAATGTAAAATATATACATTGAAACAAAATTTGAGTGCATACAAAAACGTGTTAACATAATACCTGCTGACTGATTTTTGTGGATCTTTCAACATGTGTTAATGATTGATTCAAATGTGTCTCTTGACAGGTACAGTATATCTGTTAGTTTAGGACATGTACCAGCAGAATTTCCTTATATCAGGTATGCTCCAATCCAATTATCCTATTTGCTCTTTAAGTATTGCTTATACAAATGATAGAGGTGTGTCTAAAGGCAAAATAGGCATATTTTTAAGGGAGATGGTCGTCTCAAGGGATGATAACAACACACGCTAAAAATGCAAAGGCTCATGGGTAGACGCTTGTTTGTAAACTATGACACGCTATGGCCATCTGACGAATGTGCAGGTGACACCTCCCCCACTTTAATGAACCAGTATACCATAAATGCTTTATGGGCACTTTCATTTGCAAAATGCTTGATAGAGCAAATAAAATATAGCTTTCATATTATTTCAGAATTATATTCATCCAAAGAAAATAATTTAAATATGTTTCTAATTTTTACGTAATATGTTGTGTTATTATAATTGTATTATAAAATTAGTATATTTCAGAAAATATTCGAGGATTTGCTAGGAATTACTGTTGCACACAGTAATTTTAGATCAGAGGCAAACGATGATGACAGAAAGATACAGTGGCTTTCACTAAATTTTGCTGTCATGAATGCCATTGATAAAAAAAATAATGAAAATTCCTTGAAAATTCAGACAACTAATATTTCAATAATGAATGACCCTTATTGTCATATTAAACAAGGAGTTGATTTTTGCAGGATCAAACTTTGCACTGAAGTTTATTATGGCTATGATGATATACTATCAGCATGTTGGGTGATAAATCAGGGTGATATGACCAAAACTTGACTATTAACCATATATCTTCAGTTCAAGGATAATACAGGACTTCCAGGGTTAGACAGTCGTGAAAATTCATCACTATCCAATAGGTCTAGTGAACCTACAAAAATGCTATCCCATCTAAAATCTTACTGGTCCTGCTACTTTTTCGAAGAGTTGTCTCTTTTAATAGAAAATACTTACATAGCAATGCTCTCAAACAGTAATGGGATAGCTATTATATGTACCCTGCACAGAGATGTGTACCTGCACTCCTATGATAGTTGTAATTATCGTATTTTTCTTCAACTAGGCGCCACTTTGTTACACTTTCACTTCATGGTGCCGCTTATTTGTGGTTAAATTTTGGCAACTTTGGTACAAATGGCGTTTTTTTCAAGCACTTCAAGTTCTAGTAACCATGTTTCAAACCATTGTCCTTTCTCTATTCTGGTGATACATTATTGGCAATATTTTACGTTAGTCTGACACTCGCAGTCGCAGCAGCCTTTATTTTACTAAATAGTAAGTAAATATCTAGAAAGTTATACAAAAAGTATCATCCTTTAGAAAACATTCACAGTTTGCCGTACGATCAACAGAAAAATAAAACAAACACAAATGCATCGCTTAGTAGTAAACAATCATGGTAGAGAAATCTGGTGATGTTGCGTTCCACAGTTATGATTATTACTCAGTAGTAATTATAATAATGTACAAATAATAAAATGCAAGTAAAATTCATCGTAAGCGAATGATTCCGGTTGCATATATGTTTCGGTACGATATCCGCCATGCTTCCTGTCTAGGAGTTGACCTGAAACATGTTCTTTGACCTGATAAGTCAAGTCGTTAATTAACCAATCAAAATGCTGGATGATGCAAACGTGATCAAATTACCATAACTCATTTAAATAATGTATGTTAATGTATGAATGCAACATGGAGGAGATTTGCGGATGTTTGTGATCTTTTGGCTTTGATTTTGATGGGGAAAACAGCAGGATTTTTTTTTCAAATAAACTGAGCATTTAAAGAAAAATTTAACATTGTGGATTGCATTGAGTTCACATAAATTTTATGGGTGAAATATCGAAAAAAAAAAAAAAACACTAATCCTTCGGACTTCCACCTATGCACTTTTGCTAGTCCTGAATGAAATTTACTAGACTCAGGATAGAGGACCAGCGTGAGTGTCAGACCCTGACTTTACTCATATCAATCAGCACCTTGTACAAATGATATGAGGTGATTGGTTTGTGGGAATAATTGTTCCAAGTTCATACTGTAAATAAAGTATAATTTGATGATGTTTCATTCACTCTTACATGCCTCTCATATTTCAGTGATACTGGTACTTATGTTCCAGAAAGCTGTATTTTTGGACAACTTCTCAATATTGCTGCTGCCTTAGGTAAGTAAAAAATAAAATGCTCATCTTCTCTTTCAGTGCATTATTGACATAATTGAATAATCACTCTCAGATTCTTCTCTGCCATCATACCCCAACCCTAATCATGCGCAGATTTAGGAGGAGGCGCACAAGGTGTCCCTCATTTCAGCTCGCAAAACAAAAATTTGAAAATCAATTGACAAACCCAGCCCATATCAATAGGAGCGCCCCCTTATCGAATTTCTGAATGAGTATTCAGTTTCCCTGACACAAAGCATTTCAAACCCTTAAAAAATGTACTGTAGAGACTAGTTTTAGCAAGATTTCTGATGCAGATTTTGTGTTATCTCGATACAATACACCTTTGACTTTTTTGAAATATTATTCCAATTAAACTGTAATTTTGTCAGGTTTTCTTACAATAATCTTGGTATCTGTAACTTCTTTTAGCATTTGCTACAATGTATGTTCGGTACAAGAATGTGATCGAGTATAATCATAATGAAGATTCCAGAGTGCTACTGTGGAATAAGATAGGACTGGTCATGGGTTCACTAGCTGCTCTTGGTATGAGTATGGTGGCAAATTTTCAGGTAATACAGAGAATGGTGGCCTCATTCAGTTATTTCTCTCACAAGAAGAAAAAAAAATTATCACACATAGCACACTCTATAATGACCATATCAGTTAGTACGGTATTATGGCTCAGTCGGAAATGAAATTGGAATGTACAAGTATGTTGGGTTCACAAAATATGCAACATCCAATCAATCAAAAAAAGTAGTGACCATTATAATAAACTTTTCCGAATATTTGGTTTCTGAACAGCGTACCAGCTGAATTTGTTATTTTGCGAGTCTGATATTGACTGTATTTGGTTTGCTGACGTTTAAAAGAACTGACACTGTTTATAGAGAAGAGACATTTTTTGTTGGTCACCCTTTGGAAAGGGGTGGACGTGCTGTATGATTTATTGAGAACAAAATTTGTCATGATGAAGAACAAAAAAAAAATGTGTACAATACTCGTAGTTTTTCAATGTAAAATACAAATTACTCCCCTTACCATCACTCCTTCCCCTCATTTTCAAATTGGTGTATATAGTCTTACTTTGATTTATTGTAGGAAAGTAATGTTTTGGTGATGCACATGGTCGGAGCAAATATGTGTTTTGGAATTGGTATTCTTTACTGCTATGTGCATTCCTGGATTTCATATAAAATGATGCCATTTCATGCGAGCCATCATGAATATATGGCACGTATTATATGTTCAGTTGTTGGTTCCGTCAGTTTCATATTCAGTATCCTTTTCATTTTATCTCAATTTCACATTTGCCTACTTGGGTGACCTGGTACCCAGAAAGCCCTACTAAATGATGGATGAGGGATATAAAGTGGGGATGCAGCCACTGCCTTTAATATTTATATAGCTGCGTACATATAGACTGCTAAAGAAAAATTGCCAGTATGAAAATTATCTAACAACAGTAACAAATGCAAATCATAGAGCAGCATTAACAAAATTGAGAATTAGCGCCCATAATTTAGAAATAGAGAAAGGACGATACAAAAAAATCCCTTGCAGTGGTAGAAAGTGCACTGGTTGCGACCAAAATGAGAGTGAAGATGAAAATGCATTTCTTACTTGAATGCAATAACAACCAAAAAATAACAAAACTAGGAAGCTACATCTATAATTGTTTCAGTGCCAGAGAAAATCATTTCAAAAAACTACCAGCTGCTCCTAAATAAATAAACTATTTCTTTCTTTTTTTTTATTCTTTTCAGTTTTAGCGCTCCCATTTTGTTACTTTCTCAGTTTTTTTGTCTTTATTATAATTTTTTTTTTTCTGAGTCAATATCCAAATAAGGATATGATTATACAATAAAGATTATTAGTCCCCGTTCGGATGCAGTCCGAAAACGGGGACTTATGTTTTGACCTCCGTGTGTCCGTGCGTGCGTCTGTGCGTGCATCCGGACCTGTATCTTAGAAATGCCTGAATCAATCACAATCAAACTTCACACATACATCATACATGATATTATACATATGCACGTCAATTTGTTTCATGATCTGATTCAAGATGGCCGAATGGCGGCCATTTTTGTGCTAAAAATCATCAAAATCAAGCATTTCTCGGCTGTTTACAGATGGATTTTGTTCAAACTATATACATTAGACATTATAGGACCTTGATGCACATCATTTTGTTTTAAGATCTGATTCAAGATGGTCGAATGGCGGCCATTTTTGTGCTAACAAATCCTAAAAATCAAGCATTTCTCGGCTGTTTACAGATGGATTTTGTTCAAACTTGGTATATACATTAGACATTATAGGACCGTGATGCACATCATATTGTTTTACGATCTGATTCAAGATGGTCAAGGGCGGCCATTTTTGTGCTAAAAAATCCTAAAAATCAAGCATTTCTTGGCTGTTTACAGATAGATTTTGTTCAAACTTGGTATATACATTAGATATTATGGGACCTTGATGCAAATAATTTTGTTTTTCAGATAAGATTCAAAATGGCCGACTAGTGGCCATTTTGTATTAATGAATGTGGTTCTCGTGCCATAATTCTGACTTGCTTTCACTAATTATGTTCAAATTTTAAATATTCATTATACAAAAAATATACATCATTTCATAGATAGACAGATATATTGGTTTGATGATTCTATTCAAAATGGCCAAATGGTGGCCATTTTTGTGCTAAAGAACATCAAATATCAAGCATTTCTGGCATTTCTGGATGGATTTCGTTCAAACTTGGTACATATATTAGACATGACAGGTTCCTGATGCACATCATTTATTTTTCAGATCGGATTCAAAATGGCTGTCTGGCGGCCATTTTGTTTTAATGAATAGGCTTCTAGGGCCATATCTCTTAAATGCTTTGACTGATTATATTCAAATTTTATATATTCATTATACATCATGTTATATATATACATGTATTCAAAATGGCTGATTTTGAATGCTGTTCCAGAGCAATATCTCTCAATATGGACAAGTACTTGTTTGACGATCTGATACAAATGTCAATCATTATAATGTTAAAAAATCCTATTTCTGACATGGTTATATTCCAGCTATATTACTATAAACAAAACTATATATCTTAAATTTGATAACTAACTGGGACTGTGCCATGCATGGCTTGTTATTATTATTACATGCATGCAACATCACCTTTGAATATTGTAATTGATAACTCACAATTCCTTCTTTACCCTTACCTAAGTAATAGTGCAATATTTTGTGTATTTTTGACTCCCAAAATGAGTCTTTGCAGTTAGTGCATCTTTAGGGACCTTTATTGTGTTGTCAGATAAGATAAATGACCAAAATATTAAGTCATCATAAATGGTCATGATTTCATTAAACATTTATAATTAAACCATAGCTACTTGGAACCACCCTGATCATTGCTTGCAGTTGTATTTTCAAATGCCATATTTGCTATATTAGAAGCGCTAATGCTTCAATGTGCCGTAAATACAATGGCTAGTCTATAGTCAAAATACTGTAAAACATGTCTGTTTCGCGAGCATGTCTTTTTAGCGAGTTTAGTGAGAGAACTAATTTGCTAATTTAAGATGTCGCTAATTCAAAATGGCGGCCAAACAGCTTTTTCTCTACACACACACTTTGTTAACAACACGGAAAACGTAATTCTCTGGAGCGCTTCCTTATTACAGTTGACAGTTTTTCTTTGTTTTTATGGAGCTGATAACTGCGCATTTGTTTTGACATGCGACAGACAAGTGTTGTGAAAACAGGAAATCAACAATGACAAGAGATTTGCTAAATCATCATTTCGCTATTACGTCATTTTACTACAATTCGCTAAAATAGTATGTCGCTTTTTCAACATGTTTTACAGTAAATCATATTTCAATGATTTTTCTTTTAATAAATGCAACTTTTTTCTATTGGAGATGTACTTCTAATATAGAAAATACAGTTTTTCTTATTTGTACTTCATGCCTCCAAGCATTATTTGATTCTGTATTTTCATACATTAGTACATGATTTCACACTGGTTACAGGGAAACATTTGGCAGGTCTAATTTATGAGTTGAATAATTTTGCTTTTGGCGTAAATTCAGTTCAAAGGGCAAATACTGTAAAATCCAATTTAATTAATTGTCGCATGTGTGGACATTCCAAGCGAATTAATTTTACAAATATCACCGACTTTCTGTCTCTGCCATTCGCAAATAAAATTTATTTTGTTTTATACAAATCAAAAATTCTTTAAATGAGACTCTCATTCAACATCTGAATAATAATAATACATCTAACATGCATGTTTTGTGTATTAACCTTTATAATGCATATATTAAAGAATTAACCTACCTGTCTTACTTGACATACATAAATAAGCATGTTCAATAAACATTCCTCATTCTATCATATGTGCGCGCCATTCATGTCATGTGGTGGTTTCACACTGATGATCTGAACTGAGATGAGAAGTAAAAGTGATTTCATTTTTTTTTTATGCATGTAGAAATATTTGCATGTGAATTTTTTTATAATTTGTCTTTTGGTCTGTTTTAATACTTGTAGGAACATAACATATTGGATGTACATCTATTTGGGGCCTTTATGTGTTTTTTCCTTGGTACCGTTTATGCATACATTCATTCCTGGATATCCTATCAATTTTGTCCAATCTGGTCCAGTAAACAGGCATGTATGGCACGGCTTGTACTTGCATCTTTATGTCTGTTTAGTCTTCTGTTTAGTATCCTTTGGTTTAGTAATTGTGGTGAATATTTTATTTGTTTTATTAGAAGCACATTGCCAATAGACCAACGAACCAAAACTTGCATTTATTTATTTATTTATCAATTTAACATTGATACTTCTCTGTCATTTACATAATCACTTGTGATACTTTATAGAGACAAAAAGGTATGCTGTAAAATGTTTAACATTCATAATTTGATATTTAAGGGCAATAGAACAATAATGCTTTAGAAACACTTCTTTATGAGGAAAATATTTTCAAAAGTCTGACTCCCTAAGATCCATGTGAAGGTCACTGACTCTTTAGAATACCATTGAAAGTCTCTGACTCCCTAAGATCCCTGTAAAAGCCACTGACTCTTTAGAATACTATTGAAAATATCTGATTCCCCAAGACCATAGTAAAAGTCGCTGACTTCCCAAGACACCTGTAAAAGCCACTGACTCTCTAGAATACTATTGAAAGTCTCTGACTCCCTAAGACTCCTGTGAAAGCCACTGACTCCCTAAGACTCCTGTGAAAGCCACTGACTCCCTAGAATACCATTGAAAGTCTCTGACTTCCTATGACCCCTGTAAAAGCCACTGACTCTCTAGAATACTATTTAAAGTCTCTGACTCCCTAAGACTCCTGTGAAAGCCACTGACTCCCTAGAATACCATTGAAAGTCTCTGACTCCCTAAGATCCCTGTAAAAGCCACTGACTCTTTAGAATACTATTGAAAATATCTGATTCCCCAAGACCATAGTAAAAGTCGCTGACTCCCTAAGACTCCTGTGAAAGCCACTGACTCCCTAGAATACCATTGAAAGTCTCTGACTTCCTATGACCCCTGTAAAAGCCACTGACTCTCTAGAATACTATTGAAAGTCTCTGACTCCCTAAGACACCTGTGAAAGCCACTGACTCTCTAGAAAACCACTGAAAGTCTCTGACTCCCTAAGACTCCTGTGAAAGCCACTGACTCTCTAGAAAGCCACTGAAAGTCTCTGACTCCCTAAGACTCCTGTGAAAGTCACTGTATCACATTATCTTAAAAATCCTATGAAATTTTCACTGCTACGAAATTTCATGATTTTCACTGACTCGCAAAATTCAGAAAAAACTTGTCTCTCATAAATTTAAAGCAGTTTACAGTATTGCAGATGTCTGGCTATTTGATATATTCTCCTTAAATGAATTTATTAGCATCTATATTTGCTGCTGTTGCACAATCAAAATGGGAAGGAGAAAAACCAACAAAATGGAGTCCTGAAGATGGAGTAAGTATAAATATAAATCTGCAAAAAATAAAAAAAGCAATAAGAAAGATGTTTTAAACCCAAACTGTGTTACTTTGCTGTGACTTTTAAGAGATCTCTTGTGAATTACAAGAACATTTCCTGCATGAACAAAGCTTTTCACAAATTTATTTTATTGCCACATATGTAAGAAATATCCATTTTTTTTTCTAGTTTTCAGCTCACTTGTTTGAATAAATATTTTAATTCTTTCATTCATGTCGTTCATGAACTGTGCCATTGAAGATGTACTAACAGTGTGTTGTTTGGATTTCTCCAATCAGGGTTTTCCAGAACATATTGTCAGCACGGTGTCTGAATGGATTCTAGCAGTTTCATTTCTTCTCTATTTTTTCACCTACATAAGAGAGTTCCAAAAGATTCGAATGGAAGCAAACATAAGACTCTACACTGAGGACATGATGCCAATTAATGATCCAGAAGTTTGACTAAATTGATGTTGTACTTGCTATTATTTTATGCACCATGCTTTGTAATTATTGTGGTAAACTGCAAATGTCACAAACATGCTGTGCTTGAAAGTGACTGCTTCGTCAATGGTTCATTAACAGATTATTTTTATGATGTAAAAATTGGTGTAGTATGAAATATCAAAATTCAAATATATATTATCACTAATTGGAATTGTTTTAAAACATATATAAGACATATAAATGTATTATAAAACACAATAGTTAGTTTTTATACTCAATTGTACAACCTGGACTGGGTGTTTTATGAACTAGTGCTTTCTCGGATTATATTAGGGGCTCATGGTGAAAATTAAGCCATCAAAACTAATGACCAGAAACTTACCAGTAAAACCTGGTGTAAGTTCATACACTTGATGATTGAGCAGTCCATGACTGGTGGGGGATGCTGTTCAGAGAGACCAGAGGGTGGCTATCTAAGGAAGTACGTTAATTGAAACTCCCTGTACAATTTTGCCTCTTCTGTTTCCCATTTGTTAGTTTCCCAGTGGTGTTGTTGCAATGTGGTATTGATGCTTCAAGTTTGAGTGGCTGGTCAATCCTGGTGACATGTCCAAATACAGTGATTCACCCAGTTTATATACCGGTATTTGGTTTGGGTGATGCAAAGATGTCATTACATCATTGAAATGAATACTTAACTGTTGGGTACAGGTGTTGGGTATTAGTCATGTCAATAGTAGAACCTGATGCATTGAAAATCCTGCTCCAAAAAAGCAAACTGTAGACTTGAACCTGCAGATGACTGTGATGTCTGTGTCAAAAAAAAGCACTAGGCTGCTGACTACTGGTTGATGCTGTAAACAGGCTGGTAATCCAGGCAACAGAATCCCTTATGTGTGCATCTAATGCAAATTAACTGATCCTGAGAATTATCTAGCATTTTAATTGGTACATTCAAATGCTATAGAAACATCTATCCAGTGCATATAATTTGTGGTTTGAATTGTCCTTAAAATGGGTTGTTTGTTTCAGAATGCATAGCATGCGAGGGTTTGTTCCAAAAATATAGCAGTAAAAGTATATTTTTCCCCATGATGCATAGCAGTAGTTGGTTGGCATATCCCTTTATGCATAGCAGTAGATGGTTTGCTATCCCATGATGTATAGCAGTGGATGGTTTGCTATCCCATGATGCATAGCCAAAGATGGTTGGCTATCTCATGATGCATAGCCAAAGATGGTTGGCTATCCCATGATGTATAGCAGTAGATGGTTTGCTATCCCATGATGCATAGCATTAGATGGTTGGCTTATCCCATGATGCATAGCAGTAGATGGTTGGTGGTCCCATGATGCATAGCCAAAGATGGTTGGCTATCCCATGATGCATAGCCAAAGGTGCTGGCTATCCCATGATGCATAGCCAAATATGGTTGGCTATCCCATGATGTATAGCAGTAGATGGTTTGCTATCCCATGATGCATAGCAGTAGATGGTTTGCTATCCCATGATGTATAGCAGTAGATGGTTTGCTATCCCATGATGCATAGCCAAATATGGTTGGCTATCCCATGATGTATAACAGTAGATGGTTTGCTATCCCATGATGTATAGCAGTAGATGGTTTGCTATCCCATGATGCATATAGCAGTAGATGGTTTGCTATCCCATGATGCATAGCAGTAGATGGTTTGCTATCCCATGATGCATAGCAGTAGATGGTTTGCTATCCCATGATGCATAGCAGTAGATGGTTTGCTATCCCATGATGCATAGCAGTAAATAGTTGGTTTATCCCATGATGCATAGCAGTAGATGGTTTGCTATCCCACGATGCATAGCAGTAGATAGTTTGCTCTCCCATGATGTATAGCAGTAGATGGTTTGCTATCCCATGATGCATAGCCAAAGCTGGTTGGCTATCCCATGATGCATAGCCAAAGGTGCTGGCTATCCCATGATGCATAGCCAAAGGTGCTGGCTATCCCATGATACATAGCCAAATATGGTTGGCTCTCCCATGATGCATAGCAGTAGATAGTTTGCTATCCCATGATGTATAGCAGTAGATAGTTTGCTATCCCATGATGTATAGCAGTAGATAGTTTGCTATCCCATGATGTATAGCAGTAGATGGTTTGCTATCCCATGATGTATAGCAGTAGATGGTTTGCTATCCCATGATGCATAGCAGTAAATAGTTGGTTTATCCCATGATGTATATCAGTAGATGGTTTGCTATCCCATGATGCATAGCCAAAGATAGTTGGCTTTCCCATGATGCATAGCCAGAGGGTTGTCTATCTCATGATGTATAGCAGTAGATGGTTTGCTATCCCATGATGCATAGCCAAAGATGGTTTGCTATGCCATGATGTATATCAGTAGATGGTTTGCTATCCCATGATGCATAGCCAAAGATGGTTGGCTATCTCATGATGCATAGCAGTAGATGGTTTGCTATCCCATGATGCATAGCCAAAGATGGTTTGCTATCCCATGATGCATAGCAGTAGATGGTTGGCTTATCCCATGATGCATAGCAGTAGATGGTTGGCTATCCCATGATGCATAGCCAAAGATGGTTGGCTATCTCATGATGCATAGCAGTAGATGGTTTGCTATCCCATGATGCATAGCAGTAGATGGTTGGCTTATCCCATGATGCATAGCAGTAGATGGTTGGCTATCCCATAATGCATAGCAGTAGAACATCAGAAGAAGAATTGAGTAAAGGATTGAAATGAGTCATGCCCGTCACAGTACTGTGGTGTGGTGTAGAATTAAAATTAATGAAATAATGTAATCAATGTAAAATAAATATATTTCCAACTCTGGTGATTAATTATGTATTTAATTCTAATAACACTGGTGTTCAGTGTTAAGTTTGGGTTCCTATTTCTGAAGACCAGTCTTATTGAGCTCTATCCGGCGTAATATAAGTTGATGACCATTGTAAGAGCTGTGTTAATGGCTGTCAGAATCATGGTTATTGGCAGATGACGGCCATGTTTGCATGTCACCAATTCTGAAATTGTAGTGAATTTCACATTTTGTTTTGTTAGTATCAAGTTTATGTACATCTAATAATTTGATCAGTAGATCTGCCAAGCTGTGAATTAATGAATTTTGCCGAAATTCTGGTTTGTAAATATACTGTAATAAAATATTGCAATAAAATTTTATTTGTGTTACTAGTTGTGTAAAGTGGGTGGTGCTTGAATAAATTTCCTTTTGCAATAAGTTTTGCCCCACCACGCGAATATATGCAATCTGATTGGACAGCTATCTGGGTTCAAGTGTGATCGACTTCTAAATAACGCAATGTATTTAGCAGCAGTTACTGTATCTCCTATGAAGAACAAGGTAGTGAATTGGCCGTGATTGAGAGAACATTAAAGATACCTGGATTTAGTACTTTAGTTTTTCTACCAAATGGCTTCTATTGGCATTGAAAATTAAACCCTTCACATGTGTAGAGGAACCGTCTACAGCTTCTCAAGTATGATAGTGGTGGCATAAATTACATCAAAATTACAAACGCCTTCTTGGTGTTAGTATGTGTTGAAGAATTCATCCATGGTTATTTATTTTATCTAACTACCATTTGCTTAAAAGAAGATTAATAATCAATGGTAATGCGATATTTATGGTTAATTTATCCATTTATGCATGTTGTGAATTCTTTTTTGTTAATTTTTAAAACTGTTAAACTGTCATGGTTTGTGATAGATAAGACTGAGTTGTCAATAATCTGTCTCCAGGCTTCTTACTAATGTAAAATTCATCTGACTAAGTGTTCCATCATTACCTAATGCAATATGTATGAAATCTAGTTATTTTTAGTTGTGCATATTCATACATCAAGGGCTACCCTGAACTAGTTTTATTTGTACTTTGTTACTTTACTTTTATTAAACACATAAAATTCCCAAGGAGGAATTAAAATGGTTACATTAACACTAAACATAACTAGACTAATAATACAAAACACTAAGACTAAAGTAGTGATTAAAAAAAATAATAATAATCGAAATAAAAACTTTTGCTTGTGTAAAGTGTATGGTTAAGTTTTCTTTATACATTTAGTGACCACACTTTTGCTTGCCATGAACTGTTACAGTTCTCTTGTCTAATTTGGCTTACTATTTTCACACTAAAAGGAATTCAAATTTAAAAGTACATTGTATGGGTACATTATTGCAAACTCTCTTAGCAACAGCAAATCCATGGCAAGCTAGAGAATGTGACACAAACATTATCCCGGTATATATACGTAATGTACAACATCAAGTTATCGTTGTGATGGAATACCCGACAATATAACTTTTTATCCGAGGGCAATAAATGAGATGTGTAGCCAAATCCAGCACATAAACATTTAATACTGTCTGAAAAAATAAGAACAAATTATATCACAATAAACACTGCAATTACTACATCTCAATAACAAACTTACAAAGATTCAATTCTATATTCAAGCAGAAACAAAATTTTCCCCCTCCCCCACTGTAATTAATTCTTTTAAATACATTACGTTAATTATTCTAGTGTAAATATTGTGTCTTGACAAATATTGAGACAGACCTAAATTGGAAAGTGTTCCTCCATTTGTCACTGGTGTTGTATTTCGTGTCTGGCTTATAGAAAGAATAGCCTCAAACCTTTGCACAAAGTACACAAACTATAAAGTTGGAAAATCGATATCCAGTCTAGTTTTAAGTACCTCTAAACTGCATACAGTCTGGTAGTGCTGACATTTCAAGCTTGCTGTGTGTAGCATACATAACACATCTAACTGTTTTTACCACGATCAATGCTTATACTGCTGTGGACAATGTACAATCCCGTTTCTAGAAGTTTAGTTGTGTAGTTATTTTGTGCATTGAACATCTTGTTATTGCATGGGCACAGAACAGATACAAAATGTGACATGTAATTTCATTTCAGCAACATTTTATAAAGAGATATGACCAACTAATAATTTAAATCATCACAGTTAATTGTCACAGCGCGTTATTCAAGAACCAGCCTCCTATTTAATGTATTTTTTTTACAAACCAGTGAATTTAAAACCTCTTGAATATCCGTGACAACAACTTTGCAATAATTAAACCCAGTGAATAATTCTTTCACAGTATACACTGTAAAATTACTTCATTTTTTCAAGTATTTTGAATTTGATAATATGAAATAAACAAGACTGGATTGCCCCTGTAAATGATTTGTGATGTGTGCAATGAGTTGTCAAGATTTATGCTAATAATCTCATGAATATTAATTAGCTCATGAATATTAATGAACGACCGGCACTCAGGTTGGGCTGGGGAGAACCCTGGCTGCATCTAATATAAAATCTAGTGTAACTAAATAGCATAAAATGAATAAAAAATAACTACAACAGTTTATCATTAATTATACAAATATCACTACAATACCAAATAAACTTTTTGAGTTTGTTTGCTGCTAGACAAAGCTGTCCAGGTCAAAGATCATAGTCTGCAATTTATTGCTCAAAAGTACTACCATAATATACATGTACCATGCACATAAAATAAATGTCTATCACAACAATTTCAACTCCAATGGTGTTACTTCACGGTGGCTTTCAGTGATTTGTTCTGGTTACTGTATTTTTGCTTTGCCTGTAATGCAATGAAAAGTACCGGTAAAGATTTTGGTTTGTCAGTCTGGTGGCATTTTTAAAAATTTGTCCAATCTTTCCCAAACTTTTGTATATAGTTTTCAAAATATGCATTGGTAAGGTTGAACATAGAATGTACTTGGTATTTTAAAAACATTACTTAATCTATGTTGCACTTTGATGTAACATTGAATAACTATTTCAATATACTACTCTAGCCCTCCGAAATCTGTTACTTAAAGTTTAATTTTTTCTGCCAAACTTTGACAAATACAGATTTTAATCTGTATTAAATGTTGCCCCCAATAAATGTTGCATGATATACCAGCATTTTACTGTTTAGGGACATGTATTCAGTTCACGTTAAATTCTATGAGGGACTTGAGATTAACACAGTTTATGTAATTTTATTCTTGTATATGCTGGACTATACATATATATGTCTCACCTTTTTTCTTCTTATATTTCGGCCAGTAATTTTTACCACCTAAAAATTTTTATATTTATTGAGACTTCAGTATTAATTTTTCCAGAAAACACCCCCCCCCCCCATCCCATTATTTGTTGACAGAGAACACAAAAACTGGTTTTACAGCAAAATCTGTTTTTAATTCACAGATGTGAAACATATCTCTCCTCATAAATTTGAATTTATTGTACAGACAAAGCCTAAAATAGCCCTACAAATCTCCCCAAGCATAGTCTGCAATTCATTGCTTTTTATGTCATTTCTTACAAACTGTTTAAAAACAAGACTGACTTAAATACATAGCATTTCAGAAAACATGAATTCATTTTATGGAAATTTAAGCCCCTCCTGCTACATTGAAATTGAAGAAAAAAATGCCTCTGTCAAATATGGCTGATTTACATGGAGTATAGATCCCATCAATTTGATTCAAAATGCCTAAAATTAATCGTTCGCAGACGTATATTTAGGAGAGTACTTGTAGTATCATCAATAAAGTTCAGGACGAACCATAGTGTTAAACATACTCATTTTCAGCAGAGAATATGTTTGCAATGTTTTGAAAGCCACACATGAAAGCAGTATTCGTCTGCTAAGGTATTGTCATTGGTAAAATGGTTTACCACCATCATTTGAAATTTATAAAACGTTTTATATTTTATATAAAAGACATTCTTGGCTTCCTGAAATGCTTTGTAATATCTTTGATTTAAAGTCAAGTAATACCAGTGAAAAAAATGTGTTAAAGTGAAGTGACGAATTATTATAACCAACTCATTAACCCACAAATGTAGGAATATTCAAAAATTGTGAAAATTAAAAACTTTCTGAAATGCAACAGAATTTCAAAAGTAATCCGAACGCTGTTTAAAGTACTCGCAATTAGATTGTTGCATAGTATATCCTCTGTCTTCAAAAGGAAAAACATGGAGCATAGCAGTACCTAATGAAATCTACTACAAATGTATAGTCATTCTTTCAATAGGTTCAGAGGTTTCTTGTTTCTGCAGATGTGCGTCTAGCAGTAAATCCTAATATAACTGAATTTCAGCTGCATTTCAAAACAACCATGTAATTAAGCTGAGCTGAATGCTTCAATATCAATATACCAGCATATGGTGTTACCCGTAATATAAATATGAATAACAAGAATAAGTTAACCAACAAAAGAGTTCTTGAAGTTATTGGTAGTTGTCAAAATTATAAATACAGTATCTATTATTATTATTAATAAATATAAATATTTATAAATGGTTTAAAACTCAAGACTGAAAAATAGCACATTATATGATACCATCCTGTCACTTATCTAGTGATCATTGCACGTTTCATGTAAACAATGTATTTTACACACGTTGTATACGTTGCTATGGTTCCCATATCAATTGCGATGACCACCATGCTTTAAAAGCTTTTTGGTTGAGTAAACTGATAATGAAGATTCTCTAGTTCATTGTGCATAAGGGAATAAAATTGGTAAGTATGATAAAGTTGTCTAACTTTTCCCCTGACAGCAGAGCTCATTTAGCAGGCTTTTCCCCTTTACTCCATAATAACTCATTGGCTGTCTACTTTTTTGAATACTGTGTGGAAAAGTACAATTTAGCTTCCTACTTTCTAGATTTGGCCTTTAAAACTAACTTTTAGGGAAAGCCCTGAAGTTTCTAGTTTAGTATCTAAGTTGAAATTTGTTTTCATGAAATGGGAAAACAAAATTTTATGTAAATATGATGCTAACTTGGCACAAATTAAATAAATAATTTATAAATACAACCATGTGACTTCAAACACCCTGTAATTAATGCATGTAACCAAATTCAAACATGGCTACAATTTAAATACTGTAAAACTGGCATTTAATTTCACTATTTTAATGTTTGGTTCTTTTCACTTGGTTTTAATTTCACTAAAATTGGCAGCGAAACAGTGAGTTCTATTGTTATTTGACATGTTCACATGTATTAAATTTAATGGACTTCACTTATCAGCAAAATTAAAATCCAGTGAATAATTAGTGCCTTTACAGTACTTTACATATTTTCTGAACTTCACAGAGATTAAAATAGTGAAACTTTATACAAACATTAAATCTAGAGAATTTAAGTCAAAATTCAGAGATTGATAGTTGAATTATCAAGATTACATTTGGTCTCTATATTAATAGCTAAAAGTTCAAAAAAAGACAAAGTCTTCGCAGAGGACAGACAGAAAATTGATTTGCGAAAATCTGATAGCAGTGAAAAGAGGTTTTTTATCAATTGATTTACGGAAAATAGAATTCTGGGGAATGTTATCAATGTATTATATTATCAAAACTCGGAATTCATAAAAGTATTCACAACAATGTATGAAAACAAATAAATACTAGTCATTATCTCAAAAAAACAATACAGCACTGGTACACTGAATTTTTTGAAAGGTTCTAAAATATATTATCCCTTTACATACTATTAGCAAATAAATTTGAATTCCCTGGGGGATATACAGCATGTAACGTGGCTCGTAAAAAATAATAATACTTATGAATACTACACATGTATTAAATTTTCGTTACTAGAAAAACTAGTGGTTTTAGTGATTTCAGAATTCTATGCCATTTTGAAAAGACAAAATTTTATAAAATTTACGCTCGATGTCGTTTTAATTTTCTCTCAAAAAATTCACAAAAATTTGTCAACTCCATGAAAAAAATAAACTATTGTATTGTCATTTGTTCATGTAGTCTTATCCGTCATTGTTAACGCAGCCTTCTCCGTCATTGTGTATCGTAGTACCGCTTTTTCATTGCTCTATATTTTCTCAACATGTAGAGTGCTTCTAACTCTTTGATAATGTACTCCCCTCTGCCAATAAGTTCATTTATTTGTTCTGGATCAGTCAATTCTTTATTCTTCATAAATGCACGATGACATCTCTCACGAAAATAGTCTGCTCCTTTAGGATATTCTCTCCCAAGAAAAATAAGCTGAATAAGAAATTGAACAATGTTAATGTAACTTCTGTTTGTAACAACCAATGCCCTTAATCATATTGAGTGAGTGCATATCATGCACATGTACTGTATTTGCTCTAATAGAAGCACATCTTCAATAGAAGTGCATATAAACACAAATTACATTTGTTGTATATTTGACCATAGACACTGTAATTTATCATATGGTACATGTATTTCGTATAACTAATTACACTCCCATAGATTCCTTGGATAATCATGTTACACCATATACATACTATAACAAGTAATTACATTACACAATTCTAGTGAGTTCTTAAGTACAGTGGCTCCTTGCTAAGTCACAGGTGTCGTGATCCAAGCAAAAACCGTGTTGACACCTCGCATCTCCTTCATTGACAACTGGTAGGTGTCAAGTTGTCTCCTCCAGCCCTTTAACGCCAAATTATATACACGATGTGATGAAACATTAGTTCTTTTACTTTAAAACTGCCAGCAAAACACAGTAGAATTTCTGGGAACCTTCCAACTACCTGCGACTTAGTCGAAACCACGACTTATTTAGGCATGACTTAGCGAGGGGTCACTGTATAACAAATCATCGTGCAATAAATCTCTCAGATATACATCTTTACTTGTGTTTACAAAATGGTTCAGAATGTGGAAGCTACAAATGCCATAAATAATAACATTATCAAGTGAGGTAAACTTCTAAACAAACAGGGTTTGAAATCCCATAGTCATTTTTACTGAAGTTGAAACAGCGCCCTCTATCTAGTGAAAGAATGTTAGTTCATGTTGGCTGAGAGAAAGCCATGTTCGTTCTGACTTCAGATCTGATGTAGAGAATGTACAAAATTTGAAATATAAGCAACAAATTTTAAATATCGATAAACAGCATTTATTCAAATTAAAGTATTCAATAGTGATTGGCTCAAGAGCTCAACACTGTCTTATGCCCTTTACATAATGTGTACACATGCCTTTCTGTGACACAGCAACTGTGACCGCCCACTTATTCATAATGAAACGTTTGCAGATTTGATAATGTTGCACTAACTCATTAATATTACATGTTTATAATTATAACTAACGATGACATCACAATACCATTTCTGGATTGGTCAATTTGAATTCTAATAGCCAATTTTGATTTATAAAACGTTTATAATGACCTCAGCTTTTTGCTCTTCACTGCATCAATGGTTACAGTCTTAATGATCAGTACTTGAAGGAAGTTACACAACAAAAAGATTGCACTGGTGAAGTGTATAAATGTTTCTCCCGAAAATAGGCCGTTTTTTGAGTCCAGATTGTACAATACAAGCCTTGTTTTCTTGAAATGGGAGTCAAAAGTGAAAACTTTTCAATTTATGAATAAATTATCGTTTGTTTTTACTCTACTTAAGATTTCTGTCATTTTAATAAGTTCATCAAATAATATGTATTGTTATGGGTATGCTAGATGAGAATCTTCTGTGAAAAAATTGAACTGTTACATTATTATTCACAGTGGTAAAGGCATTGTACTGTACTATTGGAAGACCTGCTATAGATTTAGAGTATGACTTTGTCGTTTGCAACCCACAAAAGAGATATTTCTTCCTTTGCATGGTTCAATCATAATGGGCTAGGTTCTGTACCAATTAAAATGGAGTCATTGATAGAGTGAAGAAAACAGTTTGACTTAGTCAAAACTTACCGGTACTAATTCATAAATGGACAATATATAATAGTAAATCACTACATGTATTTAGTTCTCCTAAGCTTCAAGGTCATAAATCTACTGTTCAAACCAAGCTGTTATCAAGAGTGATAGAAAGTTGGAACAATTTGCCAGACAATATTATTCAAGCTAAAACTGTGGACACTTTCAGGAATCACATGATGGTTGTGCCATAAGAAGGATTTAGCAGCTAAACACCCAATAATTACGAATCATACAACCAAAGAAATGTGCTGATTCAGCTCTGATAATGGCGACTGCTGAAGTGGGTTTGAATATCTACCTTTGTCAAATTACCACAGTAGTGTCATACCACAGTACCTCTGTATAGTTTTGAGTTTAAGAATGTTAGTATGTATATTAGTAGACAAAAGCCAGTAAGTACATAGATAGATACTACCGGTATATAAGTGTAAGATTTGAGACCTCTTACTCTCACCAATAATTTTACATAGTAACTAATACTCACATTTTTATAAAGCTGCTTTACAGCGTATCTCAGTTCATTGTTTGCCATGCTGAAAATGATGAGAACAACAACATTAAAATGGTGACAGGAAGTTAGAAACGTGCCACTAGTCAGCGTTTCCATAGGTCAATGTCCGACGTATAATTCGGACAACCAACACGACACATTCATTGTGTTAAGATGTCAAATGCATCAAAGTACTATTGTTTATTATGTTTCGACCGAAATTTACAAATAAGTTTTTTTTTTTCAGTCGAAAACAAATATGTGACATTGAGACATAATTTGAATTATTATTAAATAGTTTCTCGTCCACTCCGTTTTGTTTATGGATTCTTGACCTAATGGGTAATAATATAACAACGGAGTATTCAAATATATTCACTGACCTGGCTTACACTCGTTCAAAATAATTAGATTCGTAGCCAACCAATACGAGTACCCTGACGAGTACGTCGTTAATGTAATACCGTTACATGAATCCAGCTTCGCTTTTCGCTATGGCAGCCATGTTTGTTTATATGTCGTAAAGTGGCCAAATTCATCATACAGTGTTCATTCTTATCCGAATATGAGTTTCTGCTTTAAAATTGGCTTAAACAATATGAATACCCGAATATATGTGAAGATTTTAGATATTTCACAAGATTTCATCTACTGGTTGTGACTGAATAAGCATTCAAATCACTTTGCAGCAATAATGTCGCAAATATATTTAATTGCCGTAAAACAATCACATATGCGCAAACAGAAAAGGGCTTGTTGCCATCCAAAGCTGAAGAAGAGAGAAGCTAAACACAAACATGGTAAGATATTACTGAATTTTCAATATTTTAAGATATTTTTTGCTGCAAACGTTAATGACAGGCAGCTACAGTAAGCAATCAACTGTCATAGTACAATTTTGAATGTTTGTTATATTGTTTTTCATATTGAATACGACCGGCCTGTTTTTAGAATGCATTTTCTGCAAGCGCAGCCTCTCTGCTACATACATATGTAGCTTTGTAGAGAATTTTGACAGGTGCATGAACAGTTTTCAACAAGAATTTCTACACGATTATCGAATTTCAGTCGCTCGCAGAATAAACGGTACCCATGGGACATTCGTCAGACTTTCGATATTTCAGAAAATCTGACCATCACGCACATTTAATGAATGTGCACTACAGAATGCGCGAGATTACTTGTCAGAGTCTTGTCTACTTTGCCACGGGTAGGCTTGATTAACATGCAAGTTTTCCCTTGTTGCTGCCGGCCAAGAAAAAGTGTCTGGGGAAGATTAAATTTTACTTGAGGGATAGAGAATGAAGTGTGATGTATTTGAGTGTAACTTATTTTTTAACTGCAATGTATGTACATGTATATAAAACTGCATATATAAATCAATGCCCAGCAATAATGTGCATATATTTACAGAAAAAAGTTGAAATTTGATATCCACTTTAAAAAATGGAAAATATAAATATTTGCATTCAGCAAAATTTTTTCATGTTTGCTCAAACTGTAATATTTTAATATAGCATAATTGACATTTTAGTGCGTTCAATGTGTGTTCAACTCGTAGTTTCAACTCACAATTAAATTTAATTTATGTTTGGGCTTGTAGAATTCTGTTATCCTCACCAATAAAATTCTTAGACTTCTAGTGGAAGCCAGTTTAGTATAGGGAATTTAATTCTACTACAAAGTGGTGAATAGGAACAATTAATTTACTTTATGCATATTAAATTACATTATTTTCCTCTCAGTTTAATTTTCAAGGAACATTTTTAGAATTAATCTTTGAATAAAACATGCTATTGAGTCACCTGTAAATTAAAAAAAAATTCTTTGATGAAAAGTATGAATAATGTAGCAATACAACATATAATTTGCTGATGACAGAGTTTAAATAATGAAACATTGATTCAATCTGATAACTATAAAAGAATATATAAATGGCTAGTACTAAGTACTTTCAGACAGTATTGTACAAAATACTCATATGATACTACCCGGTATAAGAAAATTGAAGAAAAGAAAAGATAAGATTTTTCTTTAAATGGTTCCGTGATGAAAAGACACCTATAGACAGTAGATGTGTTTTTTCTGTCAGCAAATTTTTTTTATAAATTTGAATTTATCAGCTTTAGTTCTTTAACAATTAAAAACAAATATTATTCTTATTATTAATTGATATTTATTGCAGTATTATTAATAATTTATAGCTGGCATGACCTCATTTTCATTTTTTTTTTTGATGGCCTCAAAGTGAAACGAAGAAAACCATCCATCCACATGCAATTGACTTATGTCATCATTTATTTCTTATCACTTTGGGACACCTGTTCAGGTTCAAATCTATTAAAATATGTGATGAAATCCACGGTTTAAGATCAAACCAAAGGTCACGGAATCAGACTGACAACAGGTGCACTTCTGACTTTCAATTCTTTCATTTACTCAAAATGGGGATGGGCTCAGTTGTATATTAGGTAGTCTAATTTCCACCTAAGAATGCTTATTCAGTTTGCTAATGTTCCAATTGAATTAAGTCATCTAGTTTGATTGCTCTGAAAGTAATCATTATTCAGGCTGATATTACCTGTAATTAGGGCGATGCGCAATAAGTACTCACACATGCCCTGCATTGTATCATTTACCACAACATGAAATACAAGCTGATCTTTGCTGCTGAATTTTATTGAAGTATAATAGCAGAGATTGTGCTCAGCTAGCATTTTTGAGAAGTGAGTCCTGGTTAAAAGCATATTTGTGAAATTGAAAATTCATTCTATGTGGTGAAAGTGGTGAACTTCCCAAAATGGAGTCCCCATTAATAATGCATGTCCTGGGAAAAGGAACTCGCAATTAACATGCATTACCCAGAAAAGAATATTCTAAATGAAATGTTAATGCTGTTGGTTAACCTAAGAATAATGAAACTGTCGAAGTTCATATGGTAATTTCATTTTCATTGGCTTTATTGTGTGATGCCAGCAAGTATGTATGCATGATCATCATGAACAATGTTCTATTTATTCTGCCTTGTAATTGCTTCCTTTAATTATAGAGGAAATTAGAATTAAAATTGGACATAAGATAGTCACTACAAAATGAATAACGCAGTTGAAATTATTTCTACATCCGGTGTATTACAATTATTTCCATAAAATCTCATCAGTCATCAAAATAAGAATTATGTACCTAGTATATTTTTTGTTAACATATGTTATGAATTTTTCTTGAAAGTGTTTTGTCTAGAAATTCTGTATTTCAAAAACTATATTGAATTATATATATTGCCATTGGTGGTTTCACCATTTGAATATTTGATGCGTTTTAAATTTTATCTTCCCAATAAAAATGAGTTGTAATGCATATTTTGATCCATAAATGACCATTTAATGAATGAAAACTACTTTCTAAAACTTTCACACTCATAAATGCATCCCTGTTGAATTTTTATCACATTTATGTTATGAATATGTTATTGTAAATTAGCAACATTCAACAAATATTGTCAGCCGAGCATTTGAAAAATTGACCACTACATTTGTATCTGCATTATTAATTGAATGAGGAATGTATTGTACATGTACTAGTATTTACTTCATTTATTAAAAATACTACTGTATTGACAGCTGTTTTTTTTTTCAAGTCTGCTTTTTTTGAATACTCACAAAAGATGTTCACTTTACCTTCATAATTGTTTATGCATCATTGATAGGCAAACATATTCAGACTGGTTGGAATTAATGTGATTGACAGCAAAGAATGGGTCACTTGGGTAATTACGTCTTGGTAGTTCACTGCATGTTTGCATATCTTGTCAGTTGTTTTCCCAGGATGATGATTGAACGATTGAGTGGAAATCCTTGCTACATAAGTTATAAAACTTATGGAATGATTCAAATATACTCTGAAGAATAATTATCATTCTTGCTTTATGATAGTCATATTGCCTTATCAGTAAACTTCAACTTTAGAATATTTTTTAAGTAATTTTATTTGATCAAAACAATAGGGTATGATTTATCGCAAAATAAAGATTAAGTTTTGGCAGCAAGCATAGCTATAATTGTTTGATGAATAATAAAGTTGCCAGCATGCATGCACTTGAAATTCCAAAACTTGCCATAATGTGGGTGTTATTAATTAGTAGATGAAAGTAAGATGTATTTAAAATTCAGAATATTAACTTCTTCCCTGGTAAATAGATATACTTTCATCACTCAATATATAAAGTAAGGCTATAGTAATTTTGCTACATGTATGATATATTTCAAACAAACTAGCACATGCATCATTACACCGATATGCAATAAACATTTTTAAAACTTGTTGGCTTGCCAATGAGAAATTATTTCCATTTAGTCCAAAATTAACAGATGTAAAATGTACAATGTAGGCACATGCATTTCAATTCCTGTAATGCCTGGCTTGTTTGATACCAGGATTATAATTTCCATAATTAGTAAGCAGATAGTCACACAAATCTGTCATGAGATGCAATCTCAAAAAGGGAATTTTGTTTTCTGTTGTTAAATGTTACTACATGTATTATGTTGTGTTTTCACTTGCATTTGACATATAAAAAAAATACACTGACTTTGGTATAGCTTACATGTAATTATCACAGTACCGGTAGTTAACAAATAAAGTAGGGGTATGGACTTAGCAGGTCATTTTGGTTCGCAGCATTAAGTTTAGTCAAAACAAATTCTGTCAGCAGGTTGATTTCTTTCATCTGCTTCGTTGAAAGTTTTTGACCCACTAAAATATTTGACCTATTAATATTAGAAAAGTACAGGCAGCGTCATAACTCCACTGTTGCCATATTTTGCCTAATAATATTCAGTATTATTACTGCAGTCTGACATATTCATAACTGTACTTTATGTTACAGATGTTGATGTAATAATATCATATAATATGTAATTGACAGTAAAATTCTTTCTGAAGGTTACATTTATGAAAATAAACTGTTCCTTCCTATTGCCATAATGTCTTACTTTTCTACATGGATTTGGCTTGCTTAGCATAGCAACCAATAATTAAATAAAGAAATATTATAGCTACAGGCTATTCTTTGTCTTCTGTGAGTTTCTGTTTTTAAATCTTTAAAATATTCCCCGGAAAACTATTTTTTTTTTATTTTCAAATCAACATTTTAAGCTCTGTAGTGTGATAATATTATTATTAATTTGATGCAGTGTAAAATAGATGTATAATATTTAGGGTTGTAATTGTCAAATTCCCCATTAAAGTTATAAAATGTAAAGATGTCTTCCCGTAGGATATTAATAAGGGCCTTCTTATAATATTGTCAAGGTAATCAAAATTATTTTCATAAATAAGCTTCACTGCTCTGCATGTAAATTTACATGTTGCCCTAGATTAATATTTTTGCTTTTACTGTAAAAGAAAAAAAATTCTCTGAAGGTCGGTTCATTTCCTGTGATGAATATTTTAAGATCTGTAATAAAAAAAAATGTATAAAATGTAATTTCTTCTAGTTGGAAATTTGATTTCTGTGTAGATTTTATTTATATGTCCCAGATGGATGTCTCAGTCTTGCAATATTGATGTCGTTGCTCATATACTTTGCCATCTTTGAAAAGTAAATCATCAATGCTTCCCACACCTATGTGACAGGTTTCATGATGTTCTATTTTATCATTTCAATGTTTAGTACTATTGTCCTTCTCTGAATGCTGTCAGTATTCCTTACCTGTAGAATATTTTTCCAAACGCAAAATTATTACACCCATGTTACTTAGAGTGACTTTGTTCATGAAGATGAACTTCTTATTTTCAAAAGACGAATTTAAATGGGTCTTTTGTGACAAAATATATTTGAATTGTTTTTCATCAAAATGCTTTTGATGGCTGCAAATGCAAAATGAGTTTTTCATTCGCATTTATTATATATTTGAAATATAGTGTAAAATATTTTTCTTTCAAATTATTTCTAAAACAGAACATCTTTTACCATATGTGCCCTATTGCATATTATGTATTGAAGTATGTTGTACAAATGTGACCTACCGGTACATAGCAGTACATGTTTGATTCCTGTTCTAAGCTTATCACAACAACCCCAGATGTTGGTCATGTAGAAACATTTGTTTCTTAACTGTAATGAGTGTCATTCAATGACATTCGGTTCTGTTTCTGTTTCTGTTTTTGTGTATGCAATAAAGATTTTTTTTTTTTATCAAGTTATCAAATGTTGTTACCACTCAACCGAATATTTTGCATGCATGTAACTTTTCTGCTATTTCCATTCAGAATCTGTTTCACTTTATTCAAGATCCTACATTGAGATACGATTTTGATTAAGAATATTATTATTATTTTTGACTAACTTTATCATGCTTGGCTCCATTGACTGGAACTTGTGATTGAAATCCCACATCTGCAATAAATGTACAGAATTTGTATGAGCAAATTCATATGCAAGTTATTTGAGTTCTGTATGTGCATCACTGCTCATACATCTGGATTATGTCTGTAAACATTTACTCTATTCAAGATTTTATCGGGTTACAATGAAAGCTACGTTCATGTTATGGGATCTCAGCACTTTCTGAAATTTGCAATCCCTCATGTTTGCAGAGGAATTACAGCAGATCACTTTAAATAGTCACTTAGCACGTGCCAAAATCGCATTCTAATTTGTCGATCTGTTGTTTGACCAAAACATGGCAGACTATATGCTCTTATGAAGTTTCTTATAAGTCATCTGTTCATGCAAAGAAGGATTCAAAGAACAGTTACTTTTTGACATCGATGCAGCATATTCCAAGAAGAAACCAGTTGCAGCTGCACATAATCAACGACAACGTTCTGCATTCATTTCATTCATTACTACAGCATCTTGACATCACCATGTCATATAAATTAGTACTTGTTCTCGCAAATTCATGCAGAGGATGGCGTAAGGCCAAGATCTCTAATGTGAATGCCACTAAAGATTATTATTATTATTATTATTTACTAACTTTATCATGTGTGGCTCCATTGACTGGATTTTGTGATTGAAATTACACCCCTGTGGTAAATGTATAGAATTTTTATGAGCAAATCTATGTGCAAGTTATTTGAAACCTGTATGTGCATCACTGCTTTTTGCATCTGTATTATGTCTATAATAAACATTTGCATTCAGAATCTGATTAATCTGCATTACCTGCCTGCCAATCTCTTCCTAATATTGTTGTGAATTTTTAAACTTTTAAGTATTTGCTATTTTGATAGTTATAAAATTTGACCAATTGTTACTAGGTTTCAGGAGCTGGATGTGTAAAAAAAAAAATGTGTCCAGTTTAGAGACTGATAATTCCCCCCATAGTGTTTTGTTTTGTTACCATTTGTGCAAAAACTGAGACAATTAGTATAAATTTACTTTCTCCCCTTGAGACAGACAAAAAACAAAATATTATCAAGTAAAAATTGAAATGGTTTGTTGATGTTGGCGTTATCTATTGTGAACATTATGCTTTAATATTCTGACCTCTGAACAAAATGAATTACTAATTCACAACTGCCTGTGATTGGATAATATATTTGCATTAATGCTATTCAATTCCATTGTGTATATATTCAGCTTTAGCTGCCCAAGGGGAAGTTTATTTCTAACACTGTTAAACAAAATTGGATTACTTGCATGCTTTGATTTGATGATCATTTCTTCGAGGGCCCAGAGGTAAAATGTGGAGAAGTAGAACATTACCGTGGTATGAGATCTATCTTTTTTTCCATTTTCAGGCATAATTGTGACTAGCCTTCATTGATATGATGCTTTTACATAAGTTATAATTTTATGGTTAGCTGGACTCATTGAACCTGTTTTTCTCAGATTAAAGAAGAAATATTAAACAACCCATATGCAATTGACGTGTACATGTACTTTTACTGGATCAACCGTTTGATCAAAAGCCTGTTTTTATTATTTTAGGATACTAAGATGGCTTGGAATTTTTATTTTTTTCAGTTTAATGATACAAAACTTTTACAATATTTACTTTGTATATCTTGAGAAATTAATTAAAAAGTAAGTTGAGTCAAAGTGGTTATTTTGTGTATCTAGTATTGTACACCATCACGCATACATGCTCTGCACTATGACCAATTGACCATCAGTATTCATATTACATGTGTAGCAAACCATTGACACTGGATAAGCTGTCTGCAAATGGTTAAGACTATCTGATGAGCCAAAACTAGTTTGCTCTGAAGACAGCAGAAATATGTTTGTGTATACATGTATGTGTGCATGAAATGGGGTGAGGTTGAGTGTTGTTTCTAATCCAATATTGGATTGACACATCTATGCAATATTCTCCACCTTTACATAGACTCGCAGCCTATTTGCATACAATTACGGTAGCATAACATTGAGAATATGTATTCTGTGAAAGGTATGTGGTCGACACAGCAGAGCTGTTCATATTACTGATTATCCGTCGTTGTTGTCGTCAACTTTACAATTTCAACTTCTTCAAAACCAGAATGTTTTTAAATTTGATATGAAAGTACCTTGGATGGTTCTTTTCTCAGATTTATTCATTTCATGTCAAAATCTTAAATTGCTTTGATATTATATATATAGGTACTACATGTGGATCTCTTTAAGATTTGTTCATTTTGTGATGATTTCTTTAATTCTCTAATTTTGGTGAATATTTTTGTAGTTTTTGGTAAAAAGTGATATTTTTGAATTCTTGTTAAAAACAGCAAGTCTGATTTCTATACATACTATATATATTGTTGATTTTCTAATGATATCTTCAGTTCTTTAATTGAAATGTGCCTTGCTAACAGCAAAGCTATCTCAGCCGACAGGCTGCTTGTTGTTTTATCAATGCACAAATTTCATTCCATAAGTGTTGAACCAACTGTATGGTTAGGATGATACTCTGTATATAGTTACTGTGGGAAAAGAGCAATATCTGATTAGTTTTCTGTGCCATCTGTACATAATAATTAGTTTAATTTGCATAGTTTAGTTTTGCTTTAATTTATTTTCATTTTGGTGTATTGTGATTGACAATTCCTGATATAGAAGATTCATATTAAAGTGAGAGAAACATACATTTTCACAGCTTCAACGAAAGTAGCGTACATAAATTCCAAGTGAAATAAAGCAATCAACACTATACTGGTCACATTTACCCAGATGTATTCCCTCTAGAGGGGGTTCTACTCTGTATCTTGAATTCAATCAAAAGTGCATATGCAAATCATGAGCATACTATAAGATTTATAACATATACTGTGGAATACTTTATTTTCGCTGGAATTAATTTTCGCTGAAAAGGCTTTTTGGGCGTTTTGTATGGAATTTTCACTGATTTTTGATGAATGTAATGTGAAATATAGGGAAAAAGTATATTCGCTGGATTTTATTTTCACGGAATCAGCGAAAATAAATTCCAAGCGAAAATAAAGTATTCTACAGTAACTTATGTTGATATTGATCTATCTACCTATCTTACTACATCTCTCTTACTAACCACATCTGTCCTGTTTGTTTTGTTATTTGTTATGTGATTGACTATATTTGCAAAAAATAATGCCACTGCTAAAGGAAAGATTTGTGTTTGTCATATTTTACAATTCTTCTAGAAAAAAAATGTAATCTGAAATAAAGGTTTCAAGGTCTTGAAGTTACAATACATAAAACCACAGATTGATGGTAATTGCTGTTTTAATTTACAATTATGTTCAATGAAGTGAAACTTCCTGTCCTTTAATCTTGTTCTCTGATAATACATTATTGTTTAGATAATTATGTGTTAGGCTATGTGCATGAATAACAGTAATGGATCATCTGCTGTGGCAGAAATAGATGCAAATATGCAGTGGGGCAGATAATAGACAAGGTAGCTCAGCATAACAGTGCTACAAATGGCAGAAATGAATCTGCCATTCGCTACAAATAGATCAGCAATTTGCACGACATTAACAGACATAGATCTGCCATTCACATCACGCAATCAACTTTAAACCTTGCAAAAACTCAATCAAAATCTCTGCAATATACAGACCCCTAAAACCATCCTCTAGCCTGGGGACTGCATATTTCTGCAATTATCATAACCTTGTCTTGTGCAGTTAAAAATGGTAACCTTTATGATAACTTGCACACATACTATTTCCATTTGATTGGGTTAACCAGTCGCAGAGCAGCTGTACAGAATTGAATTCACTATTCACACTGCTGTGGCCACTTAGAATATAAATACTAATTTGAAAAATTAATGCAAGATGGGCATTTTGTTACCATTATCTTCCTTACAGTTTACATTTTGGGAACTCCTTAGACTGTGACGTCATACTGAGACATATTGTAAACCTTGTCAGACATGTTTGTGAAACCAAATTGATATGTGTATTCATTAATATTTCTTATTTGTATCACCTTCACATATACTGGTGCATTAACAACATTTTAGATTATTAGCCAATGAGGAACTTGGCAGGAGTCCTATTTATTTAATAGGTAAAAAATGTGCATGCTGAAACTGACTGTGTATTCAGTCATGTTTTATATATGGTGTATCAGTGAAAGATTGATAGTCAACAGCTCTTTCAATCATGACTAGATTCAGCTTCCCTTTGTTGGTCTTTAAATTTATTCCTTATGTGGTAAACTTGCCGATTTAGAAGAATCAAAAATAGTTTTGTTTTTTTTTAATTATCAAAATAATTCAAAACCTATTTCCACCCGAGGGTTCAATTATTTTTATACTGGACAGAAGTGTATATATTTTATGATTTGTATAATTTATTTAGAGTTGTCAACACACACACACATCTTTACAGGCCTGATAGTTTAAAAATCTGAGTAAAGAAATGGGCTATACTAGATCTAAATATATATCAAAATTTAGAGCGGGCAAGTATACAAGGCTATTATTTGACGACTGCTGTATCTTAGGCAACCCCTCCCCCATTCCCATGATGAAACCTATCAGTTGCATTTCATTTCAAATACAATGTCATTTATAATGATAATTTACAAGTATGACCTGTGTGAGAGGTAACTATAAACTTCCACAGTGATTGACTGTATATAACTTTGACATTCCAGAACCAGCTATCAAGGAATTAAAGATCAATAGGGCAATGTAATGCTTGATAGCTGTAAAGTTGGCATGTAATGCTGCAACATCACAAATCTGAAAGCAGTACTTGCACTTAAATATATTTATGTATCCATTTCAGGTTTGGAGGACATTCACATTAGATTCTGTTAAGTAGGAAATACTTCTAATTGGAAATAATAACTACAGGAAAAAGTGTGTCTTAGTTCTAACCCACCTCCCCTATAAACCCCTTATCCCACCCTCGCCTACCCCACAGTCAATAATACCATAAAACCATGCACTTGCTTGTTCAGCGATTCAGAAATGTATGTATTCAAAGCGTTCTTTGAAATTGAACTATGTGATACATAATTTCTTCATCATGCATGCAAAATATATAGTGCTACTGAGCTTTGGATCTTAATGGCTTCCATCCCTGTCATTACTCATAATAAAGATCAAAGGAACAACATGTCTTGGTTCTTATTTGCACTGTACAAAGGACGACAATATATTCTCAGTTTTAATAGAGTTCATTTTTCAAATAATACCTAGTCTATTATTACCTGCCAAATAGCTGATGGGACAAAAGATAAAATATTTCAATATCTATCGAGTAATGTCCCAGGACAATTTATAGCTGTCTTCATGATCATGTGATGCATTAATGACTTTACTCTAGTTTAAATGATCTATAGATGCACTTCCATACAAAACAAACTAGGTTTCCCTGAATTAATTTTATTTTTCATCTTCCCAAGATCAATATGCGAGTACAGGTGTTTGTTCTCTATTGTTTTGTCTATCATGCTACTGGTATTTTTAACGATGCAATATGGACATTTTTTACCCATGGAGCGCTCAATATTTTTCCTGCTTAAATTTGGGTAAATTTGTTTATTAAACTGAATTTAATCTTAACTTTGGACAAAACAGAAAAAATGTGACATTGAATCTAGTTTTTGATCAAAAATTTTGAAATTTTTACATGATGTATCGTAAATTAAAAATGTTGTTATTGTAGCACTCAGATGTGTATATGAAACAATAAGAATTCTCTAATCACTGTACATGTGTATTAGTGTTATTCCTTTTCCCATCCAACAAATAAGTGCTACAAAAGAAGTTTGTAGTTTACATTATATTATAAACCAATTTGGTCTTGAACATGCTGTATTAAACAACAATATTACAAATGTATCCATAGTGCATCTTTAAATGTACCACTGGCATGTTGTTTTTTTATGAAATTAATTTCAACAAAACTACTCTTTCTAAAAGACCCCAAAAAAGTAATATTTTGTTTATAATCCTCATTCACATCAGGTAAAAGGTGTATGTCACATATTTTTATTTATTAATTTATTAAGTCTCAAGCTTAATTTTTATTTGAAAAAACTGTTAGGAGAACAAATTGAACAGAAAGGTTTTCGTGTTCTTTTTTCATAAATGAATGTCTTGTTTGAAGGTAAAATGTCTCCTTGCTAGAATCTATAACATGAGCTACATATACTATATATCTAAAGCTTGCTGATTGTTTATAAAGTTTATCACATATAAAGCTTGTCAACTTTAATGTGTCACATATTCTGTTAAATGCACTGTGAAGCATTTTATAACGTGTGATATAATTTCACTTCTTTATTTGGAATTGTACAATTTCTGTCATGTTTTATGCTTGACAAGTATGATAGTTCTACATGTTGTATGATATTATGAATTTGGTTTCACAGTTATGTCCATAAACCTAGTTTGGTAATAAATGTTCATCAGTGTGATATCATCACCCCACTTGTTATCAGATAATTTAATACTTTAGTGTACCTCCTGCTTACAGGCTCAGAACGAGTACTGCTGTAACACAACTTAGTAAATGCATTATCAAGTTTCAATGTTTCCAACTCACCAGTGGTTTCAAAGTCTGTGGTGCAGTGAATTCACTTGAACTGAAGTGCAGTGCCATTTTTACTTCTAATATGCACTATCAGTATCTACCTTTAATTTTTAGCTTCGCTGTCGACACAGTGGTACAGTACTAGTTTAATAACAGTGTTCCTTTTTTTTTTCTAATTCCTAATGAGAGTTTAATTTTTGTTCCCATTTTGGAACATCCAGTTAAGAGTGATTGCAACATTCAACCACAGAAATTCATGTTAGCTGATATAGTGCCTGTAGTACTTTATAGTAATTGACATGACTTCAATACATTACGTTGCAGTATTAACTCGTGTAATTGAATAAGCCACAGTCTGATATAGAAACCGAGTAAATACAAAATTATTCATGATTCATCCATGTTCCAAGGATTAAAGTGTACATGTGTAAGTATAGCATGTCACCTATTACTTTGTACCCAATACCTATGCACAAACCACAATGCTAGCAATATCTCATTAGCCATTCTGATTTATACAAACATCAAAATAAATTACTTTTTGTTGATTGGCCAGTTCAACATGTGTGGGCTCATTACAGTTACAGAGAAGGCTCAAATTAATGTCATTTTTAAGCAACAAGTAAATTTTAGTCATATAGTTGACCACAATTAATAATTACAAGCATATTGTACCTACATTGTAGGCCTTAGTAGAATGAGATGTAATGAGTGTAATATGGCATAGAATTCTGTCTAAGATATTGTACACACAATTTATAATTTTTGAACAGCATTCATGTGCAGGGATTGCATATCCTGCTTTCCATGACCCCCAATATTGAAGAATGTCCTTATTTTACTACAAGGGTCCAATTTATGATAAAGTTGTTTAGAATATATTGCCAATTACTTTGTTCCCCAAATATTAAAGAGAGACGCTCATTTTAGTACAAAAATGTCCCAAATGTGATACAGAGAATATTACTTCTGTACTTTCTCGCTGGGACTCACATTACATGAAAATACAATCCTTGGCCGCATACATGTATACATGTATACATGCAAATCCTTATTATACAAGTGCAGTACTTCAGAATTTCTTTCATATTTATTTGAATTTTTTCTCCATCACTCAAATACAACATTACAAGGTATATTGTAATTTGTACATGACAAGTATCCTTGGCTTTAATTGCGAATATAAACCAAACATGTATCTACCTATAATTCTGTGCTATATTTATTTTGTATTCAAGCGTTATTCAAGAAAATTCAAAAATGTACAATAAACTATTGATGTCAAGTAGACTATGTCATTTCTCTGCTGAATACTAAACAATATTTATAGACTTTGTGTCTCATCATTCACTAACAAATTCATTTCAGGTCAATTCAGATGCTTTTCGATGTCAATACATACTGTGGGAAAGATATATACTAAATTTAGTTTTTCACACTGTTTTTTTAAAACACATTTTTCATTCTTTAAATGTGAATGTGGCCCTCTACTACTATTTGCTTTAAATCAATATTCTCTGCTCGGAAAATTCAAAATTTATAATTTTTTTGTGACAATATTCCATTGGAAGGAGGGGGGTATAACAATTTATACCTCATATAATTAAAATATGTAAAGAAAATAACGATAGTTGTATAACAAATATTTTTAAAATTTATTACAAGCCATTTTGTTTTACCTCCACCTTTGGTAGCTCTAACTACTGACTGGACCATTAAATATCACAAGTTGTATTATGTTCTCTCACATAGGTCATCAGTGAAATTGTATACGCTTATTCATTTCAGCTGTTAATATGACAAATATTTAGTAGACATGAAAGTGTTCAAAATATGACAGAAGCGAATTATATCAGGTTCCACATTTCTTGACATAATTAACTCATAAATATTCATTCTGTATGAGTTAGCATCTTAATTCCGGTGTGTCAGGGAGAAAAATTACAAACATGAATTTGAAAAACCATGCCATAGCAGTTCAACTTGTAACTTGAACTTCATGGTATACCTATAAATTATATTTTGTTTACCTGTAACTCATCATTTCAGTTAGGGAGCCTTTTATTCTACCCCTAACTCTGCATTATATTACGGGTAAGTTAGGAAAGCTTTAATCCAACATCTTAACTCAGCAGTATTCACATAGCTAAGAAAGCCTTGATCCTTCCTCTTACTCATCATAGCTACAGAGCCATCTACAACCCTGCTGTATATTTAAGTAGTTAAGATGGCCTACTACTAACTCATCCTTACTGCTTAGAGGGTGGGGGCCTTTTATTTTTCAGCAATATACTAGGGAGTCTTCAGCTGAATCTCAACTCATCTTTATAGACGAGGCCTAATGTTTCTTGTGTCTTACTCCTTGTTCTCCCTTCCCTGCATCACTTTAGCTAAGGTGTTTATTATTCCCATGTACAGTGGTAAGATAGTGGTCCAAATTCAGACCTACCTGTCCCTAGACAGGCAGATTTTAACTGTTACACAGGTGGTTGTAGAAATATCAATGTATATAAATAAAGATTTAAAGTTTTTTCATACATGTGCTTATCATGTCTAGTGAAGCAAATGTTTTCACAGAAATTGATTGATTTTTAAAACCTTTTCTCAATTCTTGTTAACAAGTACATCTTGAGAGAGAGACAGGTACTTCACTGACTGGGACAGGCACTTTTAGACGCTGCTGTTGAGAGCAGAGCTATTCTTATTAATGATTTTCCATCTACATCAACTTTAAATTGCAGACTTTTTTTAAAAACCATTAGCTGAATGGGTTTCATACACACTATGAATTTCGCTTGGGTGGCTTTCTCAGATTTGTTTATTTTGTGATGATTACTTTAATTTTCTAGTTTTAGTTAATATTTTTGTAACTTTTTTGTAAAAAGTGCTATTTTAGACTTTTTATTAGAGATGGCTAGCCTGATTTATTTCATATTTTTTATGGAAGAACATCTACCTTGAATGAGCCTCTATCAGATGTGTTAATTTTTGTGACAGTAACTTCAATTTTCAAATTTAGTGAATATTTTTGTAATTTTTGGAAATAGCAGCGAGTCTTTGCTATGACCATTTGACAAACAATGTGCTGCTAGTTTTCGCCAACCGGTCCAATGGACTGACAACTTTAATTTTTAATTACAACCCCTATAAAATTTATAATGATGCCAAAATTTTAATTAGGAGGGCTTTTCCATTAATAAAGGTGTATATACTGTGATATAAGTGATAGCAAATAAAATTGAAATCAGTAGAAATTTATTCAATCCATAATGCATATGCATGTTGTGAAACGTATTTTCAAACTTTATGATTGACATAAATCTTATATGGTTATTGATCCAAGCTTTCATGAACCCCAGATAGTGATTGCCAATTTATGTCACTAAAACGCTTCTTTTTTCTAAATTGTCAGTCAATCAAACTCCCTTTCAATAGTGCTGAATAAACATTACCTTTAGTGGAGGTGAAGCCCAGGTCAGTTATCATACAACTCTCTGGGTCTTCAAAACTAAATATTGACTAACCAATGGAAAAAGTGTTTGTATTGTATTTATGTCAAAAGAATAATTATGCATTTAGGTGCTAGTGCGTAAGATTGCTATTAAACTTGCGTTTTGTGCACAGTGCTTAGTCACCTGGCTGTAAATTTATTTACATTATATTAATGATATCATAATTAATTTTGGGATATTTGGTGACATTAGTTAATTTTGCTTTTCATTACACTATTTTTTTATGTTTTCATGTGAAAATGTTAGTTTAATGCTTTATGTAATGTTTTTTCTCAGTTACTGTCATATTCTAACCTTTGTCAGTATAAAGTCATACTTGTGTACTGTCCCCCGAGATGATGCAAATATCGTACAGAGATCAATTGCTGTACCTTGTACTTTCTATTCATGTATTGAATAGAATACATTAAATTTGATGCCACGTGACACTGTATTAGTATAAGCCAATCAAATACAGTGTGTTGTTAATCTCTATAGCCTCATTCGATTTATGATGCTGGGTGCACCTTGAAAAGCGTTTGTCTTCTAACACATACACTGTACTTCTTTCTCGGCTGACAATGTTGTATCACATGATATAACCGAAGGTGTTTGACAAGTCTCATTTTTGTGCAGGTAAAGTAAACAGAATCTTGTTGCAATATTGTTTTTCAATGTCTTCACCTGTTACATGGCTGACAATGACAACTTTGAATTGCAAATGTAACCTTCCTACACTGAATATCTCTCTTCATTATCCACAAAATATTTATTGTCCAGGATTATGAAAACAAAAGTAGCCTTTAATTCACCTGTTGGTTTTTTTCAGTTTAGTTGTTATTGCTGTTGCTATGGGGATAAAACAAAACATCTACTCAAACAGCCGCCTCCCCCCTCCAATTTGATTTATCGTTTGCAACTTTGCATGACAATTCACTTTACTAGCATCGGTTTTGTCAGTTCATGTATAGACAGGACATGGTATGATACTTATTAACATTGACACTGCTCAGTGTGTGTGTGTGATGAAAAGGTTAAACTGAGATTAAAATTGATGAGTTTATGAAACTAACATAATGCTATAATTTCAATTTAAAAATGCATTTGCTTTTACTGGTCACATTTAATAGGTCATTTATTGCTTTAAAATGTTTTTTAAAATGTTTTTGTTTTTTATATTGATGGTTGAGATGCGCGTCAACTAAAAATACCCTTTTATTCAATGGGTTATAATCACATGAAGAGGATTGAGGGAGGATTCATTTCAGTTTTCAGTGATATTCTGTTTGATTTGGTCAGCAAAATTTGTAGGCTCATGAAAAGTTGATTCATGCAAAAAATATACAAAGTGAACTTTGTCTGGATTTTGTAGTGTTTCAAGTCAAACGTATACCTGCAAAGTAGGGGAGTGATAGATACAAAATGAGTTATTTTGGACATTAATTTAGGGATTATCATGTGACTTTTGTTGCAACATGTACAAACAAGACAGCAGAGTTTTCAACTGTATTACATATTTAGACAAAAATACCGCATAAAAACTGCAAATGTGCAATTTTGTAATTTCTATTGAATTTGCAAATTATGATAATCAATGTTTCCACTTTATTTGATTGATTCTTCTTCCTTTTAGCTAAAGAATATTCCCCAACCCCTAGTAGTTTGTTATGGATACCGGTACATGAAATTGAAAATGAACTGGAAAGAATTGTACAAAAGATCTGTATTGATTATTGGATCAATTTCATTCACTTGTTATCATACATGTACACCTTGATTTGAAGTGAGTACAGTATCCTAATATTCACACATGCATAATTAATCAGACTTAATTTTATAAAATGTTGAATTTCTGGAACTCCTGATAAGTCTAACAGTCATATTATAAGCTTGAGTATAATATATTGATTAGTTGTACATGTAGTTGTGAAGAAACATCATATGTTCACGTCTTTCTTTTGTGTGTATTGTATTTCTGATGTCGTTTCTCTGACCTGCCTTGGCAAATTCTTTGGTACAAAGGGATGGCTTAATAACCCAATATATGTTGATTTGTTTTTCATTTCATTGTTATAACCTCCGTGTGTCCGTGCATGCGTCTGTGCGTGCGTCTGGACCTGTATCTTAGAAATACCCGGGCCAATCACAATCAAACTTCACACATACATCATACATGATATTATACATATGCACGTCAATTTGTTTCACCATCTGATTCGACATGGCCGAATGGCGCCCATTTTTGTGCTAAAAATCATCAAAATCAAGCATTTCTCGGCTGTTTACAGATGGATTTTGTTCAAACTTGGTATATACATTAGACATTATAGGACCTTGATGCACATCATTTTGTTTTACAGTCTGAATCAGGATGGCCAAATGGCGGCCTTTTTTGTGCTAAAAAATCCTAAAAATCAAGCATTTCTCGGCTGTTTACAGACATTATGGGATCTTGATGCAAATAATTTTATTTTTCAGATAAGATTCAAAATGGCCAACTGGTGGCCATTTTGTATTAATGAATGTGGTTCTCATGCCATATCTCTGACTTGCTTTCACTGATTATGTTCAAATTTTATATATTCGTTATACATCATTTTATATATATACATGTATTCAAAATGGCTGATTTTGAATGCTGTTCCAGAGCAATATCTCTCAATATGGACAAGTACATGTTTGACGATCAGATACAAATGTCAATCATTTTAATGTTCAAAAATCATATTCCTGACATGGTTATATTCCAGCTATATCACTATAAACAAAACTATATATCTTAAATTTTATAACTAACGGAGACTGTGCCATGCATGGCTTGTTTTATTGTGTAGTGGCCATTTTTGTCCCACAAAACACCAAATATCAACATCTCAATACATCATACCATTTCTCAGGTATGCCTGGACTGATTTCTTTCAAACTTGGCATTGATATCATAGGTTACTGATGCAAATCATTATTATATTCTACTATTTGTATGGCATCCATTAGTTTTTCCTCTCATTTTCTACCCATTTTTCAGATACTCGATCTCTGATTTTGTTCAATAACCAGACATACATTGTAATAGTACACATATGCACTATAATATTTTTTTTGTTTCATTTGACTGACTGGTGACCGTTTTTGTTCCTAAAAACACCATTTCACATGTCATCAAGCGTTTGACAGGTGTACATTTTCCAATTTCATTAAAATAAAATGCATCCAAATACAGATAGTAACTATGTCATTAACAATGACTTGACACGTCAACAAATTTTGGTCATTACACATTTTATTTTAATTTGCTTATATACACTGCACAAGAATTATGTCGACCATTTCCCTTTAACACAACTATCTACAGGGCTAAACTGCATCTTGGTATAGTGATATCTTAAAACAACTATTTTGAATTAAGTATTTCTTATGGAACGTACTGACACCCATATTTTGATTAGCAAAGGCAGCTGCATAGGTCATACATGTATAATTAATGAGATGCATTAGTTAATAAATTGCAGAATTATATTCATGCATATGCAGCCCACTTTATACCAATCATGGCAATAAAACTGCTTCAATACACTGTTTCAGCTTGTAGGTAACTTTTACAAGGGCGAAACTTGAAGAAGTTGGCTTGAGCCAAAATGTTGCAAAGATTATTTTTGATATAACAGAAGAAATCATGTAGGTGACAAAATTGTACATGCAGTAAAACACCTAGACCTAACTAGGATACGCTGAGAATTTTATTTATGATATGTTACTAATGTCCTTCCTTAAGTAAAAATCAATAGTGTTCATGTAATATACATGTAGAACTCGTTCATGTAAAAAAGATATACCGGTACTACTATATTTCCAGTTGCATGTGGTGGTATACTTTGCATTCAGTATAGTTCCACATTCAGCAATCGGTTAGTTCTTTTCTAACTATAAAAATATTATATGTCTATCAATATACAATTCTGTTGGTGTCATCGCTGTTTGACATCAAGCTATGAAATAATATCATGGGATTGTATACAAATGGAATGATCATTAACACACAAAATAATATAGTGATCTGCCAAGACAAGTTAGATTGACACCTAATGGTTGTTTCCCCCTAAGGCTGTTTATGAAACAGTTGAACTGGGGGGGGGGGGGGTAATACGATAGTGGTATTTAGTATATACATATGTATACGTGTCACAATTTATTCTGCAATGCAAATGTGAATAATTCTTGTCATCCATGAAATTTATATTTATGTAATTAATATTCTCTATGCATTCCCAGCTCCAATACTAATATTGACCCAGTATTGGCTTTCCTAGAATCAGGAAGTACCAATCCTTTGTGTTCTTGAAATTGATATGTAGCAATAAGCATAGATTTTAATTTTGTTGACCTGTTTTTAAAAAAATTACAGTTGTTCATATTTGCACAGAGACCATGTACACTATTTTTCATCATAGTGATATTCTGTTTTTCTTTTTTTAATTACTTTGTGATATAGTTACTATTGTACGTAATGAAATGTGGGAACTTGATTGTTCTCATACATTCAGCATTTACAAAAGTATAATAAAAATTTGCAGATTATTTTTTACACTTTTCATTGTTTTTTGGATTAAAATTCATACATCATATTCATAGACATTCTTACAAATTGTCTGACAATAACAAAGTTTAGGCAAACAATTATAATTATTACTGGTACTAGTGTATCTCTAAAATGTAACTTAATTTTCTGTCTGTACATTATCATATCTTTGACGTTCATAGATTCATTTTGAAGAAATTACTTGCATGAACAATGTTTTAAAGCAAAAAGCAAAAAATTTTCATTTTTGGTCTGAAACAATTACATTTATAATGGATTACATACACTACATCGGCGCAAAACAGCTTAAACCTTGATTCATCTGACCATATCACTCGACTTCAATTCTCGTAGGTCCACTGTTCATTGTGCTTGTTTCAGCTGGTGTGTCAGTAAAGTTTTTTTTTTGCTACATACGCATTCATGTTTACTTCACATAAACATTGGTGCACAGTGAAAACACTAATATTTTTTCCATAATTAGTTTCCATTTCATTGCGTATTCTTGGTGCTGATCTTGCATCTTAATCCGCAAAATTGTCCAGTCTTCACGCACTTGTTCCTCTTGGTCAGTCAGATCTTGGTAAATTCGCCTTATTTCCATACATTTCCATTTTTGCCAGGTTGTCACAAACACAACGTTCAAAAATGCCCAAAGAATGAGCTATTGCACAATTATTCTTTCCCGAATTATGCTGTGCTAACATCTAACCCTACAGAAATCTGTAAGGCTCAGGGCAAAACTTGCACGATATTTACAAAATAGGTAGAGCTATCAATGCAAAGTTATGTAAAACAGAGTGACAGTTGCTAACAAAGAAATCCCGCCCTTTGATCCTGATCGAATCGCGCTAGAGTCTTGATCAGTGACTACAAATTCACCATATCATGAATGTTTATAAAATGGGCGGGAAAATTTGACATTGAACAAAAGAACACTATTACGCAAATTTTATGCTCATGAGATGATGCGCCATAGCAAAACAATGGTAAAAAAAACATTGTGTTAAAACGGATTTTCGTGTCTGTATGATCGGCTGATGGTGCAAAATAATGACAATGATTCGTTTGAAGTGTCAGATTTATCATATTGTGCATTTTGATAAGAAAATTGCAAGTTATTCAAATCGTGGGCATCTTGACAATACTTTTGACTTGTAGTGTATTTAGTCCCTGTGGGAATTATGGATAGACCTCTGAGTGCATCTATCCACCCATCCGTATCCAGCCATATCTCACACATTCTTAAGCTGATCAAGTTCATACCAATACATCAGACATTATATCAGGCATATGCACATGCATTTGTTTTGTGATCCAATTCAAGATGTCCAAATGGTAGCCATTTTAATGCAAAAATGCACCAAAATCACACATTTTAATAACTATTTTGAACTGGAGTGTTAAACTTGGTACATACAAATGTACATTGAACACAACAGGACCTTGATGCATGTTATTGACTCCTGTGTGCAAAGCAGTTAGTGTGCCTATGTGTATACGTCTGTGTGAGTATCTCCGTCTATATCTCAAGAACCATTCATCAGATTTTGATGAAATTTGATACCTAGTTGCTCTGGGATAATGCTCAGACCTGCTTTGGTTGGTTGATATCTATGCAAATTAATCACCTAATTTGCATATTAATTAGCTGATTTTATGCATTTTCATTTTTTTACCGTGTATTGTTCAATATATTTCAACGAAACTTGATACATAGATGCTCTTGGATAATGATGCATAGACCTGATTAGGTTTTTGATTAAAATCAACATAATATGACTAATGTGACCTCAATAATATGCATACATGTAAGTACTAGTTGCAGATAGGGACATGCAACTGGTGCTATAATTTTGTTGTCAGACAAGATATATGGCCAAAATATTAAGTCATCATATATAATCATTATTTCATTAAGTATTTATAATTGTTAAACCACAGGTGCTTGGAACCACCCTGATCATTGCTTGCAGTTGTATTTTTAAATGTTGTATTTGCTCTAATAGAAGCACATGTGCAGAATATAATATATAGAGTATTCTTTATTTGTACTTCATGTCTCCAATAGCACACAGAAGTTCTTTCTAAGCTTTCATTAATATCGTTATCTATTTATACATGTAGACATAGTATGGTCATTTTTGTTCCGACGTGGAGGTGACATGGACATGAATTTGGACATGAATGGAGCAATTTTGTTCAAACTGTACCCAAAAGCAAATTATAATAGAAAATATTTTATGGTGGTCCATGTACTTTTAGGAATTTTGGGAAAACCATGGTATTGGCAGGAAAACTTGCTCCAGTTACATTTTGTACTTTATAGACTGTGACTGTTATAGAATTCAGTTTGAGAATAAATGTCATCATAACTGATGACTTTAATAATGACCTGGAGTTATTCCAACAAAAATAGCCTTTAAACAGTCAGTTAATTAATCAACGTACTCATAATCTAGCAGAATGTATGACGTTATTTTCATAAATCATACCAAAAAATCATATTTTATTTTATACCCCTGTTAAACATGAGTCAACAATTTTTAAAATGCTTTTTCACTATTTCACTTATAGTACAGTCTAAGCATAAATTTAAGATTCAGCTAGCTTTAAGCTGACCTGAAACTAGCTTAGCTTGCCTTTAAAACTGCCACATATCTAATAAATTGTGTAGAATAATGAGCTTAAGTATGTCTGGCTTGGAGATGCCCTTTGTTCCAATAGAGCAAATACAGTATATGAACTCATTTGTATAATACATTGTGTGAAAAATGATTTTGTGTAGTAAACTGTGCAAAATTGTGCAAATCGGCTATTCAACCAAGATCTCAAGCAATGAGTACAGTGGATAGCTGATTTGCATAATGTTTAAGGTAGAGATGCAGTTTATTTGTGAATTTCAATCAAAAATAGTTTTTTTTGTTTTTTATATAGATTTTTATCTAAAGAACATTCTGTGAAAATTTGACCAATGAATTCTTATTGGAACACCATTAAAATTGCTGTTTATTTTCTGGTTAAAAATAAAAAACACTTACACGTGGCAATGTTTATGTCCAATTGCCTAATTTGCATGAGTAAGCAAATAACAGGACCTTTGATTGACAACATGCATATCGAGATTGAACAGGTCATAGTTCATTCAATTCACGCGCATGTGCAATTATTCTCGAATCAGTTATCGCTCGCTAGTAAACCAAACATTATATTTCCTCAGCGTTTTTTCCTAATTTTTATCATTACATTATGCGTGGTGTGAACAGAAAGAGAGGTAGAAAGAAAATTCAGATGATTTCTATGTCGGAAGAGGCAAAAGCTACACTGAAGGCATTGAGGGACTGTGGAGCGTCCAAACGTGACTTTCCCTGATGGCGTGAATCCGAGTTTCTGATTGACTGAGAGATTTTATTGTTAAATAATTATTCTCAAAAAATAAACTGAGCATGTGAAGAATAATTTAACATTGTTTACAGTGATAACAGCTCATTGTCGAAACGCAGCTTACTCATTCACGCTAGTCACAATAAACATCATACTCTTGAATAGGCGTCAATGACTACGGTAAAACTTAGACTCTATATTAGGCATCAGAAATGATTGAAATGTCCGAAAATGACGCCAAAATACACCTTAAAAGTCCTATTTTATTTTTTTCTAAATCCCATTCCGAATTTATGGCAGAATCTGGTCCCTCAAATAAGGGACACGTGAGCTTTGATTCTCACTGGATATATTGCACTGGGTCGGGGAAATACAAACTTTCGTGTATCTTTTGTCCAGTGCTAGGTGGTGCGAGACAGCTTTGTTTGCAACCGGACGAACTCTGTTTAATTCAATGAAGCAAACAACTGACAATGCTAAAATAAATTGCAGAGGTACGCTAAAATTAATTGAAAACAAGCAAATAATTTCAATGAAAAATATATCACAGAGAGAGGTAACTTGATACATTAACAACTCTTTTGACGTGCTGACCGCTTCTCCGCGTCTGATGTTTTGTTTTCCTTGTCATAATACTTACTGATTGATGATTTTGTTTTGATTTTTGAGTTTTTTTAGCCTGCAACTCGGCCACGACCTTTGCTTTTTCCGTGAAAAATGGGGAAGTTTACATCAATTTGACGGACATTCCATTTTTTTTAAACTAACGAGCACACTGTTTAGCACTCCTATTTTTTCATTTGCTGATTTATATTCAGAAAAAATTTGACCGCTCGAAAATGCACCTTAATTTTGCACTCATGTCATTTAAAACCGGTCGAAATTTTAAAACTTTTACGTTAGGAGCTGGAGCTCTCTTCTTGCAGCGACCGTCGCCGGTAGTGCAACAGCATGTTTTGTACTAGTACGTACATCCGTGCGCTGATTGTCTGCGACTGTCTTAGAAAATCCCTGAATAAGGCGTTACCAAAATCGGAAAAAATAAAAAATTGCCTCCTTAAAAAACGAACAGAATTCAAATATTTCTTTTAACAAATATGTTGCAGTGGGAAAATGGGATTGGAAACGCTGAACAAAACTTCTGTGCCTCGCGTTTCGAATCTAAGATTACGCGATTATTCATTATTGTGTGTTCGCTTCCTGGAGTTGGTTCTAAATACTACATAAAAATCATCAAGGATAATTAATTTAATATCCCACTTTGTACTCTTCACGGTAAGCCATAGGCTCTGAAATACTCGTAGATTTTTTATTGAAAATACATCGAAGAGAAGCCATGATGTTTTGATCATGATAAAAAGTCACCTTCCTCGGACCACCCCCTGTTTAATAATTCATGACATTGACACATGTTTTTACCGACCCCATCAAAACACTGGTATGAATGACGTGTTTCTGATTTATATATTCAAGAGCAGTTGTTCTGGTCCAACAATTTTACATAAAATGTCTATGTCTATACGTTAACTTTCAATTTCAATAGTCTAGAAAGTATGACAAAGTATGACAAAGCAGTAATTCCCAGTTTAACGCGCAAATATGCAAATTAGCCTTTTTCTCGTCTTCTATTTTTGGTGAATTCTTGGGTTTTAAATTAAAATAGCTGATAGACGCTTTGGCCATTTGCCTCGAAATTTTCACACTTTATTGACAAGGTGTTCCCCCTTCAAAATGCGTCCGGACAGTTTATTACTGCAAGTGGAACAAAAATAACAAGTCCGCAATTAACATGGATATATAAATTATGCAAAAATAGAAAAGAGTGAACTTTGAGGTCATGCTGTGTGACTTTGAAAGCCGTTAGAGAGATGAGTGGACGCAATATGAATTAGTAGTATACCAAGGTATCCAGTGATGTAATTTTACCCACAAACGGACTTGAAGTTTTTGAGCTAATTTTTTTTAAACCACTTTTGTCCAAAAAAGCATATTTTTGACCCAAAATCAAAAACGCATTCTGGATATTTAAAATAAAGACAAGTTTTACAAAGTTTGTATAATAAGCTTTCAGAAAATATATAACATGCTGGATATATAATACCATCTTCATTGTCTAATTACTTAATTAAAAAGCAAGCCAAATAAACTGCATCTCTACCTTAAGTGGTAATATTACATGTATTATGGAAGCTTTTGCACAAACCACAGTCTTTTTGAGGACAGTGCACATACTGAAGCAAGACATAAATTTTTGCATGATTTGTATTTGGATTAAGGGAACCATCAGTACATATAACTCATAAACTGTTAATCGTTTAAGGAATTAAGCTATAAATACCATATTCATATTTTCAAGGCTTTGTTAAAGTACTGTACTGGGTACTGTTTTTTTAAATCATATTGCCTATGTCTATTCTTTTTTTATTTATTTCCTTGAAATTTGAATGAAGGGTGACAACAATTGACTGACTTCACAAATTCCTCAGTTTTCTCTCAAAATTATTCATTCTGATCCTTATCACGTTCTGCTACATTTATTTGCAAGTTAATGACAAATCCTTATCTGTCACATATCTCATTTGACAATAAGGACCCAAAGCAACAAGATATCAATCATAGATGAAAGTAGTAATCAGTTTAGTTTACAGAAACATGCTATACCATAATCCAATAATATCTCTTATTCACAAATGGCTGCAGAAATCTTGTTGAAAGGGAGAGAGAGAGCAACACGACTTGTTTAACATGACCGCAGATGTCAGTGGAAGTAATTCATTTAAAATAGTGTTAGTGTTAAACATGAAAACAGAAAGTTTCAAAAGTATAATTAGTTTTATCAATAAGCATTGGATTGATAGCATTTGAATGTCGCAATTTCCTGCCATTTGGTTGAATTGTTGGAAGAAAATAAAATATTATTTAGCAAAAATCAGGAGGTCATACTGCAATATGTAGTAGAAAGGTCCAATTAATAGAAGGATTATGGTACTTGTGAATTTGTTATTACCCAGCTTCTGTTAATAACTTGACACTTGTAAGTGAACAGTCCCTGAAAGAAATTGCATGCTCAGTTGGATCCTAAACAGAAAATGACTTGGCCAATGAGTGGTAAAATCCATTATGGTTCAACACAGAAACAAATGCTATAACTTCTTAATTTGGTTCATGGCTGATACTTCATAATCTTTAAAAATAGGCAACGAAACTTTAAGTTTAAACTGTAACAACCTAATGACTCAAGTAAGTAGAATATATCGGCCCCAGGATTGAATTTTCTTATCATTTTTTCATAAGGTGAGAAATGGAAATGCAATTACGAGTTGCTTATAAACTTATTTGCCAAAAAAGTCTGTGTCATAAAGTAAAAAACAATTATGTACATGTATTGCCAGACACAAAGACATAACATTTTGATTTTAATATACAAGTTGAATAGTACATGAAGCTTGATAAAATTGACACAGTCAACACTTCTGCCATGCTACTTCCGATCATTTATAGCCTCTATGATATTATTCATGTTTAAATAATATGTGTATTCTTTCTACCATCTTATTGTCTTGTGATGCAATTACATAATATTAACTTGACCATTATGAATATATTTATAATCTATTCATAATCAAACTTGAGATGATGACCATACATATTAGGTTACATTCATTGAATGTGTTGACAACATTGCTCTGAGATGTTTGGACTAATTTCATTCAAACTTGAGATGATGACCATACATATTAGGTTACATTCATTGAATGTGTCAACAACATTGCTCTGAGATGTTTGGGCTAATTTCATTCAAACTTGAGGTGATGATCATACATATTAGGTTACCGGTATATTCATTGAATGTGTCAACAACATTGCTCTGAGATGTTTGGGCTAATTTCATTCAAACTTGAGGTGATGAGCATACATTTCGAGTTATATTCATTGAATGTGTCGACAACAGTGCTCTGAAATGATTGGGCTAAGTTTATTCAAACTTGAGGTGATGAGCATACATTTCGAGTTACATTCATTGAATGTGTCGACAACATTGCTTTTAGATGATTGGACTAATTTCATTCAAACTTGAGGTGATGATCATACATATTGGGTTACATTCATTGAATGTGTCGACAACATTGCTCTGAGATGATTGGACTAATTTTATTCAAACTTGAGGTGATGACCATACATATTGGGTTACATTCATTGAATGTGTCGACAACATTGCTCTGAGATGATTGGACTAATTTCATTCAAACTTGAGGTGATGACCATACATAATGGGTTACATTCATTGAATGTGTCGACAACATTGCTCTGAGATGATTGGGCTAATTTCATTCAAACTTGAGGTGATGAGCATACATTTCGAGTTACATTCATTGAATGTGTCAACAACATTGCTTTTGGATGATTGGACTAATTTCATTCAAACTTGAGGTGATGATCATACATATTGGGTTACATTCATTGAATGTGTCGACAACATTGCTCTGAGACGATTGGATTAATTTCATTCAAACTTGAGGTGATGATCATACATATTGGGTTACATTCATTGAATGTGTCGACAACATTGCTTTTAGATGATTGGACTAATTTCATTCAAACTTGAGGTGATGATCATACATATTGGGTTACATTCATTGAATGTGTCAACAACATTGCTTTTAGATGATTGGACTAATTTCATTCAAACTTGAGGTGATGATCATACATATTGGGTTATATTCATTGAATGTGTCCACAACATTGCTCTGAGATGATTGGACTAATTTCATTCAAACTTGAGGTGATGATCATACATATCGGGTTATATTCATTGAATGTGACAACAACATTGCTCTGAGATGATTGGACTAATTTCATTCAAACTTGAGGTGATGATCATACATATCGGGTTATATTCATTGAATGTGATGACAACATTGCTCTGAGATGATTGAGCTAATTTTATTCAACCTTGAGATGATAACCATACATATTGAGTTACATTCATTGAATGTGTCGACAACATTGCTCTGAGATGATTGAACTAATTTCAGGTTACAGGTTCATAATATTGTTTTCTGTTATTCCATATGACTAAGTGCAGGTGGGCATTTTTAAAGTTGTCAAAAAATTCTGATAAATGAATTGTTAATTTTTAACTTTATCTTGACGACTTCATAATCACATAATTTCAAATGTTAGATACATTTGCACACTATAGTGCTTTTGCATAATAATAATACAGCTATTCATGGAACAGTAAATTCTATTCTTTTCAGTGGTAGATGTATAATAATGATGTATACTATTCACAGTGAACAATTATTATACACCAGTTAAGACATGAAATATTATCGCTCACTCAACATGTGTCAACATGAAACCTATTTGTTTTTTGCACTTATAAGATTCAATTAATAAATTTAATTGTTGTTTTCAAAATTAGATGGAGGTACATATGTGTATCTACCGATATACTACTTTGTGCATTTGTTGTTGGATATTGTTATTGTTCAGCTTTAAGGGATTTTGATATGCCAAATTTTCAAAATGAGTGTACACTGTTATGCTGTTTAAATTCATCATAAAACCATTTCCTTTTATCAGCATAGTCATAAATTATTATACATTTGACTGGGTATTTGGAATGTCCATAAATCCACATTTGCTAGCACATTTTTGTTTGCTGCCTGTGAACAACAAGTTCAACTGACTTCTGGGAGTGGTCAACATAGATGTGCTGTAAACACTTTCTTATATTCTATACTTAAAAGATGTATTGTCTGCATTTTTTTGAAGCTTGCATGTGGAAGTAAATGTGTCATGAACACATATACTGGTAGTACCTGTTTGTACGGTATATTTGTGACCGTATGATCAGCATTTTTAGGAAGTCATCACAAGAACTCCCAATTGAAAATTTGAAGACAATTATATTATAAAATTTAAAGTTGATCAGTGTGAAGCATTATTTTTGTACTGGAATTAAGGCTCCTTATTTCTGAATTGTATTGGTCAACTCTTTTTAACTCATTGAATTACATACTTGATATAAGTTGTTATATTAGCAGTCAGCAGAACCAGATTTTGAAACAGCCATGATGCATGATATTTTGGTATGGCGAACAAAAATTACTGTGCAGCAAAATTTATCAGGAACTGGTACAGATATTCCAATTCAACTCTGACATCATTTTACTACATACCCTTCATTAAAATATAGAAGATATAATGCAACCCTAAAACTCTCCAATAAGATTGTGATTCCTCTATATATTCGTTACAATGAATCTAGACATTTTTAATAGAGTCTTCCTATATTATAAATTGCTTTTCTCAGTCTATTCTGGGATGACTTTCATCATATGCTTCAGTGAGTTATTTCGATTCACTTGGCTCTGGAGACAGTGCTTTCCCACTGGTACCTAATTATATTAGAATAATTATATTTGACCCAGGATTCTCAATTTTATAAATGATTATTCATTTTGACAGTTAGAATGATCCTAAATTAATTTTGTTTTTAGTCACTTTTTTTTGGATCTTCTGAAGCTGGTCTAATGGGTATAGAAATAGATAATTATATCAGGTCAATTCTATTTTTTTAGCCACCAAAAGCCAAAAGTGGTAAGAAGGGTAAACTTTCCAAAGCTGAGAAAGAAAAACAGAAAAAAGAGGAAGCGGAGAGAAAAGCAAAAGAAGAAGGTGAGTGTATTTATGGTAGTTGAATTTAACCTGTTGGAAACTCTTTTGTCTAAGACTTGTGTTTTGCCACAGAACAAATTACATATGTCATTAATTTCTTATTGCTTCAAAAAAATCTCAGTCTTAATTTTGAACCCCAAACTGTAAGAATTTACTGTATATTAATGCTAGTACATGTAGTAGGACAAATATGTCATAAAACAACTTTTAATGGACTCATTCGGTGACAAAGTTCATAAGTATTCTTATTGATGTATATCATTTTTTGATAGTATCTATCTCTTGATATTTATTACTAAGGTTATCGTTAATGTAGATTAGTTACCATGTCACGTAACATGCAAACAACTTATCAATTCATATGTATGCAGTATACACACTATGAAATTGTTTATTAGTTAATGTGTAAACTCTGCTAATGGTTCTGTGAATGACATATCCAGCTAATCAAGCAAGTATCATATGGGGCAATGTACAGTTAGGTAAATGACATGCCACTGCTACACAGACATCTGCTAATTCTCCTGTATGGCTGCATGTGAGTGATTATACGGCAACCACAATGTAATTCAGCATCAAAATTGCAACTCTTATTCACAAAATAGCAGACTGCTTGCTCAAAAGTATAGTATAGTGTATTATAATATTTGCATTTCAAATTCAAATAGAAGTGATAAATATAATTGTAAATGGTCTTTGATCCTACCCTTCTTTGGATCATTTTAAACCACATATCAGACATTTAATGTGTAACGTGGATGTTGAATTATTTCCTCTGCATACCAGTCTTTTCAACTTACTTATCTACATAACCTTATTATGAAATGTTATTATTAGCATTTTTTTCCCCTCTACATTTGTACTTTTGATAGCTATATATTTATTTGCATGCACATATGCCGCATAAAATTTATGATATCACTATGACGTGCTTAGTAAATTTATCTTTTATGTGAATTACATTTACTTTGTCCTACCAAATTTGTCTGTATGTAAGAAATATCATGATTTTAGATCACTTACCTGGTACAACATACACGTACAATCAATTGTACAAAAACAAATTGCTTAATTAGCTGCATATTTAATCAGTTTGAATAAAAATAGACGAAGATAACTAGTTGTTATTCCATTGAAAGGAGCGGTATGCTCATTCTCTCCAGAATTATTAAATTATAAAAATGTGCCAAATTTTGCACCAATATGTTTTACAGTTTTTGAAAAAAATTATGAATTGTTTTTATTGCTGACTTGGTATTAAGATAATGAATGAATATGTTATAGCAGCCAGGATTAAATCATGGGCTCCAGATTTTTAATACAGGCGGATTTCACCTAAGGCAAGTTGGTTTTATTTGCAAACGCCTACCCCTCAGTGGATGTGTAGAATAAATATATCAAGATGAAGTTTACTGAATTGTCTGAATAGGTGTTAGTCAGTCAAAAGTGATATTAAAGTGTAAAATATTTCCCTTTAAACAAGTAAATTGTAAAGTCTCCTTTCTGTAATTCTAGAAAGGCAAGAATATTGAATCGACTTCTAGACACCATATTATCTCAGTTTTATTGGTTTTAATATTAACAATATCATGGAGACAGCCAGTTAATTTCTCCAACTTGACAGGCTGCTACTATTTTTAATAATTTCATTTGTGGCCTTGTAAATATTGTTTTGTTCAGTATCCTATATAACATCTTATAATGTTGATTGATGTATGACAGGTATCTAATATAAATACATAATTATAATTTTGCATATTGCCCAGCTGCCATTGCTGTTTGACTGCAGTGACATTTCTGTCACAGGTGCTTTATATACTCATCATCACTGATTATTATACATTTGACCCTCAAAATTCATTTACATGCTGGTGACAGTAAAAATATACACATTTTATTTAAATATAACTTTGAATAGTGATGCAGCTGTCAAAATTGATGCAATATTGATGTTGAAATGAGTATTTTTGCATAACCCACTTATTTTGTTTGAATTGAAAATTTGTGGTGTTGGGTTGAATAGTTTCTTCAATAAATTTTTTAAGTGATTGTTTGCCATTAATACTTTATATTATACTAATCTGATTAAGATATCCTCAATTTTGTTAATTGTTTTACCTGGAGAAAACTAAATTGTAAAGATGCTGCTCGTCCTGAGTATAAAAACTATCAAGCACCTGTCTAATTGTTTAATGTAGATCTGTCATTACCATGGTACCAGCTCAGTCAATAACCTTGAAGGTGTGATGAACTTTGAAATATTCTGCCAGGTGTCATCATCTCATTGGAGCTGTTGATAACATTATCTATGTCAATTCTCTAGATCCTAGCCCACAAAAACCAAGATTAACAATATGCTGTGCTGAGAAATACACAACACAACAGCTGTATCTGTCAGTAATGATGGCTATAATATTCACACACTACAAGATTGAGTGTTCAGTTTTAAAAGTCAGAATTTAATTTTAATATATGAGGCAGGTCTAATTTGGTTTTTCTGTTTTTTGAATTTCCATAAAAATTTTCATCCTGTCAAATAAATAATGCCAACTCTGTGTTGAATACTAATGGTTACCCCGAAATTGCATTTCAATATAGAAGCATTTTCATCAGTAGCTTCTGTGTGGAGAATATGATAAATCTCTATCATCAATAGACATCTAATGAATTACCCATGTATAAAGGCAGGTTTGAAATTCCAGATCAAAAAAAAAGAAGAATGAATGCCACCTTGCATCCCTGCATCATTAAAAATGTGAAAGCCAACTTGAAGCCTGCATTGTGTTTTTGTTAATTTGCATGTTACATAACTATGATTGGGAGAAATCTGCATAGGAACAATAGAGGGTATATAATGCCATAGCTAGCACTGAGGTTTCATTTCACTACTTTCATTTCATAGAAGAAGCACGACTGAAGGCTGAGGAAGAAGAGAAAGAACGTCAGGAAAGGGAGAAACAAGAAAGAGAAGAGCGGGATAAAATTGATGCTGAGGTGAGGCTTTTTGCTTTTCAGTATTTCTTTTTTTTTTTTTTACCTGTGGAGGGAATATGTCTTTGTTTGATTTTATATCATCAGAAAGGCAAATGCTCTTGGGATGATTAATATCTATGAAATATTGAATATATCCAATTAGTTATCTTTTTACTAACCATCATGTGTCTGGTTTATAATGAGATTATTTTCATAGAATCTGCTAGCATTTTTTGTCTCATTTTTGGTTATTGTGCCTGCTGTTTTTTTGGTGTGGCTTCTTGTAATTTTGAAAACCTCTGACTTGCCTGTCATTGATTGTTTTTTTTTTTTTTTTTTTATCTTTGAGTTTCTGTTTTTCATGGTGAATGTTAGACTACATGTAGTGTCCATGAAATTACCCGGTAGTTGTTCACCCCATTCTGTCTTGTAGTCCTTGTGCATCTGACTTCTCGTCTATTTTTTACTTGCCGTTTCAGGAGAAGAAACAACATGCTGCCGAAGTAGGACAATTAAACTCAATCTTGGAAGGCAATTTGACAGCTTTGCAGAATCAACATGCAGAAAGGCGAGCTAAAGCAAAGGTTAGTAGAAAATCTCAGTACAACATGACATGTTTGCAAATTTTATTTCTGTGACCCTGTGTTTAAAGTGATTGCATTACATCTTGCCATCATGTGGATTGGCTGCTGTTCGACAATGCTCGATCTATATAAAATTGACAGCAAAATTGAATTTCATGGACGGTGAAATTATTTATCCATTCTTTTTTAAGTTTGATAGAATCCATTTTCACGCAACAAAAGAAACACTTGTTGCTGTGGTGACAATCAGGCTATGGTTAGGATATGATTAATGCATTTGCTGACTATCAATTGTTTAAAAATAGATTGTTTCATCTCTCCTAATGCAACTATAGCCTGTGTTATGTCATTGCATTGGTGTGTTGTAGTTTGTTTAATCTTCTTTAATGAAGACCGCTTGTAAGAGTTGCATAGAATTATCAAGCTACAAGAAAAATTTTTTTTTTTTTCCACTGTCAATTTCAAAGAAATCTAGCATTCAAGGATATACAATACTAAAAAAATCTTATAAATGGGTTATGTGCATTATATTTTGTATGCAGTTAGCATGCCTTTCATATTCTAAATTGACAAGTGAATATTAAAATAAGCATCTTCTATACAACAGTGATAAATGCCAGATAGGATGAGAGAGAATCGTCGATTGTGTATAAATGGCACTAATGGCTTGTATTCATTTTTAACTCCGCTGTTGACTTTGTCGAGCAGAGCTTATCATGTGAGTGATTGTCAGTGTCAATGTTTTACTTTTTCGACTTCTTCTTGAAAACTACAAGCCTGAATGATTTGATACTTGGTATATATGTACCTTGGGTAGACCTCTTAGATTTGTTCATTTCATGATCATATCTTCAATTCTCTAATTTTGGTGAATATTTTTGTCATTTTTGGTAAAAAGTGATATTTTAAACTTCTTGTTAAAAACCGCAATTGCTTTGATATTACATATATAGGTACTACATGTGGACCTCCCTTGGATTTGTTCATTTTGTGATGATATTCTCAATTCTCTAATTTTGGTGAATATTTTTGTCATTTTTGGTAAAAAATGATATTTTAGACTTTTTGTTTGTCTGATTACAATACATATTGTTCATTTTCTAATGATGTCTTCAGCTCTTTAATTGAAATGTGCATTGCTAACAGCAGAGCTATCTCAGCCGACAGGCTGCTTGTTGTGTTTTAACACTGTCGTGCTGAAAATGAAATATATCAACTTTTGTATTTTCTTTCTGCATCTATCCTTGCTTCCCTGCTGAGCGTCGTATTTTTAGTTTGTCATTTTTAATGTAGATAAATTAATCAATAATTTAGCCAGATATTCATAATATGGCAAACTCAATAATTGCAATTTTTTTTTAAAGTCTAATACTGCAAGGCATCTTTCTGTGCATATGTTTTATAAAGGAGTCTTGTGCATGGTATGAAAAGAATGAGTTAAATTTAAAATGCATGCCTGTTGCATCAATCCATTTCTGCATGTGAAGCCTGTGAAATTACTAGGTCCTGTAACATGTACTTGACCCCTCCCCTCGCCCTGCCCCCCATTTCCAATGTCCTGATCATTGAAAGGATACAAAATAACCAGTATTATCAAATTTTAATTATTTATCAAAAGAATGCAGAATCTAAAACTTGTTCTCTGCTAGCTTTGCCTTTTTTGATTTTAGTCCAATATTTACTTTACTTTGTAATATTTACCTCTGTTGCTAATTTATCTAGCAAGCAAAGCCGGATAAATGTTGTGCTCATTTGATTTTATTGCTGTTGCACAATACTATATTGCTTCTACTAGAGGCACTTGCATAAATGATCCATCTATGGTCGCGAGTATACAATAAATACTATATTTATGTGATTGTATTGGAGATGTGCTTCTTCTGGTGTAAATACGGTATTCCCAGAAAGTGTTGGGGGTCATCATGCCCTCGTATATTACAAATTTTGTACAATTTTTAACTGGTGTATAACTGTCACTTGACTATAGTGGGAGCGGTACATGCTGTGTGATGGTAGCCCAGATCCAACTAATCCAGGCGAGATTAACACCTATATGAACCTGTGGCGAGAAGATGACACAAAAAATACCATTGACTATGTACTGAAGGAGAGCAAATCGACCTTTCGGGTAAGTACATCACAGCACAGCAAATTTGAGGTTACAAACCCATAAGGTACATGTATGTGGTAAATAATGTAAATTTAGTACTGCACAATAAGTCCAACTAGAATAACTTTCTGTTGGGAATTTTTTTTTTTATTTCAATAAAATGTCGGGGGAAAATATTGTGCTACCAGGTACTGGATTAAAGTGTGTAATTATTGCAGATTTTAATATTTAAAAAAAAATGCATTGAAATCGATGTAATCAACAAAGTCCCTCTGATAGAGGAACTGTGAATCAACAAATGCTGCTCAATGCTGATAACGGAACCTCAATGTTATGTTAAAATCAATAATGTATCTTGCTTAATTTTAACAATAGCTCAAGGCGCAGACTAATTCTTGCTGATGGGGCTAAAATTTGTCAGCTTACTGAATTTTTGTATTTGTGTTTACACTTGTGCATAAACTAAATATTATCATGGCCCAGCTTTGAAATATGGTAGCCCAGCCAGCTGATTATTTTTAAGGTATATACATTTTGTACTGGCTGTATTTTGCTGCACACAGTTGTTGGTTATCGGTTTTGTTGAGGATTAACTATTAAAATGAATGCTATGTGTTTATTTACAAAATGAGTCGCGAAGTACATATTTCAATTTTTCTTGTAGACAATGCATTTTGTGCATTGTTTCAATATAATATTTAAATTTTCCTAATGGTGTTTATTTCCTAGTTGATTTTGTGATCGCCACAGATTGAAAGTAGTGAAGTATTTGAAAGACTAGTGTTAATTAAATATTCTGTAGCTGTTCTTTTCTAATTTTTCACCCATCCACTCCCTGATAATTTTTGACTCTTCCTGCTAAATTAAATTATTCATTCATTTTTTGGCCAAAATTCGAAAATCACTCCACAATATAAACTTGTCAGATTTTGATTCACTGATTCATAATGTTCACGTCTTTTATATCAACAAAATGTTTCCTTTCTTGTAATATTCTGCAGTCATTAAAGAACATTAAAATCAAGCAAATATTTGACAGTAATGTACTAATATTTACTGAAGCATGAATGCTTTTGATTTATTGCTATCAATTTAAATTGGTCCTATTTCCTGTGTATACAATTATTAATAGCTAGTCTAGGTCTAGATGAAACTCCTGCATATATCCTATTGAAAGTGGGGTGTGTGCTGTATCCCTTATCTCCTATAGTTGACATATGAACTTGAGGAAATAATCGGATATTGTATTGAGAATTTATTTTTCAGTGAAACTAGATTTAATAGTTATCGTGTTGGGGGGGGGTGGTAAGTACTCAAGGCAACTAGATATGCTAGCACTACATTTCTATACATACCACCAGCTTACAAGTCACTTGACATCAAAAACAAATCTTATACGGCACTTAATAAGTATTTCACTGTAAAAGTGCCAATTGACATCCTGTTAGAAGAATTTAATAAGAAATTGAACCATTTGGATGTATTTCTGTTGAAAGTGTGGAGGTGTCATTGACTTGCATATTTACTATTATACCACATAGTTAAATTGCGTGAATAGTTATTTTGCTAATATACAATAGCAACATTTGGTCTATTCTACCAATAGCTGATAGAAGAGTTGTGGTACCTTCTTGAAGACACCCCAGAAGAAGAGCTTAGTGATAAAGAGATATCACACTATAAAGACACCATTGTCGAGTTAGAAAATCTACTTTCATTGAAACTAGACACTGCAACTATGGAATTATTAAAGGTGAGTTTCTATGATTGGTGTGCCTTGGGCAAATAACACAGCAATTTATGGATAATATTGATGTACGTTGTAGGTCATGGGGTCTAAAAAGTCAGGATTTGATATGCACAAAGATCTATTCAAATGCATTCTTGTTTGAAACATTAGCCAGAAGAAATAGTGCAATTGTCAGAAATACTGTGTAGCATTAGATTATTAGTTGTCTTTTATTTTTGCAGAAGACCTACATAAAAAGTAATGTAGTCGATGAATATGCAGTAGTTTCCTTCACAAACTACCGTAATGAATTTATAATCTTTGAAATGTACATGCACTACGAGATTTCCTAAAACTAAACGCAGTGACATTTTTTTCTTCAGAATTCTAATGCTGTACATGCACATGACTGAAGGTGGCATGAAATTCCAAATTTTGCATCAGTTAGTGACCAGTGCATTAAGATTTTCATTGAATAAATGGAAATGTATTATCTATGAGAATAAATTAAGACAATTCTGACATTTGTAGCAATGCTCGGCTTCATAATTTGATGAATTTGTCATGGAATTGTGACAGTCAACTGCTAACTAAGGAGTGGTATTTTGTAGAGTTTTACAGCTGCTAAACTAGTGCATGATAGCATCATTGGCCCTTTAGCCTTCTGGCTGTACAGTATAATGATTGATTGTATGCCATGTGAGGAAGCTAGGCTTGCAACTGACTATATTAGATAAATCATGCTACAAAATGCATTCACTGGTCCCAATGACAAGTTGTATGCTAAGCTGGGTCATTCAGAGTTTGGCAACAGATGCTATTGCAGAATCAGTTTTCACTACATAATTTGTTTTCAGTTCATTAATTTTTTGCTCATTGCTCTGATATTTTATTTTTCTTCAGACAACTTTTTATGAAGCTGCCCTTGAAAGTCTCAAACCGGTATTTTTTTATTGCCCCCTTTTCGCCTCCTTAATATTGATATCCTTCAAAGTATTCATTGCATGGTATTTTTTAATGGTTTATAAAAATCACGAAAGGTTTGGATGCACCCGCATGTGAAAATTGTCCTTTTGTATTGAAAACTCATTGTGAATTTCCCAAATCTTTCCTTCCTTGTTGGTTGGTGTTCAAAAATCAGTTTTCAGATTTTAATCAGTGTGGTGCCATTTGGCAAATGATTTCATGATTTGTATAGTGTGCTGTCCCTTTATTGGATTTTACTCTAAATTTTGCTACTTGTTGAATTGCAAAATTGTTTGTAGCAAGTACCAGACGATGTAGTTTCAGAAACAAGTGAAGACGACATAATGGATATTCTTATGGTATATAAATGTTAAATCTTAACTTTTAAACCCATGCAGTGTTCCATTTGGTTTTAGTCTTGTTAAACCCTGGATTCAAGCATGTTGCATTCCTCTAGTGTATGTTCCCATCCCAGGATTATATCAAAGAGACTTGTGTGTGTGTATATATACCTATTTTACAATGTTCTAGTTTTGTTGCATTTAATTATACTATTTGGTTGCACTTTTTTTTTCCTCCACATTGATGATTGCTATTACATTTTTTTTTAATGTTGTGAACCTAATTAAATTCATCTAAACTGTTTGATTCCTTTCCCAGTGATTTACAGGGCTTCTGTTTTCCCAAGTTTTATACCCCATAAAACAATATACTTGCATTTCGCCATATAATCGCCAACCTACCTTGAGTGAAACATTTAGTTACTTTTACATATCACATACTAGGCAAGCATCTACCGGTAGTTGTATAATACCAGCTTTGCAACGCAACTTACGACAGGATGATCAGTGTTGCAGCTAAGCCAACCAATTGACAGCAAGTAGTCGGGCATATTACTTGGTAGTACTGGCATATGGACATTGGTGATTTAACTCAATGTTCATATTTCAGTATTTCCAAGTGAGATGCATTTTGCAGTCGAAGTCATCCACCACCAGTCACGCTTGACCACCAGTTGATTACTTTTCCTCTTCACTTTTTGTTCATTTTTATTTTCACTGATCAATTCCAACTGACATTTATATTGAATCGCATCTTTATTTAATACTTCACTATCTGTAAATTACACTATCCACATTTACAATTAACTTTCCCTTTCTGTATTCTAAAATGCTTCTTTCTGCTGCTGCTATCAACCTAAAAAAAAATTAAAAAGCAAACTTCTTGTGATGTAAGTCTGATCAACTAGGTTATTTTCTAAACCCCTATTTATTAGAATGCTTTAGATTTTTAATTTTTTGTGAGTGTTCATTATGAAAAAATGCTCATTTTAGTGTACACCAGTACTAAGCACAAGAAAATGTCATGATTCCTGGTAATAAATATTGTTTGTAGATAACGTTATTTGAACATACTAGACCCCCCTCAATAATTTCATGCCTTAATTGCCTTTTCTGTCAACTCGCTAGGATGCATCCACTGAGGCAGATCCAGAAACAAGCAACTTGCAGATTGTAAAAGAAAGCGATCAAATTATTATGATGCTGTGGGGAAATCTCAATAAAAACCCAAGGTAAATTAATCATTTCTACTGTAACAAGAGTAATTCAGAAATCTACATGAAGCGGTGAATTGCATCAAAACCAATCAAAGTTGCAATTTGCAGATGCCTCCTTCACTGTGCAACTGGTCCTCAGTTCAATGTCTACTGCATCTCGATTTGATCAACTTGGAGTGATATGCTTGTGTTGGGTTTGCTATAGATGAACTTATTGGAGTCAACCAAGACCAATCTTGTAGCTATAAAACACATTGAAATGACTACCAATCGTTTCAATAAATAAGCTCAAATCACAAACTAGCACACCTTTAAAACTGTTAATCTCTTAATGCACTTTACTTGTACATGCCTGTCTGCTGAATTAGAAACAACTTGAATTGGCAAATTCGGAAGAAAGATGTGTTTAACTATTTTCAGCAAGCTGGCATTTCACAGAAAATGTGATTGTTGGATGCATGTTTTTGAGGACATTAATTAAAGTTAATGAATTCCATCATTAAATTTTATAGAAAATTTTGTTACCACACATTTGATTGTTGTATGCATTTGTACTACCATATCGAGCTTTGCCATTCTAGTTTTAGCTAGTATTGTTACCATTGAATTTGTTGCAAATAGTTGTATCAACTGCAAGCATAAGTTGCCTTCAGTGTCATTGATGATCTGTACACTTTTTTTTTTTTTTTTCTCTTAAAATAGATTCAAAACTTTTGAATTTGAGGAACAGAAATTTGCATTTGAGCTTCCCAAACAACTAGCAACAGCTGATATAGCAATACGTATTATCCACACAAAATATGACCATCTGTCTCATCTATGTCGGACGTACTTTCCAAAGAAGAAAAAAAAGCCTTTACCGAAGCCACCGCCATCACCAGAACCTGAAAAAGAAGAAAATCCAGATGAAGAGAAGAAAGAAGGTGATGAGGAAGATGGAGAAAATGAAGAGGATGGCATTGCTGGCGATGAGCAGAAACAAGATTCTGAGGTAACCAATCTTGTACTCTCAAGTAACCTGAAATTATTGAAACTAGTCTTGTGTGGTAATTAATAAAACTTTCCTTTTGTGTAGGATGCAGCTGGAGATGAAGAAAAACAAGGTGAAAAAGATGAAGATGGTGAGAAAAAAGATGACGAGGCAAAAACTGGTGAAGATGCAAAGATAGAACCCGAGCCAGGTTTGCATAGTACTATACTTGTTACTAAATAGTTGGTGCATTTCATATTAAAACTGCATGGTGCAAAAACTTGTAGTAGTCTCGTAATTTGCTTGTGCCATAACCTGCATTAAGCTGCTGGGTTTAAGTGTACGCTGTTGTATCTCCGACAAACTCTTGTTCCTGTACATTGTGTTCTTCCACAAAGAAATATCTTTTCTGAACTTCTATACAAATTATACTACCGTATATAAAGATTGAACTGAGTATTCACCAATGTGCATGAATTTAGATATTTAAAAGCATTTCTTTTTTATAGTTGCTCCTGAAGAAGAGGAGGAAGAGGAAGAAATTGAGGAAGATGAGGATGTAGTAGATATGAGGCAATATCAAGCATTGGGTGGAGTCATTCATTATGATTTATTACAGTTGCCGCCACAACCGAAGACTGTCAAAACCTGGTTAATGACACAAGGTAAATTAACATTCTAATCCAAATACTTAATGAAATTCAGTCCTGTCATCATGATAAGTTTGTTTTTTTTACTTCGAACATATAAGTTTATTGAGACTTGGTACATAGGCAATATATTATTTCACAAAGATGCAACTTGATATTTTTATTGCACATTTCTGCTCATAATTTGTATTGTCCATTTTGGGCCAAACTAAATAAATGGGTTACTCGGTTGATTTGTCACAATGAATTCTTTAATTGTTAACTGGCAGCCAATTTGCCTATTTTGTTAGGTGTAGAACTGGTACATGCACTTGTACAAAAAAGCATAGGAATGCTGGTAAATACAAGAACAGGTGTACGACCCCAATGGCTCGTTTCTTGATAATTAATCATTATAATAAATTTCTACCAGTTGTATCAAATGAATTAAAGAGGATACCATATCCTGGCGGTGATGCAAAATTGGGTCAGACTTTATCAGGAACCTTGACAATGGGACAGACCTTGGACCCAAAAGCTGTTGCTACTGCTGCGGCTGTTGCAGAAACTTTAGGTGCTCCGCCTGTAGGACTTAGTTTCACGTAAGTTGTGAAGTTCATATTGCTATCTAAAGTAGTTAAGATTATTGCTCTTGGTGTTGATCATGGTATTTATAAAATGTGCAAATCCTCTCATCCCTGCAGCCTTCCAGCAAATGTACTATTCTGTGAAGAGCCACAGATGGCATACTGGTCACATGAGGGCAAGCACTGGAGATTGGATGGTTTTGCGGACATCAAATATGATGAAGGTAATATAGAATATAATCTTGAATAGTTGACTCGGTGTAGATGTGTATTGCGAGTTAGTTTTGTACCCTCTGTCTGTTAGTGATGGATATAAAATTGACCAATGCAATGTTTTGAATTTTTGCAGATAAACGTACATTGTCCTTCAAAACAATTAACTTTGGACCACTGGTTTGCATCCAGGACAAGCACATTAACATGCCATTCCAAAGCTGGGAGTTAAGACCACGCAAGATGAACAACGCCCTCCTTACCATAATTGCAGCAATAGTGGAAATAGAAATTGAGATTAAAGATGACTTGTGCTGTTTCAGACAACCAGCAGATGCAGAAGTGAAAACTGAATTGGAAGAGTACAAGGAGAAATGGGTAACTCCTAGAGAACTTATAAAAGTAAGTTTGATCATTGCCAAGATGAGCATTGGAATATTACTCCTCTGTTATGATTCTTAAAAAAATGAATTTTAATACATCAAATTCTAAGTATGTACTAGCGATGTCTCCAAAGATGTCTTGTATTCACCTATTTTGACACGTTCTTAATGCATAATATTATACATATGCATATCAATTTGTTTCATGACCTGATTCAAGATGGCCGAATGGCAGCCATTTTCTACAAAAATATCATCAAAATGCGAATTTCTGTATACGGTTGGATTTTTTTTTTTCAAACTTTCTACATACGTTGGACATTATAGATGAACGTCATTTTGTTTTTCAGATAAAATTTAAAATGGCTGACTGGTGGCCATTTTGTTTTAATGAATGTGGTTCTTGTGCCATATCTCTGCCATGCTTTGACTGATGTTCAAATTTTATATATTCATTATACATCATGTAATAGATGTATTGGTTTAATTTGATTTAAAATGGCCGAATGGTGGTCATTTTTGTGCTAAAAAATCATCAAAAACCAAGAATTTCAGATATTACTATAAACAAAACTATAACTTAGATTTGATAACTAACGATGACTGTGCCATGCATGGCTTGTATATTTGTCCTATAACAAGATATGATGTGTTGTGAATTTAATTCAAAAATAGAAAAAAATTGTCAGTAAAATTCCAACATGTTGCAATTACTGATACAAAGAACACTGCTAAAATCTGTTATTTCTCATTTCATTAGATGCTGCGTACAGCTGGAGTTGACCTCTTTCCAGATAACGATTCCAAGAAGTATGTCAGCATAAGTGAAAAGGTAGAATTTTTCAGATAAAATCAGATAGTCATAGATGTACTGTTAATTACAGGTCTCATTCCACACATGTACTATATACATGTAGTAACAACATTACTATATAGCTACCTTGTGATTTAAAATTGAAACAAAAACGTTGTCCTCTGCAGTAGTTGAAAACACTTGATACAGTTTGTAGCGATTATTTCAACAGTTCTTTTTCTGAAATCACAAGTTATTTTTGTAAGAGGTTGTGTACAAAATGTATGTACTACCCTACAATCTCCTGGCCATAAAATGAGGAAGAATAATTGAATTGTACAAATGCAAGAAGTGCATGTTGGGTTTATGCAATAAGGCCTACAAGTTTGTTTAGCAATTGTTTTACCAAGGTACATAGTGTTGACTTGTTTAAATCTTATTTAATTTGAGATTGTCAATGTTACTTGAGTGCTTTCTCATACAAGTTTCTCCTTCAGTGTCGGGGGGGGGGGGGGAGCTGGCTCAATGGAGGGAAATAGGATTGGTATCATCAGCAAATCACTGTCGTAGGTGTTATAATTTAGATAAGGAAATTCTATGAAAAATAGTATCAAACCTTGGTAAAGTCGAAATATTCAAAGAACACAATTTCCATAAATTTTGTCCAATAATTCATAAACAAGGTTGATTAGTGCAAAATTTGTGCTATATACCTGCTGAAGCCATACTGCCGTTTATTTTTTTGTCTTTAAAAATTTTGCTTAAGGCTGATAATATTGAAATTGATCTGTAGTTTGTATGTATGGAAGATTTTATAAAAAAGGGGGTAAATTCTGTAAATTGTCCCATAGAGGGAGGGCTGAACCTTAGTCTTGAGTAAATATTATCATGTAATGTCAACGTCTTTTATTTATAGAATGAGATTGCAGAGATGGATGCTTACCAACAGATGGCGCTCACTGCCTCACATTTTGCATATTCATGGAGCAAATGGAATGCTGAAGCAGGTGATGAGAAACTAGTGATCCAAGGGTGCGAAATGTTAGAAGATGAACATGTTGTGGAAGTGAGTATGGACCCTCCCTCCCTATCTCCCTCTCAAGCAGGAAAGAGTGACCAATTTGTTCTATATATCAGATGACTTGCTTTGAGACAGAAGCCCACAAATTTTATTTGGTATATGTAATATATTTACAACAAAATGAGCCTAATAAATTAAATGTAGTTATATATAATGTATCAATTTTACTACCCCTTAACAAAATTATAAAATATTTAACATATGGGAACTGTATGTGTTTCTTTATTCACATTTATTATTGTAAATAACTAACCTTCCTGTGTCATTGCTCATAATCATTGATTGCATTTGTTTCTTCTCTCCCTTGCTATCATACAAAGGGTGAAGAGGTACATGCGTTTTTGTGGTTTTTTGCTTAGAAATCAGCTTGTTTGTGTGGGCATGCATCGATCGGATTTGGATTGATTCTATTTTGACATGTTATTTTGTTCTATTCAGGATGAATGGTCGCTGATTATGATGACTGCCCAGAGAGCTATGAAGCTAAGAATGACTGAATTTGATGAAAGTTTCTCTGAAGACTTTGCTGAAGGCACGCAGGTGTGTATTCTCACAAGCTTATACTTTTATAACTGTGATTTTGCCCTCTGCAATTAAATGTACATTTCTACGATTGATTATACATTTTCAAATTGTTCATCTATGCACAAGTTTTACCTAATTTACTTATTACCCCACTAACATTAAATCCCTCAATTTATAATGATATAGATAGATATATATCTGTTCTATTTTTATAGAAGAACCTTCCCAAATAAAAAAAAATTCTAAAATTTAAAAATATAAGAGGTCGTCACTAAACCATGTACTTTCACACTCAAGCAAGAGAATAGACATGTTGGTGAACTAGCCTTGCACTGTGAGTGTTTTATTGTTTACACTAAAGTTTTTTTCACAAATAAAAAAAAATAAAAGAACTGCAGACCACACTTCTTTATATTTATTAGTGGGCAAGCCATGTTTCCACATACAAAAATACACATAATATATTTCTATTTTATTTATTTTATTTAAAAAAAAAAAAATATTTTAGAGGCATAACAATACGACTAGATTTGGTGTCAGTTTGCTCCCAATTCATACTGGAATATTGTCAGCAATAATTAATAAAGCTTGTTCAGAAAACCATTTATTCCCGACATCATATTCAATGGCTAGTTCTCGGGATCTACAACTGTAAATAAACAGAAATCATTTTGATGCGTGGTTTTAGACGACACTGCCATATCGAACAGATATTCAACACCACCATATCGAATTTGGATTTAGCCTTACCATTTCAAGCTGCAGGGTGTCTAAACAATGACTCAACAAACAAATTTTAGCCACAATTGAACAACCAAGAAAGCAACAAATATCAGGCTGCATCTTGAAAACGAGATACAACATTACAACCAGTCATTACAAACATGAAATCCTCCACCCCTCCCAGTACACCTTACAGCATTAATGGCTCCTATACTCATTTGCATCTATGTACAACAAGCTAAGCCAATAGATGCACCTGACTCATCAAACTTTTGACCAACCACTCATTCTAAATATTGTGGAGTGAGGGTGCTATTTACTAATGAGAGGAATCTTTTAAACGAATTAAACAGATATGGAGATGTAGGTAGATATATTAGTCATAGTTTCTATCTCCTTCCACAACACTATCTACCATAATAAATTACACCTGACAAACATTTTTCACTCGTCTCGTGTGCATAGCACAGAATGCGAGTCTGTGATTTTATGTGTATACATGTCTGTCTGCTCCATTGGTATCCCAAGAACCAATCACATTTCAATGATACTTAGTACATTGGTAATACACAGAAGTGATACAAGTTATAACAGTTCATTTTAGTTATCTAATATTTATAAATTAGCCAAGTTTCAGTTCTATATTTGATATCTCTATCACTCGTCAGGTTTTAATGCAACTTTGGTGTAATCCACACGTGATTATCCATGTGTATTAATTACCTGATTTATGCAAATTAGGTATTTTCCTGATGTATCAAAACACTATCAGATGTAAATTAAATTTGCCTTGGCACTGGAATTTTTCTAAGCTTTATTTGTTTTTCTTTCAGTTCCATGCAGATTTGTATCACATGGTATGTGATTTATCAACTGAACAAGGCATAGATAGAATGAAGAGTTCCAGTTATCAGTTTGTTGATGCTGTTCATCAGTTACTCTCGGCTACTCGGGTTATTACCTATTCTTAAAGTTTCATTACATCAATCATTTCATGCATTGGTCACTGATGCAATTGTATATATACATGGATTTCCCTCCAAATTAAATTTTACTTCTCGCCGTCCAACCCATTCCAGTTGACCTGCATTACATTATTAAATTATCCTGTAAACTTGATCTAAAATGTAAAATACCTTTTTGTGAATTTGTACAGTTTTTATCTCCAGATTTTGTATGTATATTTGATGATTTGTAAATCATGATTAACTAGATTGTGCATTTTGAGTGACATTTTCACAATTTCTTGTACTTGTGTAAGTAACAGTACTACTTTGCAATAAAATTGTATGCAAATGATATAATGGTGGTCAGTTTCATTTTTATGATGTAGTGTGGGATATTGGCCACTCAGTCGATTCTTTATGGCCTTGTACCTGAATTGAAGTGCATGTAAATAGCTAGAAATAAATGAAAAAAATTCAGACATATCGTATGCTTACGAATTTTGGTAGTTTTATTTCACTATAAGATCAGATAACAATGCTTGGGTGTTCATAAATGTCTTTTTTTTAACAAATTAATTGAAGCTAAAATAATGTATTTTACAGTATGAACATGTCAGAAATGAAAGTTCATATTGACTGCATCAAACAAGCTCTGCATGCAACCTTAATTACAGTTGTGACACATTTTTACAAGTGTGGTTCACTGAAGCAAGTTTGATATTTTAACTACCTGGTATGCAACAAATGATGCAAGTATAAAATAGAGATTCCTTTGACATACAATTTCCAACCAAGGAAGAGTTGAGACTACATGCATGTACAAGTTGAATTTGCTGCTATTCACTTGATGTATGGATTTTGAAAATGTGACAGGTGGACGATATCTGAGGTGTCCATATTGGCCATCTTTTTAGCTCAGTCATCAAAAATGACAGCAGAGCTATTCGTATAGGCGATTGTCAGTATGTCAACAATTCTATTTTCAACTTCTAGTTCAATTACTTTGATACTTGGTTGATATAGCAGTGTAGGTACTTAGAGTGGGCCTCTGTTCATTTCATGATATCTTAAATTGTCTATTTGGCAAATATTTGTCATTTTTGATAAAAATTCTCAAGACTGCTAATCAATGGAGCCATTTCAACCATCAGGTCTCTTATCTATGCTGCTGACCAACAATGAAATCCTTGTATCTCGGTGTAAGCTAACCCTCATTCTCAGTCGTTTGAAGTGCCTTTGGTTGTTTATAATTAGACCAGACTTTTTTTATTCCTCGTTTCTTGAGTTTTTATAAGGGAATTTTTTTGAGTAGAGCGAAAAAAGAATAAAATTCTTCCCCCCCCCCCCCATTAGATTTGTACGATTCTCAAATAATTGTGTGATCATTGATCGGAGAGAAGAAATGAAATAACATTTTATTCCATGTATAACCTTGTTTCTCATCTGCGTAAGACTTTGGTACTTTGATCATGATACTCCCACGAAAATGCAACTTGGGTTTGTTGTGCGGCGGGCGGAAAAAAAATGAAGATAAAAATAAGTTTTTTAGCATTTTTTTGCACTTACAAGTCGGCGGGCGCGAGAAATTACGCTGAAATAAAATTTTAGTTTTATTTCATTTTCGGCTCTTGTTCATTCGGTGGGTTTGCGAAACAAGGGATAATAAGTCTGGCCTTAGCAGGGCTCAGCTTAGTTGGTGTCTGTTCACTAGAGTCAAAACTTACATACTCAATTGGACCTTGTCCTCAACTGTGGTTGAGCAAATCCTGAAGAGTTTGTGTATTTGACAGACTAACAAGTGTTGATAGTAGAACTGTACTCTTGGAATACGGGAAATGAACATATAAAAGGGCAAAATTCAGCTTGACTTGTTGCCTCAGGTTGTAAGACTAGTGGGTATTGACATTTCGTTTGGTTATTATGTGAACTGGCAAGGATGTCCAGTAGTGATTTGTGTGTAGTATTTTGAATTAACATTTGAAATTGGATTATTTAAAAAAAAAGCCACAATTTCTTAACATTTTAGGCAGTCGTTGAACTAGTTGTGTTTTACATTCAGCCCCCCCCCCCCAATTTCTACACTTCCAATAGTAGTGAGATATCAATTTTAACAGCGCCCTCTGTGTCATTAATTTTGAACCTGTGATTAAAAGCAAAATATGATACTTGATTACAAGGAAATGTAGTTACAAACTTGTACCATAGTTCTCTCGACTAGCTCTGCTTTCGCTAGCGAAGATGTATGCTTTGTACATCTCTAAACTCTTCTAAATTCTTCTGAAAGTTAAATTATATATTTTGATACAAAAATATCTTCTAACATAAATTACTGTTCCTCTGATTTTATGTATTCAGAGTTTTGACAATATTATGATAAATTGTTTTTTTTAAAGAATGTATTGATATGAGAAATTGTCATTACTTTGGGCAAAGTATATTTTTTATGATCGGTAATGTTACCGCCGAGGGCGCTCGTCTATATCGCCTTGTATGGTATTGCAATAATAGCGAGGGCGGTTAGGTTTAAAAACTACAATCTCGCAGCTCATCACAACATTGTACAGAACAATAGAAGTTTTCTACGACATATATTCCTTTCATGTGAACTGTAAGTATCCTGTGTGCACGTGTTTATATACTCAGAATCAGGGGGAAATGGCCATTCCAATCGAATCCCGGTGGAGTGAGAATTCGCAACTTTATAAACAACTGAGCTGTTTTATCTTCAGTTCGATATCGACCATACACAGTCGGTAATCACTACGCTTTTCGTGTTCGATGTCAATGGGAAACGTGATTTTATCTAGAAATGCATAAGATCGAGAAGAAATTTCTCAAATTGTACAAGAAACTGAGGAAATTTCTTGAAAATGTTCGATATCGACCATACACAGTCGGTAATCACTACGCTTTTCGTGTTCGATGTCAATGGGAAACGTGATTTTATCTAGAAATGCATAAGATCGAGAAGAAATTTCTCAAATTGTACAAGAAACTGAGGAAATTTCTTGAAAATGTTTTTTTTTTAGATGCAACATTTCATGCGAGGGCATTGACCTTTGTAGTCGCCCAACATGACATAGAGCACAGTCCCTCTATAGAGGGACTGTGCATAGAGTAAATTGATTAATATTCGCTGATTTTCAATTTAGCAGTATTCGTAGATAAATAAAAGAAAACTTATTTTATTTTCCCTTGAAAATTTGTGAACTTAAAACCGAGTGAATATTGCCATAAGTAGTGAAAATACATGGTTTTACAGTATCTTTGTTACTGCATAGATTTGGTGTTGGTCAATCGACAGGGAGCCCAGGAACTATGATCAGTGTTCTCCACAAATAAAATTTAAAGAGGGGCGCTGATTTGCATATAATTAGCATATTTAATTTGCATATAATTAGCATACTAATCAAACATTTCAAAAGAAATTCTTAGCACTTTTATATTTACAAATACTGTGTACAAGTACTATATTAATGTTCTTGAATTATTTTTATGAATAAGTTAAACCACTTGATGTGAAAAAAATATATAAACTTTGACAAATGAAGAATATCACATTTATTCTCTGTAAAAGTGTAATGGAACAAGTTGTGAAACTCTAGCCTTTCATTTATTTCTTTTAAATTTCTTTCAAATATTTCCATTTTCATAGGTTTTATAAATGCACTGAGATATTGTAATAGTTGAAAACCCCAAGTAATAATAAAAAAAATATTTTCACATAACAAAATTACCATTTAAAAGAAAAAGAAAAAATCGAATCCGATGACTGTAAATAAATTAATTATTATTGTCGCATACGACTTATTTACCACTTCTGTGTCACTGAGAATGTTCTAGAACCGTACTGTGTCTGGGTGGAATATTCTAGATTTTTTTTTTAGAAAATGGTTGAATAGGTAATAGAACACTGTAGGAGGCAATAGAAGGTAATGGAACATTCTAGAAATTTATAGTAAATTCCAGACTTATTATGTATGCTGATGTAATGGTCTATTTATAGACAGTGTGGGTATATATAGGGGAGTTTTTCAGCACTGAGTTCAGATCGAAGATCTCGTTGAATTGTATTGGAGTTTAAGTATCTAGTTATTGGAGTAGTGGAGTTTTACTGCGTTATTGTACTTGATGTTTGCAGAGTATAATAATACCAGTACCAGTTGAAACCTCATCTGTTGGCTCCGTGTTCGTATTTTATCATCGCCGCCAGGGAAGTCTTTCTGTTACTGTTGCCATTTTGGTATTTGAACCATCACACCTGTACTATACCAATTACGGTAATATTACGTTGCGTGTGACAATTATGTTGATTGCATTGTGGGTACTGAAGACAAAGGTCAAATCAGATACCGTGACATCCATGTTGTTTCAGTGTTTACCGGACGTTTTGTTTTGGTGATTTATTTGATGATTCTTTTTTACTTTTCGCCAATAAAAGGCAAGTAAAAAGCAATTGGACCAATAAATTGTTGCTGGTTCTCCTGTTCTTAAGTATCTCAGCTAATTCAGGAATGATGAGAAAACTTGTTTTGACCACCCCATTGCGTGATTAACGCAATGCTTGTGACAATCACTTCACGCATCCATTCATTGTTTTTTGTTTATTTATTCAGCCAGTTTTTCCCCAGACATCCAATCCATTGTCCTAGTTGTCACCTATGCCACTATCTATCTCTTAGTTCTTTGTTTTATCGCCTGTCTCTCAATAACGTCGTCGGGACATCTTCCGGGACTGTGAAACAGCCTGTCACCAAAAACAAAGGAGGGTGCTGAAGATAATTAGAGGGGCGCTACAAATTGAAGAGGTACGCAAATAAATTAAAGAGAGGCGCTTCGCCCCTCTTAAACCCCTCGTGGAGAACACTGAATACTCAACTAACAATACAATGTATTTGATCGGGACGGGAAATGTGAATGCAGGGCGCTTGTTGACCGATGCAGGGCGCACGACTACCTATGCAGGGCGCACAACTTTCTATGCAGGGCGCACTCCCTATGAGCCGGGGGGTATCGGCTGGTAACTAGTGTAAGAAATAGACAAGGGATGAAGGCTCCAGCGAGCTCATATCTTTTAAAAACAGACCAACAGAATGAAAAATAAAATCTATAAAAAATACCTCTTTCAAATTTTGTCAAAACCTTACCTATATTTTACCTATATCTGCAGAATAAATCAAGAAAACTACAAAAATTGACTCCATTTATGAATAATTATCGGTTGGCCCGAACGCACAGCACAGTTGGAGGCGAAGAAGCAATCACAAGACTGGTTACGAACCAATTGAGCAAGGCTAACAGAGTCGTAACCTTGATGTAGTTCGTAACCAGTCTTGTGATTGGTTGTTGACAAATGCTGAACAGGTCACGCCTTCAACAGTGTGTATTGCAGTTCATGACATAAATGATAGAATGTTGTATGTAAATGTATGTTAATTAGGCCACCCACCAGCTATTTTGGATTGCCGAGAACACTGCATTATATTAGGTGTGAGTAAAGTATTAAACTCTAAATGTTGGTGTGAGAGGTAAAATTGGTAGAAACCTGATCGGGATAAAAGCACTAAGAGCATTTAAAGAAATAAGTTAAGTGAAATAAAGATAACAAATATTAATCAATTTTAAAAAATTATGAACCATAAGTTAACAAATGAGTATAAAAACTTCTGGAACGAATAATTAAATATTTGTTGAAATAATCAAAATGAACATACCAATTATTAAGAAAAATCAAAATCATTTATTGGTACATCAATATTATTATTTTTTATGTTAAGTACAAAATAAATTTTTAAAATTAAAAAAAATGGTTTTATTTCTACGTATTTTAAAACGAGACTCCTCATTAGCTTCTCATTTGCATACTCAAATATTCTTAATATAAAATTTTATTGTCTTTGACTAAATTGCCACTCATGTACTTGTTCCTTGAGGATGAGTGGACCTCAACGAACACATATTATCAAGTTTAAAATAGAGTTCGAAATATGTCCTTTCTGGCATAGCTGGTCATCACAATCAACGGCGTACTGCACAATCACAGTCACTTGTATGGTGGTTGATGAAATCGGTTGAAGTACCGGTACCAACATCTATTCCCACGAAACTCTCTACAATCTCTATGTCAATGTTTTCCATGTTTGTCAAAATCAAGTTTGATATCTGGCTTGTCTTCTAGTTATTTGTCAGGTTACCGGGTATGTTCACATACTGATGTATTCCATTGATCGTCTAAGTAAATAAAAAAAGATTCAAAATTAGAATAAAAAGAGAAAATGTTTTAACATTCTAAGCATAGTAAATCAATGAAATAGAGAAATAATAAAAATTGATATAATTTGACTCAAATTATATGAGTCGTTGATTCATAAATCAGTTACTAAATGATAGCTGCATGCGAGGAAATTAACATTCTGTGCATGAATTTGCGGCGTTTAATTGGATAACGAAATAATTTAAAGCGAAACACAGCAAAAACTTGTATTATTTGAGTTAGCATGATTGTCATAATCACATAAAAAATTGCTTGGTCGCAAAATTTTGACAGCCCCCTTATTCCGCGGATAGATAGATAGATAGATAGATAGTAGTCATCCAACACCAATCACCAAACAATTCAGAAACTTTTAGACAACAAAATTAAAAACAAATACCAATGTGTGAGTGCTGCATAATTTCCTGTTTGACCTATGCTTCAAGCGCGGTGGTCGCCGTGCAGCACGTGTTCAAATTTCATGTAAATAAACAATGTATTTTACACACATTGTATACGTCTCTCTGAGTCCCATATCGAAGAGGACGCGGCGTGACGACTGCCGCCCTTTCAGTTTTCATGTTACTGCTACATGTACCTCTTACATAACACAAACCATATGGTCTCTACAAAACATTAATCAGATTCCCAAAACATTTGAAACACTTACCCCAACGTATCTCTCTCTCTCTTGAAAGCCGAAGTGGTGAACATGGGCTGGTCCGGAATCTGGTTCTTTAAAAAGCATTAGTTCTGTGCTAGGTTTAATTTTTCGGCACTTGTCTTTAAATCCATGTTGTTCTTTCATAAATTAGGGTAGTTGTTCAGCGAATCTGTCGTATAATGGTATAGGGAGAATGTCTATTCCAACTTTTTCTCATTGATTTACGGCTTTCGTCTACTGATGTCACACATTTGTATCGTTTGAAAACACATAAATTCTCACTGCCAAGAATACAGTTTCAAAAAAAGCACCGACCGTAAAATATATATTGTTAATAGTATTGTATAGGTATAGCACAAGAGTATGGCTTCTTCTCATATTTTGTGGTGTACTTTTATTTTGAGCCGGAAAGCTAGAAACAGTCAACTGTTAGGGGGACGTGGCTACAACACAAGAAATATCTCAAATTTACTCAGATGCGAGTAATCATTTTCAATCAATAATTGTCTATTTCAGTGGAACACTAATCCAAAACAGGAAATGTAAACAAAGTCATGAGAACTTTTGTTATTTTCAACAAACTAATAAAAAAGTTAAAGTTTAGACAAAAATGTGCAGTTGAGTTGAGGCTTGTATACAAAGCATAATTTGAAATAAAATATGTTGAAAGGGCAAACAAGATGCTTGCTAATTGGGTGTTATGGTTGGATTACACAGCTTAGAGTGTTTTTGGTTAGCATCGGCATGGAATGCGTAGAAATGGTGGCGATCCCGGCTGCAACGTTTCAGTGGCAGCTTTGCCGTACATTTTTGCTTCATACATGTATAAAGAATACCCTAAACATCAAAACAGAGTATTTTACTTAATATCCATTCTGGCACGTTCGCTGTCTATTTTGGATGGCTAAAGTTCCTTCAAAACCTTGAAAGCACCAATGGCCGGGGCAGCACCAGTGCAGCGAACAGCAACGTCCTGGCCAGGGCGAACAGGGATCCCACCAACACAGCCTACGCCTCGAAATGACGTGCGTACACTAATTGGTGTAGTGAAAGGAAGATCCATGCCATCACTTTGTTGGCCAGACAGCTGACTTTTCGTCCATCGTTTGAACGAAATGGACTTGTCCTTTCAGCGATTGTTGGCCTTGTCCGCCTTGCCACTCACCATTGGAATTCTCTGGGGACAAAGCTAGCCGGTTGCCCTACCATTAGGAGACTATTTACTGTTTAATCAGAGGCCTAGACCTGAACGAGGGAACCAACCAATTGGAACTTATCGGTTGTGTTGGCCGCTCTAAGCAGACTGCGTTTGACGTGGAAAACACTTCCTACTTACCCTCGCCTCAGGTAGGCGCCAGGCTGAACTAGGAGCCCTGTCCTTCTCGGACGGGTGTGTCGCCTTTATGGACAATCAAGTCGTGACAAAGACACAAATCAGGTTTTTTCACCAGGAAGCAAATCCCAGGACGCAATCCACAACCGATCGTCATTCCTGTGATGACTGACAAGGAGGCAGCACCTGAATTTCTCTTGAGGATAGTGAGATGCAACTGCTCCACAGACTGTCGCAGTTTCAGATGTACCTGCAGAAAGCACAACTTTAAATGTTCTGCAGATTGTGGTCAATATTGAGGATCTGGATGCACAAATGTAGTTCAGATATCTGATGAAGATTAGCAATTACATTAATCAAACAATAAAGTTTTGGACAGAGTTATAACTATTTAATACAGTTTGTTAAATCAAAAATATAGTTTAAAGAGTTGAAAATTTACATTTAAATGGTCTATTATGTATAATAATCTGATAAAATGCTGCCATGTAAACCTTGTATATTGCACAGATTATTGTACACTTTGGAGTGTGCCTTCAATCCTAAACCTCATTGTTGTGGGTAGAGTTATGTAAACCATTTTAAAGCAGAGTAGCATTTTTCCCAAAAGTATTTACAAAATTATTTCCTGTTTTTTCTAGATTTGTTTAATTCATCATGTCAGCGCCTCAACAACAACCCAACAAAGACAGCAATGACAACTTCCAACAGCAATCGGATACACCAGCTGTTACGAAAAGACGTCAGCTTGGTCGAATATTCATGAGTCCCACTGACAACATGTCACCTTGGACTCTCAAATTGATGGAGGTCAAAGGTCATCCCAGTGCAAGGTATTTTATTTAATTTGATTAGAACCTGTAAATGAACACTATAGGTCTTGTACTCTCCATAGATGACATGAGACAATAAGTTGTACATGTATAACCAAGGTTTAATAGAATGATTTTCCTAGTTTTTATAATCAAATAGTAAACAGACATCTAAACATGTAGCAGATTCAACCACACTGGTAATTTTTGAAAAGTTGACTGAATGTGTTGGTTCAAGTTGTTTTTTTGTTGAGGAGCAAAATTACAGATATTTTACTTAAGATTCTAAACACAGTTGCCCTCACCCAATTAATGGAATCTCATCATTTTGGACTAACTACTTTGAACTCTCACTAAAATTCTCTTAATGGTGCTTACTTATAGGTTTGAAACACAACTATAAATAATTTGATATTTCATGTATTTCCAGTTTTTATTGTATGTTCAAGTTAAACTACATGTACTAGTCATTGTTATAGAAAAAAGCTACTATGTTTTGTTTAAACCTTTCAGTGTCAAATTATTTTCCCACTTAAATTTAGATAAATTTGTTCAAATTTTCTGTAATTTACACTGGATTCAATCTTAATTTTGGAACAAACAGACTAAATATGACATTGCTTCTAATTTTTGATAACAAATTTTGAAATTTGAAAACATTTCAAGGGGAAAAAAGCAGACTATATAAGGATCTATTTTATGAATGGTGTCTGAAGTTGACCACACTTTTACTATAATTCCACAATTAATTCCACAATTCTAAAGCTTAGTTATTCTGGTGTCATAATAAATAAAACACCAACCATACAATGTCTCATCTTATTTTACCAAAATAGAACCTTTATATGTATGGATACCAAAACATGAGGTCTAGTTATTTTTAACCCTCTGTTGAAAAAGACATCTCAACAGATTACCCTGGTGCTCAGTGCTGACCCAGGCACGTTAAGCTCATATGGTAGTCTCAACCAAAGCTCCATGCTAAACCCCAAGATAACATAAATGTATGTGTGAACAAAGACTAAAAACCCCATCAAACAACAGCAGTGATGCAAAAGCAGCTAGAGCAGCATTTTTTTGCAGAAAAAAACAAACAAGATTGTTAATTTCAATTTGAAGCAACTCAATGGCATAGAGAAGTTCAAAACACAATAGGTAGAGTTAGAGATTTGGCTCTTATTAAGACCACATTGACAACAATGAGGCTGATGGGCATAATGAGCACCTATTTAAACAATGTCAAACCATCAGAAATCACAAAATGTTGATGCTGTTTAGTAATGTTTAATAGTACTTTACTATAACTACATTTAACTCAGAACTGAATTAATCTGCACTGATGCAACATATGAACATACCTCAGGTTAGACCCATCAAGAGGAAATGTTCACAATTTGAGTCAGCCCTGTGTTTGTCAGTATGTATGAACAAGGCTTATGTGAAATCTTACTGTGAAATCTGTGATTTCATATTGTTTACCATTGTTGGTGCTGAATTATGGTTCTAATGTTAATATGAAAAATTCCCAGTGTAATAGCTTCATCTTAATGATGTGATTTGATATGCAAATATATTAGTGTATAAATTTAAATTTGATTTGTTTTACAGGAAGATGCCACACCTTTCACCAACAGAGAATAAACCACCAAAACTAGATCTGGGAAAAGAAAACTAAACTGAATTCTACTCGATGTACAGTGACAAGTGTTATCTGATGTTGGTAATTACTTTGATATGCAATGCCTGCAGTGCACATAGCCATGACATGATCAGGAGAGTTACCTATTGAAGTGTTCTGATTCTTGTTGGGTCAATTCTTTTCATATTGCAATGCAGTGGTGATGTTTTTCATACCATCCACTGTCCCATCCACTGTTCTACCTGCTAACTGAACTGAAATCAATAACTATATATCTGTAGATGTATATTTTGTAGCCGTGTACAGACTACAAATACTACGGTATATCAATGCTAACTGACATTGTCTGTGCATTGATTACCACTCACAATAATGATCCATGGTTTAGGCCATTAAATGCTTTACCAGATCAGTCACCATTTTTTGCCAAACATATGATATATCAAATAAATTTGCATGCCTAATTGTATTTTTTGTCTTCATTGGTTGAGAAAATTAAACTTGATCTCAGGAGACCCATGGATCATGTTGTGATGTAATGCTACATTTTTATGCTGTACAATACTTATTGCGACTCGCTTTAAAGTTACTCTCACATTTCAGATCCATGAGGTATCATTCCCTGATGTACATGCATGTGGATAGTTAAAAGTTAAATTAACTGCATAATATGAATTAAGTACTCATTTTAAATTGAGTTAGATTTGTAAACATTATGGACGCCCACTCATAGATGCAGTTACATTATAGGTGTGTTTGTCAAAGGGATAAGAACGTTCAGTACTAGACACGATATCTACTTTTAATATTACATTTTTTGTAGCAAAAACAATATGTGTTTTTATAGCTACTTCAGAAATGATATATTGTGTATTTCACAAATTATTTTAGTGTGAATGCAATGCACATTTGTTGTATACTGAATCATTGCAATATTATCGTAAAATCTGTATTAAAAGCCACATCCCTAATAGAAGTCGCACCCATTCTTTTTGAATAATTGAGAACCCAACATTCATCATTTCTCATATGTGTAGATGCTTTAATAGAAGCCGCATCTCCTCAATTGCATTGTACCATTTCAATACAAGCCGCGGTTTCTAATACAGATTTTACAGTATTATTATTAGCTGTCGTTACATTGGCTAATACAACATTGTTTTTTCTTTTCCACTTTGCAAATGGGGAGAAATCACTCTTGTTTAGTTTACTTTACTTCTTTTGTAAATTATAAGTGTTGGAAAAAAATAATTTGTTATATTATTATCTGTAAATGTATATTTATACCAGAGATTTATTTTATTGTAGTTATTTGTGTGTATCTAAATGTGATGTACCAAAGTTACCATATTTAGCTAAGTATTCACATCCTAAAGTGTTGCCGCAGTTTTTATTTAGATATAATGAAGGCATTATAGTACCAGAAACATTTATAGATAGAATGTCTTTAGTTGCACAGTGCCTCGAAAAATGTGGGGAAAGAAATACTTTTAATATTTTCTTCTAGTATCTAGTGTTTTTATATTGTTACATTGTATTTTTATACTGTCATTAGATTTATTGTGATATTCAGTGATAACTCAGTGAGCAGAATAAAGATTTGTGATAGAAATTGGTGTTTTTACTTGTTTAACCAGTCTACCTGGAAATAGTTGGTGTAGTTTAATACACACATCTAATTCAATATATATTTGATATATATCTTGTATGTCAGTATTTTATCATCAAAAAAGATTACACATAAAGAAGGCATGAGCTGTGTTTTTGTCAAATTATTCATATTTTTATAACACGAGCCAAAATGACCTTCATCAGGCTTCATGGCACCAAAGGACACACATGGGTAAAATGTTGGGATGTTCATGTTTAATATGAATAAGCAAAACAGCACCTAGACAGGTAGCCTGACCTGTATTGTGCTCTCACCAACAGATTCACTCAGACACAATGAATCCATCGGTAAGGACACAGCTGGAAAATGAATTTTGAGCCAATCAAAAATTTATTTCCAGCTATTTACATAAATATATACTATGTGATATGACATCACCATGTAATGTGCTGCCACAAAGGTATTGCATGGATTTGTAGAAATTAAAAATTTACTAGGGTTATAAAGACACTAGGTCAGAAAATTTCACATACATGTACATGTACTAGTAGTTTTTTTTCTAAGTTCAGTGTTCTTTATTTTGCCAAAGAGGGCGCTAGCACTGTAACTTTATCAACATTTTAGCTTGTGTATGTTGAAGGTTGAAACCGTTCTCAAAATAGTGCTACATATATCTTGTCTTTAGAAGTCATATTAGTTTGTATGTGCCTGTGCTAGGCAGTTAGTACCATAGTTTTCATCTATGTCCGTAAGTTCTCTATTCCGCCAAAGAGGGCGCTAGCACCATAACATGACATTTTAACACACTGTGACGTATATACAATATTGAAATGTTAAATACGTTGTGATTTTAGAAATTGTATTTTGTTAGTCAGTATATGCCCGTGTTGGGTATTTATAAAACTTTTACATCTATGCGTCATACACTCCACCAGACTAGGAGCTAGGCCCAGGACATCGTGTTTGATAATTAAATACGCCCGTAGGCTGTATATGTGTTGTACACGTCACCTAAGGCAATGAAATAATTTGCAAAACTTCGATTCGTGACTAAAAAAGCCGCACAACCACGACTATTTGGTCATGTATATCAGTTTATAAAGAACAACAATAACTGTCCTCTGTATTTGCACATTCTTTAATCGTTGGATAGCATGCCGGTAATGCCAGTTAAAAATACAACTTGAACTTAATAGAATTCAACAATAATTTCATATAAATTGTACTTTTCAAAATTTCATTTTCACAGCATTATGGGAACAATTTGTTCGCAAATTTTCCTTTTCTTCGCTGGTTTATTCATACACTTGTAAACACTACGATAAAACATTTATTGTGAAATTCTTTTGTTTTGGGGGGGGGGACCCTGAAAAAACTGATTTTGACAAGATAAGTCAAAAATTTATATTAAGAATAAGAATAATTAATAACTAAATGTATGTCAAAACCAGAAAGTTTTATCGCAGTGTTTTGTAACAGAGTATGGTTAAAACTAAATGTGATCACGAAGCGTTTTTAGATCCATGATGTGACTGCGATAATTTGTTTGCCTCAATTCATATATAATGTCTTTATAAAGAACCCAAATTACTAACGTGCATTATTTATAGCATAATGTGTACCTGTAATAGTATAATATATGACATCAATGTCTTTGTATACGGAATCGGCGAAGTAATACCACCTGCCCCCTCTTTGACACATTGACACAGACCACATAAACATTTTCGCTATCTAACACAGACCTATATGAGCCAATTTATTTCATTTTGGCAGACACAATTTATGTTGCTATGTTTTGAAAGTGGTTTTCATGCCGTACATGTTAATTTTCCGGAAAAACACGACACTAGTGCCCTCATCGGTAGAAATCAATACACATGAATGCAGAACGCAGGCCTATATGAAAGAACAAATTTTATTTTTGCAGACACAATTTATGTTGCTATGTTTTGAAAGTGGTTTTCATGCCGTACATGTTAATTTGCCGGAAAAACACGACACTAGTGCCCTCATCGGTAGAAATCAATACACATGAATGCAGAACGCAGGCCTATATGAAAGAACAAATTTTATTTTTGCAGACACAATTTCTGCATCTATTTTTTGGAAGCGATTTTAATGCCATACATGTGTTGGTTGATTTGTCGGGAAAATACATGAATGCTAGAGCCCTCACTGGTGAAAATCAATACGCGAGGGGCTGGTACCTTTAGCAATCAAACATTGGCCTATATGAACCAACCAATTTTATTTTTGCAGATATAATTTCTGCAAAGTAATCGAAGTAATTGGCCTGCTAGTTTTCAAGAAACAGTCAAATATAGAATTGTTAACAGCCTGGGAGTTTTAAAGTAGCCGAAAATAGAATTGTTGATCATGATGGACAGTGACCTATATGAAGTCAAATCAAAGAAAGCTTAGAAAGAACTCCCATGTGCTGAGAGTATTGGAGACACATTAAATATATAATTCAAAATTACTTGTCAGAGATTTTAATGGAAAACTAATGAGGTCTGCGCAATGTAACAGACCATCTATGTACCAAGTTTTATTGAAATGTGATTGGAACTAAAAAAAATTATTATGCTAATTAGGGAATTAATATAAACAGATTTTAACCCCAAACTAATCAGGTTTGTACATTGTCCTAGAGCATCTTTGCACTAAGTTCCATTGAAATGGAATAATTAGTACTTTAGATATCAGTGTGATAGCTTAAAAGTGGTTAATTATGTAAATTAGTAATTAATATGTACAGATTTTAACCCACAATTATCCAGGTCTGTCTATTGTCCTACAGCATCCATGTACAAAGTTTCATTGAAATGTGATGATTAGTACTTGAGAAATCAGTGTGAAAGCTGAACATTAATTAATTATGCAAATTAGGTAATTAATATACACAATTAATTACCCTAAAACTAATCAGGTCTCTGCATAGTCCTTGAGTATCTATGTATCAAGTTTTATTGAAATGTAATCCTTACTACTTGAAACATCAAAAGCTGAAAATTAATTATGCAAATTAGGTAATTAATATGCACTGACATTACCCTAAAAACTATCAGGTCTGTGCAGTGTCCTATGACATCTATGTACCAAGTTTCATTGAAATGTGATTAGTACTTGAGATATCAGTGGAAAAACCGAAAATTGACTAATCTTTATGCAAATTAGGTATTTAGTAATTAGGTAATTTTTACCAAAAACTAATCAAAACCAAGCATTAGTTCAGAGCATCCATGTACCAAGTTTCATCAAAATTCAATAACTGTTTTTTTAGATATCAATGGAACAATCATGGAACAGCTAAAAATTAGCTTATTATCATGCAAATTAGGTAATTAATATGCATGACATTTTACCAAAACCTAATAAATCTGTGCATTAGCCCAGAGCATCTATGCACCAAGTTTTATCAAAAACTGATGTATGGTTCATGAGATATCAGTGGAACTGACGGACACACATACACACACACACACACACACATACAGACACACTAACCGCAAAGACTCCCATTTTGTCAAGAAGCCAAAACTTGAATCTTATGTTAATCAAATTGACCGTATTATTGTCCATTTTTTTATGATGCAAAAGAAAAGGTCAGCTAAAATAGTGCTTTTACTTTCAGAAATAGTTTGCCACCAGGCTCGTTCAGTATTGCATTCCAAGTTTGCATTATCAAACGCCATGCATGACACTGACACAAATTCTGAGTGTTCGTCTCATACTCTATCAGACGATAAGAAAGGTTGTAACCATCTCGTAAAATATATTAAAACTGCTAAGAAATGTATTTGTGCAATCTTGTTTTAAATATCTTCCAAAAGTATTAGAACTCTGAAGATCAATGGCTGGGATACAAATACATATAATACCGCAATTTACATCCTTGCGCATTTTACGCTATGGTTTTGTCCATGACACTTTGCATCTCAAACAATACCTTCACTGTTCTCAGGCTTGGATGTAAATTCCAGTATTTTGAGAATAATTTTATAATATTCGACAAAACTACCTGTTACTAAATTAAGCATTACGTACAACATTTATTTAATTTCTGTGAGATAACAGACATATATATATATTGCTTGAACTGAAACATTCACAGTGAAATAATAACGTTATATCAACTTTACTAGTAACTTTACTAGTGGGTGTTTTGCAACGTGTCAGGGTTCTCCACAGAACATTATAGAGTAAAGCTATAACCAAATAGAGCTTCATTATGATGAACACAATAGAGACATATTTTACCATATTAGTGGATAGTAGTTGCTATTTTACTGGGGAGAACACTGGACACAAATTAATAATATAATGCACAGAATGACAAACCATTTTAATTATGTGAGAGACAAATTTATGTTAAAATTGCGAAATTGAGTAACAATGAAAATTTCACTGGGCATCCTGAAGACAGTGTGACAATCAAAGTCAGAGTAACATCAATTTTTGCAAACTTGCCTCATCACAAATGTCATCAAATCGTGAAAATTTCTAACAAAAGTTTCACAGTATTTAGTGATTGAGATTATTTTAGATTAGAGTTTATGTTGTGCAAGAGAGTTGGTTTCATATCTGGTGTACTACTATCTTACTCAAATGCCTACTCATTCAAAATGGTATCTTACACTAAAACAAAGCCTATTCTTGACAATGAGGATAACATCCAATCTGCCATACCTATACATGTCACTGAACAATAAAATATACAATTGTTAAGATCTTAAAAGTAGGGTATATGCCACATGGGTCATGCTGATGGCTCTACTCAGGTTTTGTCTCTTTCTTAAACTGACATGATATACCATAAAACCATTTATTTTCACACACAATTAATTTCATTATTTTGATAAATTGATCATATTCACTGGGTTTTTAAGTTCCTGAATTTGCCATGGAAACAAAGAATTCTGAAGTCTATGATTTAATTTAGCAGGATTTACTTATCAGCAAAAAAACAAAAACACTGAATAATTGATGCAATTACAGTATCTAGTCCAACTAAAACGTTAATAGCAAAAGAAGCAATTTAAAATAAAGTACTACACAGTAAATAGATACACACAGTTAATTAATGAATACCCAAAAGTAATCACAACTGCTGAACAAAGAAATTTACATAGCAACTTAAAAGAACAATTCAATTTACCAACCACTGGAACAAAAAATTAAATACATTAATAAAACTAAACTTAGGACCTACAAAAAATTTGAAAAGCAGCTGAAACTATAAAAAATTACACTGTAAAATCTGTATTAGAAGCTGCAGCTTCTATTGAAATGGTACAATACAACAATGAAGATGCTGCTTTTAGAGCATCTATGCGTGTAAGAAATGAAGAATTTTTGGTTTTCAATTTTTCAAAAGAATGGGTGCAGCTTCTATTAGGGATGTGGTTTTTACGGGATACATATTTTACAGTACTTAATTTCACCAAAAATTAATCACTTTGTCAATGGAGAAATCTTAATTCTAACATACCGGTAGATGTAGGAATAAGGCGATATTCAAAGACCCCCCCCCCCTCCACAAAAGCAATAAAAAAAAAACTTACAATTCTTGCATTAATGAACAAGTCTTAGATAAATAGGGCTTATTATCTGTTCATTTTACAATGACCAAAGAAAATTACTTTATGAAGAAAGTGAAATGTCAAATCCTTTTGACGAATGATAACAAAAATAACGAAAAAAATTAGTGTGCCCTTTGTACATGACAATAATGACATAAGACAGCAACTTAACACCTCAGTTTATAGGATGTATTTTATAGGATTTCCTTTTTTTTTTCTGTTATTTTCATACCGTACTATAACTTTTATAGTTTTCGTTTTTAATTCGAGAAAGATTTTTATGTATTTCAATAAAGCTAAAAGTGAAAACTGCTGTGAAATACGATCTGTACACACTAATATCTTTATTAATGCATGCCATATATTCTATAGCTATGAATCAAGTAGATACATTGGAACATAGTCAAAACATGCAGCTCAAAAAAAACACCTATAACATAAATATTTTTGATTCATTTTTCTAGCATGTCCTTGTACTTGAACTTGATTGCATCACTTAATAATTTCTTATATTCAACTTAAAAGCTAACATGCACTTGCTAAATGCCCTTCAACTGTCACTTCATCTAGTAATGCTAGTGAAATCCCTATTCTCAAAGACAAACCAGAAGAGGAAATCTTTTTGCGATAACGTTAGAAAAAGTTGGAAAAGGGGAAGGTATTAATTAATGCAAAAAAGCATTATTTGTCTTTAAAGAATGATTTAATTGATGTGGAAAAAAAAACTGAAAAAAAAACTGGTACATGTGTATGTATCAAACTATGACAGTTCACACACATACAAGTATTGCAGGTTTTATTTTTTAAATTAGGTCAAAAAAAAGTTTTGCTTCTCGTCATCACATGTCAGTTTTAAACTTTTTTGTACGTAATTTTGTGTACAAGCAGTTACATACGCCAAAAAGAGAAAATGTTTGTTTTCGTTTTCAGGATGTTTTAAAAAAATTGTTTTGGAGAGCATTATTTAACAAATGTTAAACATTAAACATATATCCTTTTGTTATGATATTGAATAATCTGAAAATAAAAAAACAAAACTGCGTTATTTTTTTCTGGGATGAGAAGCAAAAACCCTTTTTTTTGGCCTTACATGGGATCACATGGAACTTCAGAATTGAACCCAGCCACCACCATCACTTCTACCACCATCAGATGCCTGCTGAGTTCCTTGAGAACTGCTACTTCTTGCACTTGTGAAATCGCCCCAATCATCCGTGGTAGGTGCCGATGTCGAATGCTGTGGTTGCTGTGTAGGAACCGATGTCAAACCACCCAGCAGGTCATCACTGAATGTTGACGATTGTGTTGAACTGGATGAACCAATACCAGTATTACCTTGTGACGGTGTTCCACTGAACTGCTGCGATGCCAAAGGGGGAGGGGTGAGCGTAGGTATTTTAGACCCCGGCGGAGGAGGTAGAAAACCTGGTGCTGTACCAGAACTGGCTGCTTTTGGTCGAGACAATCCTGTTGATTTGTTTCCTATATTAATTTTTATTGTTTGTCCTTCTTTAAATCCTAGGTCTAATTTTGGAGTGGGGTCATTCTTGGCAGCTGCTTCCTCTTGTTCTAACTTCTTGCTTTGTTTAACCCATTTGAAGTGATCTTGTAAAGCTACGTTAAAATCGAATGAATCTGACCTATCTGCAAATCCCATACCAATAAACGCAGAACGACCATTGTCATCCAACAATCGAATAACAAAATATCGGCTTGAATCTAAAACAGACTCAACAGCAATCCCCGGAAATGAATCGACAGGACATTTGGCAAACAGTTCACCTGAAGCTTTGTCTTCAAGTTTTATGATACAGTCATTTCCCTTGGCAATTACTCGCAATCTTCCTTTCCAGTCTGGATTATCTAACTTCCAATCAGCCGCTCTGTATCCTCTGTTGGATGGACGAGGTGGAATTCTGAAGACGAACGTGTCGTTTTTAACACAGATGACACTTTCATACTCAGTCGCCATTTTGCTGAATGGCTAAATCAAGCCGTTGGTGGCGTACTACGTTCACGCCTCCCTGACCGATCGAGTGATCTCCCTGACCCAGTACCTGACCATGTCGTCATGATCAAGTCGTAAACTGGTCCGTCGTAAACAAGCATCTCTCGAGCCACACAAACTACGAAGCCTTTTGGGGGGACATTTTAGAATAAAATTATAATAAAAATTATATTTTATTACGACATCTCGTGATACTTTATTTATTTATTTATTTATTTATTTATTTATTTATTTATTTATTTATTTATTTATTTATTTATTTATTTATTTATTTATTTATTTGTTTGTTTGTTTATTTATTTATTTATTTATTTATTTATTTATTTATTTATTTATTTATTTATTTATTTGTTTACTTATTGACTCTTACACAATACCCGGGGGGAAAGAAAATGGTCACAAAGTACAAGGAGAAAAATATATATAAAAATAAAACAAAAACACAATAGACTAAATAACAAATACAATCACTAAATTACTAAATAATACAAAATCTCTAAAATACTAACTAATATGAAATTACTAAATTGGCAGCAGGCATTAAGATGTCAAGTAAGACCCTGCTTCCTGACTTCGAAGCTTTTACTTATGAACTGTGCTACTGGTATAATAACGTTTTCATTCTGTAACAATTCCATGAATTTTTTCTCTGTACGTTTTTTTTTCAAATGCTGGGATCATGTCCTTAGCTTTATTGATCAGTTTGGTACGCAACTCATTGCATTTGTTGCATTCCAGCAGAAAATGCATTTCATCCTCAATTAGACCTTTGTTACACATGTCACAAACCCTGTTGTTTAATTGGATTTTTTATGACGACCCATTTCAATTTTGAGACTATGGTCACTAAGACGAAATTTGGTAAGCACACTACGCAGTTCAAAGTTTTTTAGCTTGAATAAATATGGCTCAAGTTTTAAATCTGATTTGATTAGCCGATATGTTTTTAGTTTCTTTTTCTCATTTGCTTTAGTGCGGTTATCATTATGGACCTCACCTTTCCATCTTGTTAGAAATAAATCCTTGATGCCCAAATCAATTTGTTTCATTTGTGCCGAGGTTAATTTATCACAGTTGTTAACTGAATGATATTGTTGGATATTGTTTAATAATGATGTTACTTCTAGATACCATTTACTTTTAATGTTTTGGTTAACCACAAAAGCTTCCTTGAGTAACGCATTATTAGAATTCATCGCCCGACTGTAATATTTAATTATTTGTTTTTTTATAAATACGTCTAGGGGGTATCTGCCTAACTCGCTATACATGGCCATAATTGGTGTGTGTTGTGACACCCCTAGTAGATACCGACAATAACTCAGTTGAACGTCTTCACAAGGTGATTTCGTGGAGAACTCATCACCCCAAAATAAAGATCTCGTGTGGGCTTCTTAAGTTTCAAGGGTACTGGGTAACCCAGTTTTTCATAAAACCCATGTTTCCATGCAAACTCATCTGTCTATCTATTTTATCCATAATACAACCACATGTTTCATGGTGAACGTAATTTGTACAACATATAATATAATTTATGATACTGAGCTAAAATTACCTTAAGTTTGTTTTTTACATCTTTACCGTGCTGTATAAAATGACCACTGGGGTAAAATGTTTCAGTCGATTTCTTTTCTACGCACATACAAACAGTATCAGGCAGCTGGGAAATAAATGTTTGGTTGACCAATATAACGTCTTATGTGTTTACTTGGAGTAATGTCTCGAACTTCAGTTTAGGAAAACAATAATGACAATATAGAGTTTATTTTTGTTGTTCTCGTGACAATTTCTTCAATCCTCTATTTTTAGCGAAACGTGTTTGTCATTTTGGGTAAACAAAAATGCTATTTTCGACTTCTTGAAAACTACCATCTCAATTGCTTTGATATGTTGGTGAACCACTATCAGATTTGTTCATTTCTTGGCGATATCATTAATTCCGCAATTTGAGCAAATATTTTTGTCATTTTTTGAAAATGCCATTATTGACTACTCCAATTGCTTTTTGATACTTGATATATGTGTACCCTGGATGATTCCTTTTGTGACATTAGAGAACACTGTACTAATTCACAGACTTATCCTTCAATCGGAGTTGATGAATATGCTGGAAAAATAATGCATGGGTTTTATGGGTTAAAGTCCTTTCTACGGTTGTTCACTGAGAAGATTCTCGCGTTCAACCCCAGATATTTGTTATTCTATTATAATTTGCGAGTCTAAACATGTTTTTCGTTATTACATTTCTTACCCAAATCTACAAACTGTGTAAATATGATTTTTCAGCATTTTATTGGAATGATTGTCGCGGGACAAAGTATTGAGATGACTTGTGTTTGGCATTAAAACCACTTTAAAAATTCAACTACAAATATTGCCTCAGATGGCGAGAATGGAATCATCTTTGTTTTACATTCATATGTTTTGATTTCTACCAACAGGTACGAAATTAAAACCATTTCAAAACTTTACTACAGAAAATATATCAGAAAAACTAATAGTTCATAGGCTCACGTGGCAGCAGTAAATGTTCTGTATTCAGGTGTTTTGATTTCCACCGGTTGAGGCGCTAGCATCATTTTCCTGACAAATTAACCGATAAAAATATGGCATTTAAACCACTTAATATATAAATTGTGTCTGTAAAAATAAATTTGGTTGGTTCATATAGGCCTGTATTTGACTGCTAAAGATATCAGCCCCTCCCCTCTCGCCTACAGACATTGTTCATTTGTTTCAATGTTTCCAAATGAATGGTGGGAGATTGTACAAATCATTGTGCGCATGCGTGAGTCGTTCTCTTTCCTGTGGCCGCCATATTAGATATTGGCAGGTAATGTTGTTGTCATTTTCATCTGCAATTTTCTTTGCCATCTTCCGTTAATTACAAGTACTAATATAATAAAATGAATCTCATTGGTGTTTTTTATATGGATGTGTTATAATTTGTGTAAATTTAAAGTTAGTTATTTAGTAATTGACAGTTTATTTACGCATGGTACCCATGTCGTATGTCCTACTACTAGTATGAGAACCGGTATTGTATCGAAATAGATAGTCCCGATTTGTGTGTTAATAAGGGTCTTGCGAAAGCGGTGACACACGATTTAAATAGTTCTCTGGCGTCACTATTTTCCACAGTCCCGCCAGTGGTCCTGGCAAGTTCCGGTTTTGTGATTGTTGTAATCAATAATGTAATTGTTGTATGTACATTCAGGCCTCACTATTTACAAGAAAATGAAACTGCATCTCCAAGTTAATAACCGAACATTGTAGCGGATTAAACTATGTCTTCCCGAGTACAGTTATAGAATTTATGTTTGCTATAGAATTTACCTCCTCTCCAAACAAATGGTTTCCAGGTTTATTACCGTCATCATTTTGTCGAACACCAAAAACTGCAACATTGCCAGTTAAGTGTTGGACCGGTGAACTCGATGGTAGACTTCAAACTAATAGTAAGGGAATCATATAACTGGAAGATGCAATAACCATTCAATTCATCTTATCATATCATAATTATGTAGCCAGCAAAGCCTGGCGAGCTAGCACAGCAGAGAATTTTACGATTTATTAAAAATAGAACAGACGTAACCATAGAACGTCCCAACGTGTGAACAGAATTCAAGATGGCGCAATGCATAATTCGTGTGTTGTCGCTAATGAAAACGATCAAAAACACTTTTCAAATTTGAACTATTTTATGTTCGTTGCCAGAAAATAAGTACGTTTTATCGTGAAAAAGTTTTTGTGCCACGCATATACAACAAACAAAGTAGTGGCACCCATTGACTGAAAGTACACCATTTTTAACTCGTGAGGTATATAGAATTCTTCCATACTTTTCTATATATACCCGTTATCTCTAGAGCATGCCTCAGGAGTGGCCACTCTTGCTGCTCTCACTATAAATTTCTGTATCGCAAGTCATAAACTAGTCACTTGTGCCATAACACAAGTAAATGCGTGGATTAAGCTAAACTTGGCACCCTTGTAACAATGGTTCAATCTAACAGTCAGCAGCTTAGCTGGCAATGTTGCCAACTTTTGGCCGTAATACCATTTGCTGCTGTATTTATTACAAGCGAGATTTATAGTACCATTACTTTTCCTTGTTAATGATAATTTTGATTTTCATTTTAGGATGTTGATGCCAAAGAAGAACCGTATTGCCATTTATGAATACCTTTTTAAAGAAGGTGTCATGGTGGCAAAAAAAGATTTTCATCTTCCCAAACATCCTGAAGTTGATGTGCCTAATTTGCATGTTATCAAAGGAATGACGGTCAGTTGTGATATCTTCTACTTATTAGTTTTAATCCGTGATTATCTTTTTATGAATGTAGTCAGTTGATCTGTTCTGAGGTTTGAAAATCCTGTCTTGCATAGTTCTGAAAATAAAACAATGGTAGAAATAATTCTTTGTATACAAATAATGACAGAAAGTCACTTGGCTACCTCCTTGCCTAATAATGGGAGTACAACGTGCGTGTTCATTAGCTGCTCTGAGGAGTTCATAGGATTATGCAAAATCCTTCTTAAATTAATTTACCAAACGAAGTAATATACTCTATACAGACAGCTTTTTGGTGACGTGTATGCCCTTCTATCAAAAATAATTTTATGATAAATCTTCTTATTCAAAACAGTTTTTATAAATGTTTATATAAATACTTGTTCTCTCCCTGGTTTCAAATGTGTGATATTAAGATTTATATGATTAGAGTATGCAGCTTTCATAATCAAGAACTCTTGCTTATCCGTCCGTCCGTCCGGAGTCATATCTCAGAATCCCTTGGACCGATTCCGTTCATTCTTTGCATGTGCCTAGTACTTTATGTGGGACATATGCACATGCAGTGGTTTAGCGATTTGATTCAAAATGGCCGACTGGCAGCCATCTTGTTTTTTGAAAATGTTGTATTTTGGACATGCTTTGTCAGTTTTCATTCAAACTTGGTACATAGATTATACATGTTAGGATACATGTCCATGATGATTTATTTCACAATTGGATCAAAGATGGCCGACTGGCAGCCATCTTGTTTTTTGAAAATGTCGTATTTTGGACATGCTTTGTCAGTTTTCATTCAAATTTAGTACATAGATCATACATGTTAGGATACATGTCCCCAACCGTCCGTGAGTTCCTGAGGAAGTCCGTCCGTGTGTCCGTCTGTCCGTGCGTCAGTCTATCCAACGTCGTATTTCAGAATCCTGTGGACCGATTCCGTTCATTCTTTGCATGTGCCTAGTACTGTAAAATCTGTATTAGAAGCCGCGACTTCTATTGAAATGGTACAATGCAACAGAGGGGATGCGGCTTCTATTAGAGCATCTACACATATGAGAAATGATGAATTTTTGGTTCTCAATTGTTCAAAAAGAATGTGTGCGACTTCTATTAGAGATGCGGCTTCTAATACAGATTTTACGGTACCTTATGTGGGACATATGCACATGCAGTGATTTAGCGATTCGATTCAAAATGGCCGACTGGCAGCCATCTTGTTTTTTGAAAATGTTGTATTTTGGACATGCTTTGTCAGTTGTCATTCAAACTTGGTACATAGATTATACATGTTAGGATACATGTCCATGACGATATATTTCGCAATTGGATCAAAGATGGTCGACTGGCAGGCATCTTGTTTTTGTTTTTTTATGCGGTATCTTGGATGTGCTCTGTCAGTTTTCATTCAAATTTGGCACATACATGTACTTTATACATGTTAGAATGCATGTCCATGACAATTTGTTTCAAAATCTGGTCAAGGATGGTCGTTTGACAGCCATCTGACTTTTTGGCCTTACTACTATATTTCCACAATTTATGTACCATTTTCATTCGTATTTGGCACATACGTCATACATATCAGTGTGTTTCATAATCAGATCAAAGATGGCCGAATAACGGCTGTTTTTATTTTTGGCCATATTACTACTACATGGAACACGTGTTTTGATGTAAATAAACAATCTGTTGTATACGCCACTTGGAACTCAAGTTTCAAGGACACGCTTGCGACAACCCCTCCGCTTTAATATGTCAAGCACAAAGAGAACTTAACGGGGACTGTGTCATTTTCAATGACTTGTTAAATTTGAAAAGTGATTCCATTCTATGCACATCAGTCAAATGTAGTGCTAACCAATACCAGCACAGAAATGCAGTCTGTGTTTGCGTAAACAGAAAGGAACAAGATTGCTACCTTTTTAATTTTTAAAAAACAAAATGTACATATCACACATTTGGCGAATAACCAAAAACAGTGTAACAAGAGTATTAGTTTTTTAAGACTCGCTGAATTGCACAAGAGTTCTAACAAATTTAGGTTAGTGTTGTGATTTTGTGATAATCTCTCAGTGTGTGCAAGTTTTTCATTGCATATCGCACTTTCGGATACCCTCATTTTATAAATCTTTAGCAATACTAGTATGCAATTATGAGCTTAGACATGGTTGTGTATATACATTATACTTCGCCAGAGATCTCTTAAAATCATGTTACTATTTGCTTGCAGTCGTTAAAATCTAGAGGATATGTAAAAGAACAATTCGCATGGAGGCATTATTACTGGTATCTCACGAATGAAGGTATTCAATATCTCAGAGATTTCTTGCACCTACCCCCAGAAATTGTACCAGCCACATTACGTAGACAAACACGACCAGAAGCGTCAAGACCACCAAGACCCAAAGGTAAAAAAAAATTAAGTATTTGGTAAAACCAGTGATTTATTATTTTTTGAAATCAAGTAGGATCATACTTTCCGAGATTATCCGGGATCATTTATTTATTTATTTATGAATTATTACTAAAAGCATTTAATGATTGTGATATGTTGGTTGTGCTACAGATTGTTATATTTTCACTAAGGTAAACAATGAAAAACAAAATAGTCACTGCTCTACATACCTTGTATATTTGTGTAGGTTTTGAACCTAGAGGGCCATCAGATGGTGATAGAGACAGAGAACAGTACAGAAGGGGACCACGTAAGTCAATTCTTTTTTAGTGATTTATTTTATAATAGCAATTTAGAATAGGTTAACGTATAGAAGAACAGTCTCATGATAGTAGCGATTCATAATGCTATGTTGCTGTCTTTGCTATACTAGTGTCACCTGTTCATTCACATGTTGGATTAGGGTATCCTAATATCCAGTTAGGACTGATCATTAGGAATTCAGAGTCAAAATGGAATCCCCCAAAATCAAGATGAGTACAATGAGTACAAGTACAATTGTATGCGACTTGAGGCTCAAACAAAAATGTTGTGATCATTGATTTCCTTTGTTTTTACATTTATTCTGTATATAAAATGTGAATTTTATTTTACCACATTGCTGATAACTTTCAATTCTTTGTTTTCTGTAGCTGGTGGAGGCCCAGACAAAAAGGGTGAAGCTGGTGCTGGAGCAAGCCCACAATTTGAGTTTGTAAGTATTCGTGCAAACGCAGACATGCCCTACTTGGAAATGTCTTAGTATTCAGTAAAATTTCAATTGTAAACAGTGCTATGCTCTGAAAATACTAGTAGCGATGGTTATTTACATTTTCATGACAGATTCAAAAAGAATCTTGAAAATAATTGCGAGATGTGTAATTCTAAATCTGTTTTTATTTTTTTATTTTTTTTCAGAGAGGTGGTTTTGGTCGGGGCAGAGCAAGCAGCAATGCTCCACAGTAAAAATATCATGCTGGTGTTTCTGTTAATACAGTATTTCAATTCATAAAATAAATATAGCGTAACAATTACACCAGCTTATATCAAGATCTCTTGTCGTTTTTTCACTCAGCATGACAGGTTGCATTAATGGTCTTTTCAACTAACATTGTGTATAGGGTAAAGGGTAAAGGCAAGGTATGAGGACTCTTCTGGGACATATAAAGTCCAATGCAACATGTAAGTCTGCATGCAGAGATGTTGTGGAGGACTTTATAGCCTGGAAGGTTCAAGTACCGTAAAACCTGTATTAGAAGCCGCAACCCTAATAGAAGTCGCACATATTCTTTTTAAGCAATTGAGAACCAAAATTTTATAATTTCTCGTACATGTATGTGTAGATGCTTTATTAGAAGCCGCATCTGTTGCATTGTACCATTTTAATAGAAGTCGCAGCTTACAGATTTTACAGTATGAAGGTTTTATCTTACTTGAAATCCCACCCCAAAAAAATGGAAAAATGTCTTGCTAGTAGGAAGACGTTTGGCGAATCCTGTCAATCCTGCCTGAATTAACCCTCATTTTCAAGTAGAATATGCATTATATGTGCACATAAATGTTTCAAAATTTGTAGTTACTGTTAAAATTTGCTGCAGAATCCTAAGATGATGATGAATCCCAAAATTCAGTTGGTTTTCTGAAGTCTGATTTCAAACCCACATACACCTGTATGGTAATTTCCCTTGGTAAATAAGCAATTGTGTGCTTGGGAGTGAGTTTAGTGTAGGACATTTAGTGAGCAGTTATTGATTTACAGGATAAACTAAGTTTGGGTTAGAATTCAAATTTATTCAGTCGATGACCACAAGTTTGAATTTTTGACTTGTACCATGACTAATGCAATAAAATGCCAGAAGCTGCCTCAGTGCACGTGAATGAAGGTTAATTTACCCAAATACAAATCCCTGAATGCTTTATTTGTTTATGAACAATTCATATCATGTGACTTGAAATAGCTTGGTGGTTCTCTTTCCAACTAAAGCTGAGTGATATCCCTTGATACAAGGTCTGATTTACAATCGCAGTATACAACTTGTGTAGTTATTTGTAGTGAATTCATAGACCTGCTAAGTGGGGACTTCAAACCAGAGCCGAATCACTCCAGTGATTATGCTCGTTAAAAGTTGTTGACTAGCATTGACAACAAATCAGAGTGCAGCTGTATATGTTGTATCTTATCTATGTTAATGTATGTGACCGTTCACTTCTGAGGTCCCAGCGATTTTGAAAGATTATCGGTACTTGTATACATTGGACATTTAAATCAACTTTTTTCAGTAAACATGGATGAAAGTATCGCTTTTGCACTTAGAAAGTTAAAGTAGCCATCTCTGCGATTGAATCAAATCAACCTTTAAAAGGTCATGTTACTGATTTTCATAAATGCAAGTTCAATTTCACTTTGTGCGACATATTCATCAATAGACAAAATTGAAGGCAGAATCCCATACAACTTTCTGCCAATCTTGATTCGCAAATGTGCTGGTTACATGTATTGTATTTGAGTTAATAAAAATACCGGGCACAAATGTAGTTAATTTTGTTAGAAGCTGGTGGAATCACAGGTGCTCGTTAGACCTGGGATGGCCGGTTTTCTGCCAAAATATAAGAAAATCATTCCTATTTGCAAATTGATTGTACCGGTACTAAGAGAACCATTGAGATATTTAAGAGCCACTTTAATCATTATAAAATGAAAATCTATATTTTACCACTATTTACAGATCTAGAGTACTGAAGGTCGGACACTTCGCTGCCAATATCCCGAACATTGCTCAAAAGCTAACGCGTGACAGCTGCTGCGATAACAACGAACCACGAATATCACAAAATACTAGATGTAGTCCAAATCTCTTGAAAAATTAACTTGAGATGTAAAAAAAATTACGAGAGTACCGATATCTCTATACAAGCAGCTGTTTTTGATAGCGCCCTCACATGTTTAATATTTCTTGTTTTTTATAAAGTGATCTTTCAGATTTTGTCTCTATTACAGTTAACTTTCACAGTGCCCTTTGTTTACAAGTATAGTGTCCTCACATGTTCTTCAAAATGCCCATATCAAAATCTAGTGTTTCCATAGTCATGTTTCTCAGACATCTTGTTTCTTGTTCAATTTTATTGATATCTGGTAAAAGTATTGATCGACCTACATGCAATTAAATTCACTTATTATGCAAAGCCTATACCTTTATAATACTTGCTCTGATCACTGGGGAGCTATTTACAGTTTAACTTCGATTTACGTAGCAACACCCTAGATTTGAACCAATGATTTTTAGATCGATGAGCTGTGTGAATGCATGGGCATTTTAGTCAATCATGGTTTAGGCAAGTGGTTTGTGATTGAAATCAATATGTAGTCTACTATATGTACATAAATAAGGTGCATTTTCTATACAGGTCATTGACTCTCTATACAAAAGGAGTTTCATATAACGTGTTCATTGTGACAACACACAACCTGCAATGGAACTGCCAAGAAAATCCTAAAATTCGTAGTATTTTTTCGATAAAGAACGGCATCTCGTAGTATAGTTAATCGCACAAGTTTTGGGTGCATTTAAATGCCATAGTTTTTGGTCAGCATTTCTGGAAACTTGCACAATCGAATGAGCGGATGAAAAACAAAATTAAACGATTCAGAAAGCAGTTACCTTGTCCCGTGCATGGAGCTAAACAGTTTACACGTCGTTCACATTTATCAGGAAGGATACAATCGTATAGCGATTTACAATACTAATTTTTGGAATACAGATTTGTGTCTGTTTATTTTAATTGGCTGTGTGAAGCATATAAGTACCAATGACGCATGGCTGGTTAACCAACCCTAATGTTGAGTATGTAATGTTACTGAACATTGTATACATCACTGTTAACATGTGAACTGTCCTGCCAATATAACCGAGCAACATTCATACAAAACAAACAACGTGGCATGTCTATCGTAATCATAATTATTTCACATCGCTGGTGTGTTTTTGTACGAGTTACTGTGTGAACGATAATGCTGAAAGTATGTTTTCGCAACTCCAGTGTTCATCACGGGGCCTGAAAATGACGAGTATGGACAAAATGTTCTTTTCCGAATGCCTTTTTTTTTCTTTTTACGTAAATGTAATTTCAATAAAATTTGCCATAATTATTTTGTCAATTTAAGACTTGCACTGTAATGGACGGAAGTGGTTTATAGTTACCAATGCACATCTTCATTATTCGCACAACAAAAATAATTTTTGAGTTGAATGGATGAAAATGTAGGGTAAATCACAGTACCTCAATCAAGCTGTTTTATATACATTAAAATGTGTACAGAATAAATAGTTAAACGTCATATCATAAAGAACGGAGAACTTTCTAGATTTCCAGTTTGGAAATAAGTGACCTCGAACCCGGGTCCCATCCTTAAAGTAACATAAATACTTTTGATACGTAGCGCTACTAGACCATCATCATGTGCTTTACGGTATCGAAAACGCAATGGAACGTTTCATTTCAAGGCCATCTCACAATTTCTCGCGAGCTTTGGAAAATCCTTCCTTCCGTCGAATAATTTTCTAGTTCCAAGTAACTTTTTCGAACCGCGCAGGTCAAACGTTCTGTGAATGTTTTAGTGACTGGTTTACGGCGCAGTTTTGGATTGATGCATTGAGTGTAGAGCTTACTCTACTAAAGCAAGACAATACTACAAATATGACAGAGAATCGTCAGCCAGAGAAGTCATTTTGGGACATAAACCAGTACCGAAAGACCATCAAACGAATTGAAAACGGTCACAAGTGAGTACGCGTAACGTGTTTGTGTGGTTAGTAGACATTGGTAGCACCAAAGGTAGTCCACTTCTGGTAGTACTAATCTCTGTAATATTGAAAATTTACTTTTTCTATTCGAAGACAGCCTAGAGTGAATCTTATTGAAGGTATTTATAGAGATGAGATTAGTAGAGATGAGATGTGACTTTATGAAAGCGGGTTTATTTATACTAAAGATAATATTTGGTAATCGTAATATTTGGTAACTATTTTTAATAGTTATTTAGGACTACGATTACCAAATATTATCTTCAATATATCATACTTATCAGTCCGAGCAGCGTTTATTTATTTATAACCTTTATTATTTATACTAGTATCCTGTCCACATTTGCAGTGGTCGTTTAGTTATACATGAGTTCACGATTGGTACATTATTCTATGTATGTTTTACGTTAATATGTAGTTCTTCGATTTAAACATGAATTTGAACATAAATAGTAGAAACACTAATAACAGTAAAATGTTTATCTAAAGACAGTACATATTGTTCCTGGTTTTATTCGCTTTTCTTAAAAAACATATGTGTAAAAATAACGGTCGTGGCATCTAGCTAAACTAAATGATATTATCGGATTCATATTCTGAAATATATCATTGCATGTGACACCAAGTGGAAGAGCGTATATCGAATATAGGCATGAATATCCTCCGTTCTGTGACTGTGCAAATTAAAACCAACTTAACTGTAAACCAAAATACTAGTATACCGATTCACATCATACCCACGGTGCTCATTGTGACACAAAATACGAGTACTGCGTGTTCTTTCTGTGGCTTCTCATGTTTATGTTCGCGGTGAAACTGGAGTAGTTCTTTGATCCACGTAACATGTAACTGAACCTGGAATGGCCCCCTGTACTTATTCGATCGAGTTCTTGTACAGTTACGCGGGGAGTGACTTCCTTCCCTCTGGTGTTGTACGATAACAACTAGATCGATAGCATTAGTATAGAGTGACCTCACTAGTTTCCGTTGTAACACGTGATTCACCGGGTACATTGACCCGCAAAAAGGTTCACTGCTGACCACTAGGTGAGCTAGATTTCAATGTGAAGTAATTATCATACTAAATAAATTATTGTCGGATTCGATTAAATATATTTTCTTTTATAATCGACCTTGCAGATCATGTGATGACTTCGTTGCCATGATTCAAGAACGAGCCGATCTAGAAATGCGTTACACTAAGAGTCTCAGACGATGGGCGGAAAAGTGGGAGGAGGCAGTCACCAAAGGTATCCTCGTGGTCATACAGTCTTTTTAGCACCTCATCATTTGTGCAGAGAGTGGTCTTTTGCTCTAGGACTTTTTTGATATGGTGGCGTGGGGGGTCATTAAACTATTTGATGAAATACGAGCTACCACGACGTTTTGAGAGGGCGGTATGATGTTATCGTTATACAACACTTTGTGCTGAAGAGATTCAAAGTTTGAAATTGTCTATTCAAACTGTTACCACTAGCCCAGGATACACTAAAAACAATCGTATTGTATTTACAATGTGTGTACGATGATCACACCAACATTCAAACAATAGATACTGTATACTGTGATATATAGTAGATAATATTTGGTAATCGTAGTCCTAAATAACTATTAAAAATAGATAGACGTTTCGAGCAATGGCTCTTTATCGATAGCATAGAAGAAAATATACTAGTAAATAAGATCCAAATAACATACACTTAACGTAACCTGAACTTTTAATAAATTTTCGTAAAATAAAGTTTGCCCGAGCATAAATACTACTCAGCTGCCCCTCCATGTCAGCTTTATTCCATCGATCCCGATGTCATCTGATGACACAATATATACCAGGTGCTTTTTCAATATTTCAGAAAAAAAAAAACCACGAATGACTAGACTTTAATCGACGTATCTTATAGGTTCTTGAATTATCCTTTTTCAACTTCCAGGGCCGGAATATGGTACAACTTTGTTGGCATGGAAACACACTTTACAAGAAGCCGTACAGATAGCAAAAGTACACGAGGAATGTCGGTGCGTGTTAACCGCGCCTGACGGCCCGTTGCAAAATGTGCAAAGGTATTCACCCTATTTTGGTATATACAAGTTTAGACTGTGGCGTTTACTATGCTCGATAAATGTACGTGCATTTGTTATGTATGTATGTGTGTATTCCTTTCACGAGTGCAAAACCACCGATGGTATCACACTATGTATTAGCAATTATAAGTAGATCAACTGTTTTTGTTCAGTCATATTGCTGTAAGGCTAAATGTTTGTTATAATTGTTTCTTATAATTCTCCTCAGGTGGAAGAAGGAAAATTATCATAAATTAACATTTGGTGGTTACCAGGAGATACGCGATGCAGAAGAAGGGTTTGCCGTTGCACAGAAGGACTATTCAAAACAGCTGAATAAAACGAAAAAAGTAAAAAAGGTGAGATATATAGATCACATTTAATATTTTAGAACCCTGTGGCAAATGAAGACATATTTTAATTGAAATACTAATACCATAACAATAACCCAGTACAGTAGAAGAACAGTCGTAAATTCTGCAAATCAAGTTCTTATGGCACGCTTTCGTGACGTTACAAATAGAAACGTCGTCTAAATCTGCCTATGTGTTTTTCTGTAGTCGTTCGTCATTTAGTTTATAGAAAAAAATCTTCTAAAAACATAATCTTTGATGAACGACGACAGATTATCGACGATTCGATTTAATGCGTCATAGAAGCGCTTTGCCACTAGGGGCATGAGTTGAATGGGTTGAAAACAATCAATCAATAAGTGTTATTCGTTATTAAGAGTATTGACTATTAACTTATATTAGGCTAGATTAATACCTGTGGTTTTGATCACATGACTTTGCCCATCAGAATTACCACAGTGCATGCAGTGCTTCCTTTAAAGCCGACGAAGAACTCGCTAGTCAGACACACAGTACTACGATCCATCCAGACAATCTCAAAAAATTGCAACAACGAGCCGAGAAGATGTTGAACGTCAAGGAAAAATATAGAGAACTTTACCTTCGTCGACTACTGGAATGTCACGGAGAACTCAAACAGAGATATATAGAAGTAAGAAAATGAACATAGTGCTTTTCTTGTCTCAAAGAATATTGATTGCTTTGCACTATCAGTCGCTTCCTTAATGTTTGTGTTTCCATGACAGATCGTCTTACGTCAGACAAATTCAAGTTGCTGTGTTGCGCCCTCGCTTCGCCTAGATCATGTGTGTATGTGCGTATGGGGGAGAGGTAGCTTAATGATCTCTATAAACATGTGTTGAACCAATCTTTTTCTTGTTTTTGTATTAGGATATGACAGAACAGTTCGAAAAGTGTCAATCCTTCGAAAAGAAGAGATTGGACCATTTAAAGGAGCAGTTATTGTTATTTTTGAAGTCAGTTGATTTGTCGGAGGTTTCCGGGTACGTAATGCCCTACAAGCGCATTATACATCATTCTGTTTTTTGTTTCTTTTTATTACATTTTATCCGTCTTTATCCATCTCCATTCTCTACGGGGGAGTGTGATTGTCGTACCCGTATTTCCAATAACGTGCGGTGGTAATCCTGACATCTCTGGCTGACCCTTTTTTGATTGGGCGGTCAGAGACAGCACGAGTGCCGGTGCGGCGAACGACTCTTTAGTGACCATTAGAAGAACTCGGAAAGATTACGTGTTTTGACAACTCTCATCTGACAACTAGTCACACACACATAGCTTAATATTTGTCTTCTTCTACTTTAAATTCTTTAATTTTAGTTTCGCGAATATTTACAATCAAACGTTCAGAGACGTAGAAAAGGCGGATGCTATAACTGACCTTTCTGAATGGAGGGTGAAATACGGTACCGGAATGACTCAGAATTGGCCTGTATTTGAGGTAATTATGTAACAATCCCTGTTTAAAACACGTTGTCTGGGTGTGGTTACAAGACTCAAACTTACTCGTACTGTTGTTTTTAATTGTTCAGGACTTCGATGCCAACACAGACGCCAGGCGGTTTAGTGTCGCCCCTCGGAAGAATTGCACAGCTGATGATGGCAATGATAACGGGTAAGTGCAAGAGGACGGGTTTACAACCCGGACGAATTAACTTATTTTAGCAACTCTGAAGAGTGGCTCGTATCATTTTGAAATATGCTAATATCATGTGTGTACTTTTTTAAAGGGACGATTTCGATTCCGATGATTTTGAAAATGAAGAAGATGAGGGCGATATCATGGCGGATGATGATGTGACTGCTACTACTAGTTATGCGAACGACCATCCATACGATACCACGGGTAGGTTTTCAGTGTGTATGCCCATATTCCATTGTGACAATACAGGGGATTGGTAGTACGCTAGATTCGACAACCAATGACTATTAACGAAACAAATACGTTTCGATTACGCGCTGGCAGTTCCAGGAAAAAAACGTGAAAAAACTATAGTTTGTGGCGGATCCAGTAATTATCAACAAATTATATCGAGAATAATTTTCAGTGACGTCATATGATTTAACGGTTGTTTTGTTCACAGATTCTCACTCATTGTACGACAACGTTACCCCTAGAAGCAACATTGCGGAAGAACAGACAGAGACGACTCCGTACGACGAGACACAACCCACGCCCTCTACGACAGAAAACAAAGAATACACTGAATTGTCTGTACGAGCCCTGTATGACTTTGAGCCTGCGTCAGGGGATGAGCTCCAGCTACAAGCAGGTACAGATTATTTAATATCCCGATAGACAGGAAATAACCTTACCGTGATACCTTAGTGTATGTCCTTTTATGTCTACTGTTAAAGGGCGGTGGTCGTCGCGCAGCGCTTGATCGAATTTCATGTAAATAAAACAAAGTGTTTTACACGCGTTGTAAACGTCGCTATGAGTCCCATATTATACAGGACGCGGCGCGACGACCACAGCCCTTTAACATTACAGAGGGGAAATAATCTTAATTAAAATTTATTGGAAATGGGAACATGGGACTTTCGTTACATTTCTTTAAATAAATGTTTAGACGCCAGGCAAAAACGAAAAATGGAAAGCTCAGTAACTTCTAATCTTCTTTCACAGGTGATATTTTCAGCCAGATTGGTGCTGCACACGAGGACGGGTGGGCATACGGCAGACTGAGAGACGCATTTGGACTATTTCCAGCAAGCTATGTAGAACCACTCTGACGCACTTTTTATTGCATTCTTTTTAGCACATCGTTTATTTCAAATTTTCTCAGGAATTATCAAACTTCGCGATCGACCTAACAGCATGAGCCCCTACGTTTGTATCTGTCACCTATAATTTAGATGCGGTAATTCTGTCAAATTTTCAAAGGAGCTAGTCGTGGATAAACCATTTAGGAGCGTTATAAACTTTCCCCCAAATTTCAAAAAAATCTCAATTGATGTAACAATGTTCACGTGATTGTTACAACTCTGTCGTGTTTAAATATATTTTGAAAAAATGGGTCACATGGTATCATGGTCAAGGTGAAAGACTCTTCGCTCTTATCGTTCAGAACTCAACTAAAAATATTAGGTGGTAGAGTTCTTGTCCGTTTTGTAATGTATAGAGTACTCATTTAAGCACGTTAAATGGTGGTGGTCATCGCGCTGCGCACGTGCAACATTTGTGTTGATAAATATTGATTTTCCCATAATCCAATGCGCTCTTCAAGTCCTAATGGAAATCATAGGTAATAGGTTTGACCTAATCACCTAAAAATACCTAATTAAAGCTTGTTAACGTCTCAGTTTGTACTCGTTGACCTGCGCAACAGTCAAAGTCGCCATCTTTGTTTATATGAGACCCATATATCTCGCGCATGCGTGGCGCGACGACTACCGCCCTTTGAGTTCACTTTATTTCATCATGAGAAGAGATGTTGGCAAAAATTAATCGCTTTTGAGGTTTTCAATATGTCGCATTAAAAATAACTAAATAAACTATGAGCATTTCAAAATATTATAAGACTCGGAGTTGATAAACTATTATTTCCAGAAATCGTGTCTCTTGGTCATATGGAAATATCTATTTTTTCCAGATAAAATTGGTCAAAATTCGTTATTTTATATCCTTGTACGCTATTAATTAAAATAGAATACAGAAAAGAATCAATGTGGTGTCATTTTTATTATGATGTTGATGTAACTAGGGGTTGACCATTAGCAACTGGGGGGAAATGGACAATTCGAGTAACTTGAAAAAAAAATCTACAAACAAGAAGACAACAGCAATTTCCCCCTGTAAGAAATGAATTGCACAATTTGTCTACCATCACCCTCTCATGATTTTTACTCTGAATGTGTGTGTGTGTGGAAGTCGCCGCGTTGCCAACTTTTCAATAACGTAGATTTTGATTGGTCATCTTGCTCCCTGAACTTTATTAATCAGATTAGATGCTTGTCAGCTTTAGGATTCCGTTGAATAGACTACTAGTGTCGAAAGTGAAACATGTGTGAATGCATTTATTCCCAATGTGCAGTATAGCGAAGTATTTAAATAAACCACGGATACCACCTATGAAATATACAGCCAATGAGAGAGGGCGTTCTATAGCCATGAATGCTAATTTCACAAGGCCGCGACCCACCCTGAACTGCCGCCATATTGAATCCACTCAAGTTCCGGTATCAACACGACGCACGAAGACGCCAGAATTCAGTGAAAACTGTGAAATTACGCAAAGATTTGGTGAGTACTTAGAATAGATTCAATCGATATACTACGAACTACCCAATTTGAGAAGTGTGTTTAGTTATTTTTTTTCTGTGGAACAAATACCAGTAGAATGGTTATCGACCGTTCGTTCGTGAAATGTTCATAGAATATTACTCCTTTTGAAATCTTTGTCCCGAGTTCCCCCTTCCTCGTCGAGGAACTGGCGGATGTCTATATAGGGCGATCAATCATTTGCAGGAAGTAGCTGCGTTCCGAGTAATGTCGCTGTGTTCATGGTGATTTACGTTATTCCGATGGCACCGGCGTCATAAGTTCTAAGTGAAGGGGTGTTGCCCCATCCCGTCCGTTATCGCTGACAAGAACCCGTATTCATTGTCGCGAATGAGCAACTGTGACCCCAGCTGACCTCTGTTCAAAATACTGATTAGTACTAAAACATAACAACTAGGACAGTGTACTTTATTCATTTAAAAGTTTTTGTTTCACAAATTTACAATTTGTCTAAGTACAGTCTGAGCAATTCTTCAAAGTTTCCTTGGCTCTTCATATATTTTTTGTTTAGATGAATTCGATGTGTTGTTCATAATTAAAATTTTGATTATTTTGGACTTGATTGTCATTGTAAAATTTCTTGATTTAAATATTCAATATTTTGGATTTGATAATGATTATAAAGCATGCTAATATGTTTCTATGGTTACATGTACACTGTACGACTGAATGTGTGAATATTAATGTAATTAATTGATGAGGTTTAATTAATTTAAGTTGCTACTTGGGTTTCTTGTGTTCTTGCAGAACAACTTTGAATTCATGGTATGGCATAGGTGTGATATTACTGATAACTTGTGTTCATTATTGTTATTGCAAGTAGAATTTTATCTAATCTGTATTGAATCAATTCAAATGGTCATTTATATTTATAGCAGAGGTCACTATTTTATTGTCATAAAGTAACAGAATATATATAAAAATATATATTAATCATTAATGTTCACTTTGAACATGATTGGTGGTCTCAAAACTAGAAATTGATTACTGTAAATGCATTAAATATTCACACTCTTTTAATTTCACTATTTTCACTCATAAATAAAATCTGCTAAATTAAATTCATATGACCATGTGAAACAATAATAGAACTTTGTGAACTTAAAACCCAGTGAATATGTTCAAAACTTCAAAATAGTGAAATTATATGTCAATGAAAATAAATGGTTTTGCAATAGTTGTTGCTTGTATTAGTTAATTTGGGATGATGTACATATGGCAATTTTATATTTTTCTGCATTATTCAGCATTATAATTATGTCCACTATATATCATCTACTTTTTTTTTTTTAGTTCTGCAGTTAAATAACTTGGCCCAGTGGGTATGAAAATAGGTTGACCTATATTTTAAGACCCAAATACATATACATTTGCAATCGAAAGTCTGTGACCAAACCTCTCAGTAATGACTGACCTGACCTTATGTGTATTATTATGTATAGAAATATAAATACGTATATGTAAGATTGCTATTTTCATCATGTGCAGTAAATTAAAAAAAGCTACTCTTCCTACTTTCAGCCAGTACCGGTATAATTAATGTTCAGTTTGAATGGAAATTTATTCTTGATCAAAGGTTGTGGACATCTCCTTGAGAACATTTAAAGAATTATAACGATGATCAAATTAACGATAGAGTAGTACTTGAGTGGTTTGTCAATTTAGGAAAGCTTTTACCGGAATTGTTTTTCAACTCCATTTTAGGATTACATATATGACAAATTTGATCTGATTTGAGAAGAGACTATATTGTATGCTGATCTTTGTAATGTGTATTTATTTATTCATATGCCCAATTAATTAAAAAAAAGACTTCATAATTTCTAAAATTGGTGTTTGTGTGATGATGATAATAGTATTAAAACAGCAGGTCAAAGGATTCTACTTTTCCCATGAAAAGTCCATATGCAACTTACACTTGTTAATACACTGTCTTTCTGGATGACTAGAGATGCATAGCTCTCGAGAGAATGACAGGAAAAAGAACCACTCAATACCTTGTTTTGAATAACAATGGTAGAAACTTGCTAGGTATGTCATTATTTAACATAACCTTGTATCAGTGAGTCAACAACTCTGTGATCTGATTTAAACTTTACCCTGCCTTCCTCAAGGTCATTTCTGAATTGGAATCTCAGATAATAAAATAAAATCCCAAAACTTTTAGGGTTTCCTCCGTTTTGATACCTTATCTATGGTTTATCTGTGTGGGTCAAGTCAATCTACCTAGCACTGAATTCTTATTTGTCCTCCTCCTACTAGAGTAGTCTTTCTTTTGAATTTGTGGAATGCTGACTCTAGATGTGGGTCATTTACAGTACATTTAAGAATTAAAGAAACAATTCATATTTTTTCCATTCTTTTAGTGTTCATCATAAAAAAATATAATATTTTGGTCATCTTGTGACATTCAAATAAAAAAAAAACATTGCTGTTTGATTTACTGCATCACTGCTTTCAACACAGGTTTTAGTCATAAGTAAACAATTCATTACTTTCATGCATTATGATGCAATATTATGGCACATCATACTTGGTTTTGAATTTTAAATATGATTCATTATCAAAATAGAGCAGTACCTATAATCATATACCATAATATCATACCATTTGTGATATAATTTAGTTCTTTTCATTTGATTTGTTCTGGCTACGAAAAAAAATTAACCGGATCTTGCTAGTTTACATCTGCACAATTATTTGTTTGGTTTTATTATAATTAATTATATTGATATTATGATATTAGTTATTTTATCCCAACAAAATTAATGTATTAGTTGCATGAATTCTATCTGAACAGAATCAGGAAAACTGATCAATTTACATAGGTGTTCAGTTTCTAAGCTCATTGTCCATGGAAGGAACTTTGTTTGTTGTCATCAGTTTCATTAATAATTTTTCTTATGGGTGCTATAGCCCACGGTTTTTTAGATACATTGTATTATCAATCAAATGTGGCGTACAAATCTATATTGATTTGATATAGGAATAAGTATACATTTGATCATAACCTAGTAGGAACCCCTGTACTAGGAAGTTTGGTACTTTATATATGGCAGCAGACTGTATTAACTATCAGAGTCATCTGTTCATTTATATCAGTAAATAATGCTATTAAATGAATATATAAATAATATAGAACATGCTATTGACAAAATAATTCCCTGCAACTGTAGTATAGTTGTATAAATAATTGTACATGTAATTGTATATTTTAAATATAGTTTAGTTATAACTGTAGAATAATTTAACTGTGCAATTGTAAATGTTGTATAATTGTAACTGTAGTAATTAAACTATAATGTAATTGTACTATAACTATAAATATTCATAAACATTCAGTTCTATTTGTGAGTTGCACCTATGTTTATTAAAAGACTGAGATCATAAATTCCGACCACACCCATATGACCTTTGTTCTGCAGGTGTAAGATTATAACCATGATTAATGAATGATACTATGCGTATGGTATGTGTATTAAAAGGAGAGTTGTATTCTGTTTTTATGGATGCCGATCATTTTGTTTTTTTCATCTTTTTTTTTCATCTAGAGTCGTGTATGTTACTGTAGAATACTTTATTTTCGCTTGGAATTTATTTTCGCTATTTTTGCTGAAGGGATGATTCCGTGAAAATAAAATCCAGTGAATATACTTTTTTTCCTATATTTCACATTACACTCATCAAAAATCAGTGAAAATAAATTCCATACAAAACGCCCAAAAAACCTTTTCAGCGAAAATTGATTCCAGCGAAAATAAAGTATTTTACAGTACTTATTTTACTGTGTTGATATTTTAATAAGGGTCAGAGACCCAAATAACCATTTGTATTGTGCCACTTCATTTAATTTATAGGCCATTAATGATTATCTTAACTGTAGTCAGGTCAGAGCATGTGATCGGATTTTAAGTACTAAAGTTATGATGATTTAGTGGTTAACTAATGTGATGTAAGTGAGAATTACTGAATTGAAATCTACCTACATTTACATGTTGTATTTGTACTTCAGTGGCAAGATAATGAAATCTAAAAACCAACTGATGAATCTATTCTGTGTGACTATTGTAAAAAGTTAAGTTTTTGTCACTGGAAGCGTTCGTCATTTCATTATTTGAAAGCATATTATACAATGACAACATTTTGCAATGATCACTGCAGCTGTTTAATATTTAGATTCTTCCTGAGTTGTTAATTTTGTATTTGACTCTTGTAAAATTAAGGTGGTTTACAGTATTTGTAAGTTGTAAGATATCAAACTAAGATCCAAGTGCTTTAGATAAGACTGTTGTTAACAAAGATGCAGATTTACAAAGCAGGACTTTGTATTCAACAACCTCTCCAGTTTAATAGGGAGTACAACAAAATTATAACAGGAATACAGTGAACTCTGCCAACTATACTGCTAGATATGTTATTATTTTTCATGTCCTTAGCACTCAGGAACATGTTCCACGCCCTAAATAAAAGTTTGAATGGAAAATATAATAACGAAGCAGATGATAGTTTCCTTTCTGATAAATGTCATCTGCATATTAAGCAAATATGGTAGTTTCTGAATGGTTTAATCTGATAATTTATGAAATAGAACCTAGTTACATGCATTACGACACTGTTAAAAACTTAGTCCATGCCGCAGAGAGGGGGAAAGCAAGCAATACAAGTTTGTTTCTTTTTTTATCATTCTATTATTTCCCATTTTTGCTATTTTCAGGGATTTTTTGTAAGCAGATCCAGGGCGGTGTAACAAAAGATATTTGTTGTTTGTTCATTTTCTTGAGAATCCATGTAAAATAAATGTGTGTGGCACAAGAATTTGGTGGGTGTACCCACTGTTCCCAAACCCATTGTGGAGACATTTTGAATTGGAATTGTCAGAAATTTGGTAGAAAAAATCTACTACTGTGTGACCCATTTTTTTTGCTGAATTTGAAAATGAACTTGGTGTTGGCGAAAAAAAATACTGCGTAGGTAGATAAAGACTGATTGGTAGGTATGTAAGTACTAGGTCTTTATTTTATTTTTCCCTTGAGTTGTACTCTTAGTTTATTGAAGGAATTGAATAATGATTAAACTGCACATGTGAAAAATAATGTCAAAATTCATTTTCATGATATATTTTCTTCATACAACAAATTTTAGTTATTAATTACCACATTATTTTGTTTACCTTATTATCACTAATTAGTCCCTGTTCGAACAAAGTCCGAAAACGGGGACTTATAATTCGGTCTCCGTCCGTGCGTCCGTCCGGAGTCGTATCTCAGAATCCCTTGGACCGATTCTCTTCATTCTTTGCATGTGCCTAGTACTTTATGTGGGACATATGCACATGCAGTGGTTTAGCGATTCGATTCAAAATGGCCAACTGGTAGCCATCTTGTTTTTTGAAAATGTTGTATTTTGGACATGCTTTGTCAATTTTTATTCAAACTTGGTACATAGATTATACATGTTAGGATACATGTCCTTGATGATTTATTTCGCAATTGGATCAAAGATGGTCGACTGGCAGGCATCTTGTTTTTGTTTTTTTATGCGGTATCTTGGATGTGCTCTGTCAGTTTTCATTCAAATTTGGCGCATACATGTACTTCATACATGTTAGGATGCATGTCCATGACAATTTGTTTCAAAATTTATGTACCATTTTCATTCGTATTTGGCACATACGTCATACATGTCAGTGTGTTTCATAAACAGATCAAAGATGGCTGAATAACGACTGTTTTTATTTTTGGCCATATTACTACTACATGGAACACATGTTTTGATGTAAATAAACAATCTGTTGTATACGCCACTTGGAACTCAAGTTTCGAGGACACGCTCGCGACAACCCCTCCGCTTTAATATGACGAGCACAAAGAGAACTTAACGGGGACTGTGTCATTTTCAACGACTTGTTACTATATAACAAACTACTGTAAAATACTTTATTTTCGCTTGGAATTAATTTTTGTTATTTTCGCTGAAATAATGATTCAGTGAAAATAAAATCCAGCGAATATACCTTTTTTTCTATATTTACATTCAACTCGTCAAAAATCAGTCTTTTCAACGAAAATTAATTCCACCTGAAATAAACTATATCACGGTATGTGAAATAGTGTTTTTCTGGTACTAATATATACATAAATTGTATTTTATACTTCCTTGACTTGTACATAACTCTGAAAACATTTACAGTTGCGTTGTTAGTTTTATTGTTACCTTTCATTCCAACCAGAGCCAAAATCACATTTATGACCCAGTTTCATATATTACCACTTCAATAAGGAGTCTGACATACTAAGATTTTTCACTCCTTTGTTTGTTACTATGTATGTTCAGGACCAGTGCGTGCAAGACATTCTGTAATTTAAAAAAACCTACTTGAAATATTATCATTAAGCAGGCAATAATGATCATTGGCCCATATTTCTTTTGGTGATTTTATAGTTGGTTGAGTTTAACAATGTTAACTGCCTTTCACCTGGACCTTGCTTTACTTTTCTTTGAGTTTCATTGCACTGTCTACATCCAGATCCTTAATTCTGAAGTGTAACATGCACAATATATCTTGTTTCCTCGTTTCATGATTAAACCAAATTGCATACTTGTTATCATTTTATATAGTTTTTCTATAAGTTAATTATATGTAGTTAAGTAGTACGATAAATTTCTAGTGAGAATCCATCTCTTATGTATTGATTTCATATTTACTTATTTGATTATTTCCAGTTGTATAATTTGATAGTCGTGAATTTATCAAGTTTGTTAGATTGGTACATTGATATCATTATTTAGTACATGTATGTTGAAATGAAGGAAGCCTGCAATTTGTCAATTAATTGTTTTTTGAAATTAATGGTGTTATATATTCGTCCATTTAACTATAAAAGTACAAAGCCATCTTGTTTTGTATCTGGTTTGGTAATTATAGACATGACTTGAACTTTGCAATTGAGAGGGTACCCATTTTACAAGGCAAAAATTTATAAAATTTCTTTGGCGTTATATGAATAATATAGGGAATATCAAAAATTGCTTTGGGTTATATGAATAATATAGGGAATATAAAACATTTCTTTGGTGTTATAAAAAATATAGGAATATCAAAGGGCACAAATTTGTTTAGCATCTAGATCGTTTCCTTCAATGTCTTTGTGAAGTTCAAACATGGACTATACAAAATGAACTTACGATGTACATAATATTCAAATTTTGCTTGGACACTGTGGACCCGTGGGTTAAATAGTTGTCCTTTAATTTCAAAAGGAGGGGACATACAGGAGTCTGATGCTCATCACCATCAAATATTTTATATTATTATACCTTCCCGCATTTAGATTTCTCAGCAATCAAAGATGTAATATTATGCTTCTGCATTTGTGCAGACATTTTGAGCGATCATAGAAATGCTGATTCACTGTTGATGTTTGATGGCGTTTTCTCAGAAAGTCGTGTGTAATTTATTTATGAAGAGGTTGAACAACTATAACAATTTCAGCTAAACATTTTATCTGCTTATTAAAGTTAATCTCACATTCACATAGTTTTAAATTAATCTGCTGTAAGTACCAAATCATAGTATATGTATGAAGTGCTCTCATTGGAAAATATGACCTGGGAGGTAAAAAACCTAGGACAAAAATATTAATCACGAGGTGTCTGGTGAGAATATTAAGTGTGTTTATATAGTGAATGTAATCACTAATACTATCCATATGTTCTTATTATTAATAATTGATGTCTGTCATCCCAAGGGATTGTGCATTGATGACCTAGATTTTATAAATCTTCACACACTTTAATCCAGGAAATGTATAGCCGACTGAAATGAGCAAGTTTTATTTGTTACAGCTATTAAACCTAAACCTAATTTTCATTTACATCTTACCTTAAACATTCCACTTCCTACCCACCCACTCCCTAGATATATTTTAAATTTAAATTTGAGTGAAGTCTCCAGGTGCCATCTTTATATTAAAGCACTTAGCATGCCATGTTAACTGTGAACATACTTGCAATAAAAAACTAAAATAAAGTACTTTATGGTTTACATGTGGAAATACAATATTTACAATAGCAATGTCTCCTGACATTTTGATAACAAAAATTCTTTTGTAGGTGTCTAACTTGGCATTTTATAATGTTTCCATTGTAATTAGTTTATTGACCAGAAATGTTATGAGGAAATCCTCCAATTCTCTCAAGTTTTTTTTATTTGAGCATTGTCATATTGCCACCCCTTCCTCATGAAAAAATACCTGATAAAAAATAATGTAGTCATTCATAGTTCAATGGAGAATAAAGTTCCCCCTTCTTTTGAATTCAAAGTGTGTGGATGACTTAAACTTGACCTTTATAATCAAGACAATTTAAAGAAAGAATGCAAAAACAACATGCTTGAGTTGATTCTACCGAAAACAGACTACTCAGTGTTAAGACAGAATAATAAATATTGGAAATAAAAATAAATACAGCTGAATCTTGTCATGGAATGCGAGTGTGCTTTAAGTAGGATTTGCAAAATTTCTTCCCCTTGGGGCCTCATATAATTATTTAGGGTCAATAGAATTATCGGTAGTATGATTTACCTTGTATGATAAATCCTTGCAGATTTGCCGTTTGTATTTAATTCGTACTAGTATACACTGAAATCATGCCTCTGTTGAAGGATTTGTAGTGGCACCAAGGATTCTTATATCAACATAATCTTTATATTGAATCAAGATATTTTTACAGGTAAAATTATTCACACCTTTCAATGTGTTCGTTCAGTATTTTCCCCTCAAGGGTTACCTTGTTTGTATAAATACATGTGTTGTCTGTAGACTGTCTTTCAGGCAGGGGATTACTTTTTTAACTATAAATTACCTTGTTAATAAATATGCTTAATTTAATATGATATAGTGGTATACAATGTACACACGAAATCCTAAGACTGAAAGAATTCTTAGAAGAACCATTGGTATGAATATTCATAAAATGCTAATGAGGTGAGAGTGTACTAATGATGTAAACAGCAAATGGCGTTGTTGTACTTCATAGAAAATCATAGGATGCTGGTCTGTGGGACATCTTTTGGTGCACCCAGTACTATTATGGGTGTGTGCAAAGAGTGCAAAATCATGTCATATTTTTCTAGCAGTTTATGTAACCCCCTAAGCTGTTTTGTAAGGTGTTTTCGAAAACATGTTGTTCTAATTTGCTTAAATTCTACCAGTTTATATCATGTTGCTCATAAAGTGTTGCATAGACAAATTTTTGTTTCAAATTTGTTCCATCATGCAATGCAATGCGTCTTTGAATATTAGAACGTAATTTTACTCATTGAATGATCAAAATCACAATTGATTCACAAGAGACTTTCTATCAAAGAAATTATTGTACTTACTTGTTCCTGTACCACATTGTGTCTTTGAACATGATTGGCTATCAAGCTGGCTGTCATGAAACTTATTAACATATTTACCAGTCCAAAAATTGACTTTTTACTTGTACATGTATTTTCAATGTACATCGCCATTTTGCAATTTCATCACATATCTATTTTTCTCTTTAGTGTAATATGTAATTGTGAAAATCAGTTTTGCCATGAAGTATCTTTATCTTAACTTCAAAGATATCATAGGATGTTCCTGCAATGTGTTTGTCATATTGTACAAAAGGTTACCGATAATCTTTTGAATACCACATTCCCACAAAAATGTTGGTGCATGCTTTTTTGTATTTTTAATTTACTGTAAATTACTTTATTTTAGCTGGAATTAATTTTCGCTGAAAAGTCTTTTTGTGTGTTTTATTTTCACTGATTTGACATGAGTTTAACGTGAAATATAGGGAAAAAAGTATATTCGCTGTTTTTTTATTTTCACTGAAGCATCCCTTCAGTGAAAATAGCGCAAATAAAGTATTCTACAGTATTTTTAGATAAATTCGACATAATTTCCCATTAGGAACAGGTTTTGGTTGGTTTGTTGGTGAATTTTGTGAAGGTAACACGTTTTGGCATTCAAATAAGGTTAAGGAATATGATGCTGTTAGTATTACTTGTGGTTTATGTTTGCTGGTTGTCAATATCAAATCTGTCAATTAGATTCTCATCAAAGCTAGTACTGACAATTGATGAACTTTCTTGATGAGAATGCACCATGTTTTAGTGCTTGTAGTAGAATATTTTGTCACTCAACTACATAAAAAATATACATGTAGGTCTGAATAATTAAGACATTCAGCATCATGTATATAACAATATAAAAATATCAATATACAACTTCCTGTCATAGTTGAATACTACATGTATATTGCAATTTTATATGTTGTACAAATTGTAAATATAAGTGTAATACATTATTTTTGATGTTTTAAGTGTTCTATTTTCAGTCACTAATTTGAATGCATAAATACTTGTGAGAGTCGCGTGTTTGTGGTGAATTCAGACTCTACCCTAGTTAAAGTTTGGATTTTCTTATATTTAAAGTGCTTGATAGCATGCAATTTATTCTGCTTTCATCTGGATAGTTTCATTTGTTCACTGTGGCATGGATGCTGCTATTATGTTGAGTATTAAAGTAGTCATAACAGAGATTTGATGTATATCTATCATAAACTGGCTTGTTATGAATATTTGGGTTATGTTTAAAGGGCGACAGTTGTCATGCCGCGTCCTGTTTGATATGGGACTCATAGGGACGTATTCAACGCGTGTAAAATACATTGTTTATTTACATGAAATTTGAACACGTACTGCGCGACAACCACCACACTTTAATCACAAAGCAAACAGGGGCTTATTCTGGTATATTACCTTTTTTTTTCTTTTATGTACCTGGGGTGCAATTTATTAAGGAAAGTTACTAAACCAAAATTGTTTAGTTTTACCTACTGAGGTTCATTATAGGAGTGTATAGTGCAGGCCGAAAATAACCTAACATTTAGCTCAGTTTGCTTTCAAAGCCACCATTTGTAAATTATGCTTTGTAATCTGCCCAAATACATGTATGTTTTGTATCTGACTGTAGTACATGTACATGTCTATTGATATTAATTAAATGGACTGGAATAGTGTGGTGTTTAGACATGATTTATCATATGAGACACTCATACAAAATATGCACATGCACTGTGTGTACAGCCTTTTATCCTGGTACTAAATCACATCACACCATGATATGGATTATTGCTAATTGCTCATTCATTCATATAAACGAATTCAGACCAAATTTGAATAATTGCTAAATTCTGGTTGTCTTGGAGACTTAAATTTCAAGTTCAAATCTCACTACTCAGTTTCAATTTTGGCTCTAATGATAAAATCATTCTTCCAATTATTAATATTTATAAGGCCATTTGTCACATTTATTGTATATGTCCAATGTATTACAAACTCGTGTTTGTTAACTCATTACTTGAATGCCATGCTGTAATGATGTGCCATTTTGGACTGTTATTTTCTCTTCAAAATAAATGAAGTGAAGATTGTCACTATAGTGTACAAATGTATAATGATGTTCATCTTTAGCTGACAGAATACAATAATATTCCAAATACAGTCTCTAGCATCTTTACTTTCTAGTGTATAATTAGTCTCTGTTTGAACACAGTCTGAAAACAGGGATTGGCCCTCGTGTATGTGTGCACTTGCATCTCTCACATGCCTGGACCGATCACATTGAAACTCCACACATGCATCATACGTTTCGGAATACCTGTGTATGTTCATTCGTTCATGATCTAATTTAAAATTTTTGGTGACCATAATTGTGATAAAAATTCATCAAAATTTCAGTCTTGATAGTGTTTTGACAAATTTATTGAAGCTTTGTACATGGTATTTGTGATATTTGTGAGATATTGATGCAAGTCACCTTATTTTACAGACCAGATTAAAAATGGCCAATTGGCAGCCATTTTGTTTTAACAAATGTTGGTATATATCTCTGACTTGCATTAACATGCAGTTTCTGTTTAAACTTTATATATTTCTTGAACTAGATAACTCGTGGATTTCAAATAATATAATTAGGGTACTTATGGCTAAATGATTAGCAGGGTTTGATTGCGGGTTTGACTCCTATGGTTGCTGCCCACTCACCAGTGACATACAATACTGTTCACTTGCCTAGTTCACAGTATTTAGGATTTGGAATATGGCATCCAGTAAGAGGTGACTTAACCTGTCAGTCCAATGTGCTGTTTCTGTATTCAGTGAATGTAAAATATCACAGTATCCCTTGTCTCAATGTTTAGCTGATAAGTGTAGGAACTTGTCCTCATTCCAGATCTGTGATTGGGATTTAGTCTGTCTCGTTGGTATCCTTGAAATAAATAAATAAATAAATAAATTTAAATAAATTGCGTGTTGTTATTGAGTTTATTTATTGAAGGTGTGTAGTAAAATGCCTGTGTAACCATGTGTAGTGTTGTACAGCCCCTAAGGGTGAAACACAGACGCAAGCTCTATTTATTTTACCAATGGTATAATTGTTTACAATAACTTCCTTTATGTTAATTCATTTCAGACAGTTATTTGATGGGAAAGTAGCCAGTTACCATGTCAACCTACAGCGATGACAACGGTCCCAATATGAACGTCTCTGATTCATTCTGGGAATTGGGTAATTACAAGAGGACGGTGAAGCGAATTGACGATGGGCATAAGTTATGCGGTGATCTTATGCAGTTGATAAATGAAAGAAGTGAAATTGAAAAAAGCTATGCTAAACATCTTAAACAGTGGGCTAAGAAATGGAACGATCTTTTAGAAAAAGGTTTGTAGGCTACATTATGTATATGCATCAACCTCTTAGCATATCTTAAACATTGAGTGCCTTTTAAAAATAGAATTAATGTTTTTGTTAATTTTAATTTTAGTTGCCATGTTCAAAGTACAAACAGATAACTAATAAATTCGTTGGCTTCCTTTTAATGGAAACCAGGAAGCATATCTAACAATATACATGTTTTTGCCTCCCAAACATGGCAGCTTATCCTGATTTTTAGTCCCCGTTCGGACACAGTCCGAAAACGGGGACTTATGTTTTGCCCTGTGTGCGTCCGTGCGTCCGTCCGTGCGTCCGTCCGTCCGTGATCACCTGTATCTCGAACATGCATGGACTGATCAAACTTCACTCATACATCACACATTATATGGGACATATGCACATGCATTTTTTTCATGATCCGATTAACGATAGCCGAATAGCGGCCATTTTAAGGTCGAAAATGCATCAAAATCGCACATTTTCACCATTCCGGACCCGGATCTCAGTTATGCATGGACGGATTTTGTTCAAATTTGGTACATACATTAAACATAATAGGACCTTGATGCACGTCATTTTTTTTTTGGGATCAGGTTCGAAATGGCCGACTGGCGGCCATTTTGTTTTAAAGAATTCAGTTCTGGATCCGTATCTGAGACATGCTTGGATTGATCGAGTTCAAACTTCACACACACAAGGTACATCATGTCACAAATATGTATGTGCATTTGTTTCATGATCTCATTAACGATAGCCAAATGGCGGCCGCTTTAAGGCCGAAAATGCATTGAAATCGCACATTTTCACCATTCCGGACCCGGATCTCAGTTATGCATGGACGGATTTCATTCAAATTTGGTACATACATTAAACATAATAGGACCTTGATGCACGTCATTTTTTTTTTCGGATCAAGTTCGAAATAGCCGACTGGCGGCCATTTTGTTTTAAAGAATTCAGTTCTGGATCCGTATCCGAGACATGTCTGGATTGATCAAGTTCAAACTTCACACACACAAGGTACATCATGTCACAAATATGTATGTGCATTTGTTTCATGATCTCATTAACGATAGCCAAATGGGGTCCGCTTTAAGGCCGAAAATGCATTGAAATCGCACATTTTCACCATTCCAGACCCGTATCTCAGTTATGCATGGATGGATTTTGTTAAAATTTGGTACATACATTAAACATAATAGGACCTTGATGCACGTCTTTTTTTTTTTCGGATCAAGTTCGAAATGGCCGACTGGCGGCCATTTTGTTAAAGAATTCAGTTCTGGATCCATATCCAAGACATGTCTGGATTGATCAAGTTCAAACTTCACACACACATGGTACATCATGTCACAAATAGATATGTGCATTTGTTTCATGATCTGCTTAACAATAGCGGAATGATGGCCATTTTAAGGCCAAAAATGCATCAAAATCACGTATTTTCACAATTCCAGAACCGGATCTCAGTCATGCATGGATGGATTTTGTTCAGATTTAGCACAATGTGTTGTACATATGCAGGTGCATTTCGGTCATGATCTGCTTTGAATGTACATGTCACTCAAATATGAACGGAACGGGGACGTGTCATTGACAATGACTTGTTTTTTTTATTATTTTTTTTTTTCAATCACAAAATTTAAATCAAAACTACAGGGTAGTTACCTTGTTTTACTATATGTTGCTAATAAAATAGGATAAAGAACATATATTATAGAAAACAATTTGTGTTCAATATGGCTTCAGAGCCTGCAGTTATCAAATAAAACAAACAGACACCAAATTTTCATGAATATTTTATATTAGTGAATGGGTTTTTAAGAATAATTTACATACATTAAAATATCAATGTTGTAAAAGAAATAATATTCAATGATTTTTAACTGTTCTGATTAATTTAGGCCTTTGTCAAAGAACAAACAAGCTCTATGAATTATTTGACATATTCACATATTTTCAATTTGAACTTATTCAGCTGTAACGAATGACTAATTGAGCCTATATATTTTATGCTTGTTGGACATTGGCACAGAATGAAAACATTTGTAAATTTGTTGTTGGTAATTATTTCATTGAAAAATTCTGTAATTGGCCTACTTTGACAATATGGTAGTCATTGTGTTAAAATAGCAACCATGGGTAAAATATATTTGAACCAAAAATTATTGAGTCTTGCATTATTTTGTTAGTACAGCTGCTGTAATGCAAGTTTCAGTTATTCATGCCATGTTTCATATGATGAATATTCTTTGTCATCCACACAAGTGTTTTTTTTATTCACTATTAGTGATCAACCAGTTAAATGAATTGTGTTGTTTTAGCCCAAAAAATGGAAATATACTTAAAATATGTCATTATAAAAAAATAATGGGGTGGATTTTTCCTGCCAGTTCTATAAATAGGTAGATTGGTTGCTAATTAAATCAGGAAGAACTTATAAGCACATGAATTTGTTAACACTGTTTTTTAGCTCGACACAGCGGAGCTGTTCATATTACTGATTGTCCGTCGTCGTCAACTTTACAATGTCAACTTCTTCTTTGAAACCGCAAGTCAGAATGTTTTCAAATTTGATATGCAAGTACCTTGGATGGTTCTTTCTCAGATTTGTTCATTTCATGTCAAAATCTCAAATTCTCTATTTTGGATGAATATTTTTGGTAAAAAGTGATATTTTCGACTTGTAAAAAAAGGCAAGTCAGATTGCTTTGATATTACATATATAGGTACTACATGTGGACCTCTCTCAGATTTGTTCATTTTGTAATGATATCTTTAATTCTCTAATTTTTATGAATATTTTTGCCATTTTTGGTAAAAAGTGATATTTTCGACTTCTTGTAAAAAACAGCAAATACAATTGCTTTGATACTATACATATTGTTGATTTTCTAATGATATCTTCAGTTCTTAATTGAAATGTGCATTGCTGACAGCGGAGCTATCTCAGCCAACAGGCTGCTTGTTTCAACTAACATCTGTTGTATATTACAGGGCCTGAGTATGGCACAATGTCATCAGCATGGCAAGCAGTCCTGACAGAAGCTGAAAGAAAATTTGACCTTCATATTGAAATTAGAGACAAACTCGTGACAGATGTTTTACAAAAAGTTAAGCAGTGGCAAAAAGAAAATTATCACAAGAAAATGATTAGTTTTAAGGAAACCATTGAAGCTGAAGATGGCTTTAAAAAGGTGTGTGTGGAATTACATGTACCGTACTTCAAATATTATTAGTTCCTGTTCGAAAAAAGTCCAGAAACGGAGACCTATAATCTCACTTATGTGTGTCTGTGCATCAGTTTGTCTGTTTGTAACTTAGACATGCATTGACCAATCACATTCAAACTTCACTCTTACGTCATACATACATGCATTCATTCACTTCGTAAACTGATTCAAGATTATGGCTATTTTAGTGCTGAAATTTAACAAAATCAACCAATTCTGTCATCACATGTCAGTCATGTATGAAATGATTTCATTAAATTTGCTACATACATTGGACATTATGGGATGTTGTATTGCTGATATTTAAAATGCATGACTGGTTTCCATGGTTCAAACATGTTTCTATGTTTCAAACATACAAATTTTGTTCAGACTTCACACGCACATCATACTTTTTGGGATACATATGCATATGTATTTGTTTTAATTGTTAGAATTCAAGAATGATTGATTGGTGTCTATTTTGGCCATTCTGAAAACTGATCAAATCATACTTTACACAATACATTATACACCATGTCGAGTAAAAAATTACTGGTTTATCATGGGACATGCATGTATGTACATATATACACTTTATCATCAGATACAACAGGAGTTTCATACTTCTTTACTGTGAATATTGTTGTAGAATTCAAAATTAATAGGGACCATGAAGGGTTTAATGCTTTAGAAGCTGATCATGGAAAAATTTAAAACAGTCAGATAAAAAAATACATTTTCACTTTTTGTAAAGGTTCAATAAATTTCATAATCATTTTGAACCATACAGACAGTTTTAGATATTGCTTTTAGTTTAATGTCAGGGTTTGTCAACATATCATGTGAGAAGAAGAAAACTATACAAAATCAGTTGATAATGGCACTCAAACAGTTAATAACAAAAATGTTTTTTTTTTCAGGCTCAAAAGCCATGGGCTAAGTTATTATCTAAAGTCAATAGTTCACGGAAAGCTTACCATAGCTCATGTAAATTGGAAAAATCAGCCATCAATCAAGAAAATAATGCCAAAGAGGATCCAGGACTCTCTCCAGATCAGGTAATAACAATTAGTAATATTTCAGGGCTTAAACTTCATGGTGGCATCAAGGCCTTTACTGCCAACAAGTTTGGATTGGTGCCCTTGGAGAAATAGTGATATTCGTCCCTGAAATTGAGTGCCCCCTCTAGCACTGATTTTATTATTGTGTCTAGATTAATATGATGTAGATGCATGCAGTATCACTAATCCTCTAGTGTTCAACTATGAATACGAATTGCATCTGTCGACTGCTTGAGTATGTAATGCATTTTCTACATTTGTGTTGTTTGTTTTCAATAGATAAAGAAGTTGCATGACAAAGTTGAGAAAGCAAAACAAGATAAAGTCAAAACAAAAGAAAAATATGAGAGAGCTCTCCATGAAATAAACCAGTACAACCCCCGCTACATGGAAGACATGTCATTGCAGTTCGATAAGATGCAGAATTTTGAGGCAACTAGGTTAAAATTTTTTAAAGAGATATTGTCTGACATCCATAAATGTCTAGATCTTTCATCTCATGCCAAGTAAGTATTTTTATATGGAGGTTGGGTTCATTAATTGATTCATGAAGAAGAACAAATTTAATTTATGGGGGCCATTTCTTAACTTGTAATTGAAGATGAGAATAAATTAAAAAAATATGTTCATTTGTTTTATTTAAATTGAAACTGTGTTGAGGCTAGTGTAAAACACTAAACATGCACCCAGCATTCACATGTAACTTGATTTATGAAAAGATAATCACTATCATAGGTTTATTAGTCCCCGTTCGGACGAAGTCCGAAAACGGGGACTTATAATTCTGTCTCCATCCGTCCGTGTGTCCATGTGTCCGTGCGTCCGTGCGTCTGTGCGTCCGTTCGGAGTCATATCTCAGAATCCCTTGGACCGATTCCGTTCATTCTTTGCATGTGCCTAGTACTTTATGTGGGACATATGCACATGCAGTGGTTCAGCGATTCGATTCAAAATGGCTGACTGGCAGCCATCTTGTTTTTTGAAAATGTTGTATTTTGGACATGCTTTGTCAGTTTTCATTCAAACTTGGTACATAGATCATACATGTTAGGATACATGTCCATGATGATTTATTTTACAATTGCATCAAAGATGGCCGACTGGCAGCCATCTTGTTTTTTGAAAATGTCGTATTTTGGACATGCTTTGTCAGTTTTCATTCAAATTTAGTACATAGATCATACATGTTAGGATACATGTCCCCGACCGTCCGTGAGTTCCTGAGTCTGTCCGTCCGACCGTCCGTGTGTCAGTCTATCCGTGCATCAGTCTATCCAACGTCATATTTCAGAATCCTGTGGACCGATTCCGTTCATTCTTTGCATGTGCCTAGTACATTATGTGGGACATATGCACATGCAGTGGTTTGGCGATTCGATTCAAAATGGCTGACTGGCAGCCATCTTGTTTTTTGAAAATGTTGTATTTTGGACATGCTTTGTCAGTTTCCATTCAAACTTGGTACATAGATTATACATGTTAGAATACATGTCCATGATGATTTATTTCACAATTGGATCAAAGATGGCCGACTGGCAGCCATCTTGTTTTTTGAAAATGTCGTATTTTGGACATGCTTTGTCAGTTTTCATTCAAATTTAGTACATAGATCATACATGTTAGGATACATGTCCCCGACCGTCCGTGAGTTCCTGAGTCTGTCCGTCCGACCGTCCGTGTGTCAGTCTATCCGTGCATCAGTCTATCCAACGTCATATTTCAGAATCCTGTGGACCGATTCCGTTCATTCTTTGCATGTGCCTAGTACATTATGTGGGACATATGCACATGCAGTGGTTTGGCGATTCGATTCAAAATGGCTGACTGGCAGCCATCTTGTTTTTTGAAAATGTTGTATTTTGGACATGCTTTGTCAGTTTCCATTCAAACTTGGTACATAGATTATACATGTTAGAATACATGTCCATGATGATTTATTTCACAATTGGATCAAAGATGGCCGACTGGCAGCCATCTTGTTTTTTGAAAATGTCGTATTTTGGACATGCTTTGTCAGTTTTCATTCAAATTTAGTACATAGATCATACATGTTAGGATACATGTCCCCGACCGTCCGTGAGTTCCTGAGTCTGTCCGTCCGACCGTCCGTCCGTGTGTCAGTCTGTCCGTGCATCAGTCTATCCAACGTCATATTTCAGAATCCTATGGACCGATTCCGTTCATTCTTTGCATGTGCCTAGTACATTATGTGGGACATATGCACATGCAGTGGTTTAGCGAATCGATTCAAAATGGCTGACTGGCAGCCATCTTGTTTTTTGAAAATGTTGTATTTTGGACATGCTTTGTCAGTTTTCATTCAAACTTGGTACATATATTATACATGTTAGGATACATGTCTATGATGATTTATTTTACAATTGCATCAAAGATGGCCGACTGGCAGCCATCTTGTTTTTTGAAAATGTCGTATTTTGGACATGCTTTGTCAGTTTTCATTCAAATTTAGTACATAGATCATACATGTTAGGATACATGTCCCCGACCGTCCGTGAGTTCCTGAGTCTGTCCGTCCGACCGTCCGTGTGTCAGTCTGTCCGTGCATCAGTCTATCCAACGTCATATTTCAGAATCCTGTGGACCGATTCCATTCATTCTTTGCATGTGCCTAGTACATTATGTGGGACATATGCACATGCAGTGGTTTAGCGATTCGATTCAAAATGGCTGACTGGCAGCCATCTTGTTTTTTGAAAATGTTGTATTTTGGACATGCTTTGTCAGTTTCCATTCAAACTTGGTACATAGATTATACATGTTAGAATACATGACCATGATGATTTATTTCACAATTGGATCAAAGATGGCCGACTGGCAGCCATCTTGTTTTTTGAAAATGTCGTATTTTGGACATGCTTTGTCAGTTTTCATTCAAATTTAGTACATAGATCATACATGTTAGGATACATGTCCCCGACCGTCCGTGAGTTCCTGAGTCTGTCTGTCCGACCGTCCGTGCATCCGTCTATCAAACGTCATATTTCAGAATCCTGTGGACCGATTCCGTTCATTCTTTGCATGTGCCTAGTACCTTATGTGGGACATATGCACATGCAGTGGTTTAGCGATTCGATTCAAAATGGCCGACTGGCAGGCATCTTGTTTTTGTTTTTTTATGCGGTATCTTGGACCTGCTCTGTCAGTTTTCATTCAAATTTGGCACATACATGTACTTTATACATGTTAGGATGCATGTCCATGATAATTTGTTTCAAAACTCTGGTCAAGGATGGCCGATTGACAGTCATCTGACTTTTTGGCCTTACTACTATATTTCCGCAATTTATGTACCATTTTCATTCGTATTTGGCACATACATCATACATATCAGTGTGTTTCATAATCAGATCAAAGATGGCTGAATAACGGCTGTTTTTATTTTGGCCATATTACTATGACACGAAACACGTGTTTTGATGTAAATAAACAATCTGTTGTATACGCCACTTGGAACTCAAGTTTCAAGGACACGCTCGCGACAACCCCTCCGCTTTAATATGACGAGCACAAAACGAACTTAACGGGGACTGTGTCATTTTCAATGACTTGTTATAAAACATTCTCAATCTCCATTTTTCTTTTTGTCTATCTATAGTTTCTCTCGGGTATTTTCCAATTTTATTCAAACTGTGCAAAATGCTGATGCTGAAAAAGATCTAAGATGGTGGAAGAATACCCATGGAACAGGAATGTCTATGAATTGGCCAGCATTTGAGGTAATCGTGTAATCTGAGAGCATTCATAGTTTTGTTGGTTATTAACATTAGTCAATAGGAAGTTATGTCTATTTGGTTTCAAATTAACTTACAAACTATAGAAAAATACATTAAAATGTGCAAAATGGTGTTGAAATGGATTAATAGAGGCAATATAATGTTGGCATATACTCTAAATTATTATTATTCATTAGCTTATAGGTTCTGAGTCAACTTTTCACACCATGCTACAAAATGATGTGTTTATATCTTTTATTGTTTCCTCATGGCATTAGTATTTTCTGACGGTAATTCCAGCCTGATTTGAAATTTATATTTTTTGCAGGAATACTCTGAAGAACTGCATTCTATCAGCAGTAAAAGAAAGAATAGGGGTAACGTAGGTGGTGGAGAAGGTGTAATGTTGACCAGTGCGTCCTACAACCCAAGCGGCTCACAGGTGTCAAATAGCAGTGTTGGCAAGGAAGATTCAGGAATACACCCAGGAGAAAAGTAAGTTAACAGCTAGACCATTTTGTCATTCTGTATAGTATTGTATAACTGTCCATAGCCACTGTCGGTGTTTGTTAGCTGTGACTGTCAATGTGATATGTTTATAATATTTTCAACAATTTTTGCATTCAGGCTCAATTTTTTGGCCTGTTTCCTGCAGTACAAAATGCATTTTTAACCTACTAACTTTGGATCCTAAGCTAATACAACTAATGACTAATTAACAAAATAAAATAACACTATATTCTGTGATTATTAGTTGTCTAACAGCGCTCTTATTGTTACTTCATCATTGACCACTGTTATCATTGTTCTAGCAGCATTTGATCATTGCGTCCAGTTGTTATCTGAAATCATCCTATCATGACATATATGTAATCAAATCTGACTATATAAGAAGATAATATTCATAAGCAGTGTCTTTATCAGCTTGCATTATCAATAAAAAAATATTAAACACCGTATTTGCTCTTTTAGAAGTGTTCACTTCAAACAGAAATTACCTTTCAAAAAGTTAGCATAAATTGTTAGATGTGCTTTTCATGAACCTGAACGTGCACAACACAGTATGGTGGAGTGGTTGAACATACACGTACTTGCAGTGCGATGACTGGCATGATGTGGTAAAATAACATGACTATATTGCACGACATAGTATAGTGGAATGATTGAACATAAATGCAGTATGACGGGAAGACTCTCATGACATTTCACTGTACGGTAAAATGATTATGGCTCAACACAGTATACTGGAATGTCAGAATATGACATACCGGTAGTATGGAGCAGAATGGTTTAACATGACGCAATACAGTGGTATGGGTATGGGACAATACAATACAGTACTGTGTAACGACTAAGACATGACATGGTATGGTAAAACAACTATGATTCTCTACAAAACATAGCATAGCAAGCACTTCTACTGAGCAATTACGGTATCATTTTTTTTTATCTTAAATTCAATTCATTCCAGATATATACTTTTTTTACATATTGTTAGAATTCTTGGCTGAAATACAAAAGTAAATATAAACCAGTTTTCAAAATTCTCCTCTCAGACATTTCCTCTGCCAGTTTTTTCAGTGCTGTCTGTCTCACCGAATGTATATTTACACTGTTAACAAGTTTATTATTTTATTACAGTTCATTTTAAAATAATCATTTCACCTTTGCAAATATTATTTTATATTTGTAATTCATGTTCATCTTGTTCCATATTTGCATACATATAGCGAGTATTTCTCCTCGCAAAGCCAGAACCGGTTTAACGATTACAACACCTATACACAAAGTTACAGTCAACCATCACCTGAACCAGATAGTACTACAAGGTTAGTTGCAGTATCTACAAAAATCCTGCACCAATACCAACCACTTAAGTGTACTTTTCTATCTATCCACCTATTCTTTGCTTATTACTACCAAAAGGATTAAATTTGTTATATTTAACAGATATTAATGTCTCTTTTCAAACCTCCAAAATTTAGAGAATTTCTTATTTTGCATAATGTTTCTTTTCAAATCAAATGTGGACAAACATGAATATCAGATCGTACATCCCCGTAAAAGTTAATTCTTTACTATATTTTGAAAATTCAAGAGTCTTCATTAAATAGGCCAATTTTCATTTTTGCAGAACATCTGTGTGAACTCTGAAATCATTGGTGCTGGAATTGTTGTATATATTGTATTTCATCGGCCATATGCTTTCATGATTAACTTACATTAAATGTTTTGCTCTGGTGGTAATATCTTAGCATCGCATGTACCCATAGTTTTTAACTGTTTTCCTTCGTCACTTGCATTGCTTGTAATCATCTAAGTCAGGAGAAGTAGAAATGTATCTGACTGTCTTTTCTTGTCTTCACAGGTTTGTGTGATTTGTGTGTACATGTAGTTAATTTTTAATTCCTTTCTTCTTTCTGTTAGATGTAGGTACCGTAGTATCGTACTGCAGTCGTAACCAGTATACACATATACACAATAGGAGATTTTCAAACTTCTACGAGATCGTGTGTTATGCGAGAAAGATCCAGAAAAATTGAATGATTTTATTTTGAAAAAAAGAGAGAAACATGGCATTAAGATACCCTTACTTCATTAAAATTGACATCAAAGGTGTACATTACATGAAACTACCCATAACAAATGTGTATTTGTTGAATCCCATGCAATGTGTTTATCTGTTTTTACATTCAATTTCACGCATAACACATAATCTTGAGAAGTTAGGAAAATGGATTGTTATAGCCGCTCTATGCATACTTGATTAAGCTATCATCGTGGCTTAATTGTCACACCCTTCTTTTAAGGAAGCATTAAGGGAAAAATACTACTGTTTTGCGAAAATACATAAAAGTTTATCTCTCTTTTCTCAAATACATCTTTACAAGTGAACTGTTCGTCGCTTACTGTGTGTAGTGCAGTGGGTAATATATAGCCTATATAAATAATGATATATTAACTTGATAATGATAATAGTTTTCTATTATATACAATGTGTATTCAAACTGAAAATTAAATAAAACCCCAGATTGCTGAATTGAAAAATCATTAAAACTGAATATCAAATAGAAAGCCTGAATTAATGATTGCCAGTATTCAAACTGAAAATCAAATAGGAAACCAGAATGAATGCCTGCATTCAAACTGAAAATCATATAGGAAGCCAGAATGAATGCCTGCATTCAAACTGAAAATCAAATAGGAAGCCAGAATGAATGCCTGCATTCAAACTGAATATCAAATAGAAAGCCTAAATGAATGAATGCCAGTATTCAAACTGAAAATCAAATAGAAAGCCTGAATGAATGAATGAATGAATGAATGAATGAATGAATGATGAATGCCAACAATCAAACTAAAAATCAAATAGAAAGCCTGAATGAATGAATGAATGAATGAATGGCAGTATTCAAATTGAAATTCATATAGGAAGCCTGAATGAATGAATGTCAGTATTCAAACTGAAAATCATATAGAAAGCCTGAATGAATGAATGCCAGCAATCAAACTGAAAATCAAATAGGAAGCCTGAATGAATGAATGCATGCCAGCAATCAAACTGAAAATCAAATAGGAAGCCTGAATGAATGAATGAATGCCATTATTCAAACTGAAAATCAAATAGGAAGCCTGAATGAATGAATGAATGAATGAATGCCATTATTCAAACTAAAAATCATATAGGAAGCCTGAATGAATGAATGGCAGTATTCAAACTGAAAATCTTATAGGAAGCCTGAATGAATGAATGTCAGTATTCAAACTGAAAATCATATAGGAAGCCTGAATGAATGAATGCCAGCAATCAAACTGAAAATCAAATAGGAAGCCTGAATGAATGAATGCCATTATTCAAACTGAAAATCAAATAGGAAGCCTGAATGAATGAATGAATGCCATTATTCAAACTGAAAATCAAATAGGAAGCCTAAATGAATGAATGAATGAATGCCATTATTCAAACTAAAAATCATATAGGAAGCCTGAATGAATGAATGCCAGTATTCAAACTGAAAATCATATTGGTAGCCTGAATGAATGCCAGCAATCAAACTAAAAATCATATAGGAATGAATGCCATTATTCAAACTGAAAATCAAATAGGAAGCCTGAATGAATGAATGAATGAATGGCAGTATTCAAACTGAAAATCATATAGGAAGCCTGAATGAATGAATGAATGAATGAATGCATGCCAGTATTCAAACTGAAAATCATATAGGAAGCCTGAATGAGTGCCAGCATTCAAACTGAAAATCAAATAGGAAGCCTGAATGAATGAATGAATGAATGAATGAATGAATGAATGTCAGTATTCAAACTGAAAATCATATAGGAAGCCTGAATGAATGAATGTCAGTATTCAAACTGAAAATCAAATAGGAGGCCTGAATGAATGAATGTCAGTATTCAAACTGAAAATCAAATAGGAAGCCTGAATGAATGAATGTCAGCATTCAAACTGAAAATCAAATAGGAAGCCTGAATGAATGAATGAATGTCAGTATTCAAACTGAAAATCATATAGGAAGCCTGAATGAGTGCCAGCATTCAAACTGAAAATCAAATAGGAAGCCTGAATGAATGAATGAATGAATGAATGAATGGCAGTATTCAAACTGAAAATCATATAGGAAGTCTGAATGATTGAATGAATGAATGAATGAATGTCAGTATTCAAACTGAAAATCATATAGGAAGCCAGAATGAATGCCTGCATTCAAACTGAAAATCAAATAGGAAGCCAGAATGAATGCCTGCATTCAAACTGAATATCAAATAGAAAGCCTAAATGAATGAATGCCAGTATTCAAACTGAAAATCAAATAGAAAGCCTGAATGAATGAATGAATGATGAATGCCAACAATCAAACTAAAAATCAAATAGAAAGCCTGAATGAATGAATGAATGAATGGCAGTATTCAAACTGAAAATCATATAGGAAGCCTGAATGAATGAATGTCAGTATTCAAACTGAAAATCATATAGGAAGCCTGAATGAATGCCAGCAATCAAACTGAAAATCAAATAGGAAGCCTGAATGAATGAATGCCAGCAATCAAACTGAAAATCAAATAGGAAGCCTGAATGAATGAATGCCATTATTCAAACTGAAAATCAAATAGGAAGCCTGAATGAATGAATGGCAGTATTCAAACTAAAAATCATATAGGAAGCCTGAATGAGTGCCAGCATTCAAACTGAAAATCAAATAGGAAGCCTGAATGAATGAATGAATGGCAGTATTCAAACTGAAAATCATATAGGAAGCCTGAATGAATGAATGTCAGTATTCAAACTGAAAATCAAATAGGAAGCCTGAATGAATGAATGAATGGCAGTATTCAAACTGAAAATCATATAGGAAGTCTGAATGAATGAATGAATGAATGAATGTCAGTATTCAAACTGAAAATCATATAGGAAGCCTGAATGAGTGCCAGCATTAAAACTGAAAATCACTGCTGATCTGCACTGGCTCGGAAGATGAATTCTGATAAAAAAACAAAAAACTTGTGGCGTTGAATGCACGTTCATTCTCAGTAATGTTATGCAAATTAGAAATTCAAACTAGCTAATCATTTACAACCTTCCGAGCCAGTGCAGATTAGCCCGAAAATCAAATAGGAAGCCTGAATGAATGAATGCCAGCAATCAAACTGAAAATCAAATAGGAAGCCTGAATGAATGAATGCCATTATTCAAACTAAAAATCATATAGGAAGCCTGAATGAATGAATGTCAGTATTCAAACTGAAAATCATATAGGAAGCCTGAATGAGTGCCAGCATTCAAACTGAAAATCAAATAGGAAGCCTGAATGAATGAATGCCAGCAATCAAACTGAAAATCAAATAGGAAGCCTGAATGAATGAATGCCATTATTTAAACTAAAAATCATATAGGAAGCCTGAATGAATGAATGCCATTATTCAAACTGAAAATCAGATAGAAAGCCTGAATGAATGCCAGCAATCAAACAAAAAAGCAAATAGCCTGAATAGATGCCAGCAATCAAACTGAAAATCAAATAGGAAGCCTGAATGTGATTAATTTAACTGATATGTACTGTATGAGGTCACTATCTTGAACATTGAAGATTGTGGCTCACATGCAGTTAATAATATCAGTGAAATTAATCACATTTGCTTTAGAATAACTTGTGTGCCAGATGACTGTGATTTATACTTTTCAAACACATCACATATAATTGTCTCAAAATCCCAATATTTCCATGAGTTTTGTGTCAGATGACAGATGCATACCTTCAATACTTACAGCCACACTTGCAACATATTTGAAACGTTTTATTTGAACTATTAACAGTCATGATGTAGAGGAGCCTGACAGGAATCCATTTCAAGATGACTGGGACCAAGACGAGACTGGTGTACCGGTTAGAGCCATTTATGACTATGATGGTGCCGAAGCTGACGAACTGTCTTTCAAAGCTGGTAAGTTTAAATTGTTGCTGAAAGTCTCCATGGATAGTGGAAATGATTGGCGAAATAAACGTGTCGATTTTCTGACTGAATATTCACTAGTGACTGACAACAGCACTTTGAGTTTGGAGATAAGCTGCTGGGATAGGTTAATTCATGTCACATTCTAGTGGCTAACTCAACACACAGAATGGAACACATAACCCTTCTTGTGATTGGTCAATTATTGTTTCTCTGCATTTTCGGAAGCACTGACCTTTTCAAGCAAAACGTGAGATTTCATATTTGTATGTTTGACAATTCCGTAAGTTTAAATTCCATGTAATAATACCAAATATCACTACATATTCATTAGTGGAAGCATGCAGTTCACCCATCATATTCCATATTTGTTTTGCAGGGGATGTGTTCACCAAGCTAGAAGACGAGGATGAACAAGGCTGGTGTAAGGGAAGGATAGGCAACAATGTAGGACTGTATCCAGCCAATTATGTACAGAATATATAACGAGAATTATATCCTCGATGATATACCACAGTAAAATCTACTGCAACTATTCTATTTTTGTTTGTATACCTTATATAGTCATTATTTACCATAACTGTATATGCATTGTTTTTATTATAATTATTTGCATCATTTGCATGATGGTTCCATACTCGATGAAGCCATTATATTTGGTATACTGTATCTGTATCATATACAGTAATTATTACAATATTTGTTCAATTCAGTCATTGGCTGGTTAATACAGTTTATGATTTATTAACTGTTATTTACTAGCTTATCTTCATATGAGCAGGTCTGTATTTGTTGAACTAAATTTCTTGGCATACATGCATGTATAAACAGTTGGTGTAGTATAAGGGTACATAATAATCTCTTGATAATACAATTTTCGTGATACAAATTGTACATACCAAATACATTCTTGATGAATAAACTATACAATGACCTCAATGATTTATACTTACACAGATTGCCTAAATATCTCGAAAGTTCAAGTTAGCAAACTAGTACAAGTAAGCACAAGCTCAACATGGCCGCACATTTTGTTGTACCCACATAAACAAACTATGACATCATTGTATGCTGCTTCTTGATAATTCTTTATTGCACAAAACAAAGAAATCACACAATCTTAGTTAGTCAAAATCTTAGTTGTAAGAGGGCAGAAAATGTTTCAGCCGTTGTCGTTTTGCGCTCAATACAATCAATGATGATTGTTGAAAGTTGTTCAGTAATGTTACTTTATTGACAAATAGTTGATGTTGTATCATACTTGTGTCCCATTAAAAAATTATTTGGCATGAACTGATTTTATCGCTATGATTGTATTTTCAAGATAATACTAGACACCTCTATTCTACACCAATGCCAGAATTAATAAATTCCTAACATTATTAGGCTAGTTAGGTTCTGACAATTGTGAATGAAGATTTGGTCAGTATCATGAATACAGCTTTAATTAGCATACCGATAGTGACATTATTGTGATAAAAAACAATTGTTCATTAATATGATCATGTGTTTGTACATTATTAAAAGTCCTACTGATATTTGATCACATCTATCTTGAACTTTTTATGTTTTTCATTTTTATGTTTTCCTCTCAAAGATGCCACTAGAAAAACCATGGTTACTTGTATACCATTTGTGTCTATGTCTTAATCATCATGTGACTAATGATTTGTCTTTATATACATGTAATCTTACTCATCATTTGTCATTAACCTGAACAAAAACCCATTGTGCCTGCCTTAATACTAATACCTAATGCTCTGTAAACATGCTTTTTAGTTGAAAATGATTATGAAAACATAAGTTCTATTAAATTGGACAACATGTTATCAAATTGAAAGTTATTAAAGTTAATTCAAATTGCAGTACTTACCAAAAATTGCCATAGAGCTAGGGTGTACTTTAATTTTCCTCATTGTTTTCCCGATCACCTAAACAACAATGCTCATCATCTGTGATGCGATACCCATGTTTGAGTCACACTATCTGTTCATCTGTTAAATATTTTAAATGACTTATAGCAGAGACTGAAATAAATTGAGACATTGTAATATTCCTAGGAACATTATAGTCTTTAATGTTTGTTATGACTTTGCCTTCAACAACACTCATTTCCATTTACTAAAGTTCCACTGTATTGGATAGATTTGAAATAATTTGAAAATGATTGTGTCCAGGAGCAGTGGCTTGTTAAAAGTGCCCAAGCCAAAACAAACACTGCTGTTAGTGTTCCTAGGATTGTTGCAACGGAGATAGATGAAAAGGCGATTTTTCTCGATGCCCACTATAACTGGTCATAATGCATTGAAAATTAATGACATTTCCAAAGGTACCATATGCACATTGTTTTGGGAGTTTTGAGCATTTGGGATTGGAAAATTTCTTCACATGTGGATGGTAATCACATATTGCAGTATCTATTGTACTTGATATTACTAAGGTACGGACAACATCAAAAGTTCAATGTAGGATAAAAAACTTAATTCCTTTAGTTTTTTCCCAAACTCCTCCACCCCCCACTGAAACTTAATTAATAAATATTGATCATGCCGTCAGACTACATTCACCATTAAATACAAATTAATAATCGGACAGTAGTATGGCATAGCAGTTGGTTCTAGGTCAATGCCCTGAAATTTACCTCATTTGACGCATGTATTTACACTCGGACCAAACCATTTTCTTGTCTTGGATATTTTTTTTTTCATTTTCTGTTATTTTTGTCCATGAGTGGATAGAAACAAAACAAACTACAAATACTCCAAGATTTTTTTGACTTCATTAAAAAATAAAATCGTTTTGTAGGATGGAAACTTTTTGAGGTCAAAACTCCCCACCTCCAAACTAAAGGAAATAAGTTTTTTATCCAACATCAATCTTTTGACGTTGTCCCTGATAAAACTGCCAAAATATAAAATTCCTGGTGTCTTTTTCATTATAGGCTCTAATAGTGTAAGAATTCCACTTATTTCTGGTGGGATGCATATTTTGATTTGGTGGAAAATCTTTTACATAATTGTATATATTCTGTTACAATTAAGTGTTTTTTATCACGAGAAAACTGCAACGTGACCATCTATGCTTGGATATCCTTCAAACAAATTATTGGTTTCCTGTTTCTTTAGAATCAGACAAGGTCACATATTCTAAAATAAACAATGATCACATTAATAGTCAAAATAAGAATTTTATGTTGTGCCATTATATTTCGCACAGGAATATGTTTGTTTCTTTTATTCACAGTTAATTTTATATCACGTGTAATAATCCAGTACTTGGTTTGTTAGTTCGCTTTTACAAGCTGTATAAATGCTTTAGAGCTGGTCTCAATTCTCATCACATAATTCACCAAAATTTGGGTTCATGATTTTCCTTTGACATATGATATCAAAAGTAGACCTAAGTAACATCTACTGTGAACTGTTCATTTTCGAGAAAGCCAAATTTTCAAACACTGAAAAATTCCACTTTATTTAGCAAGAACTACTGAGTCTTGCTTGAATTTCAGTTGTTAAGAATACTTAGTTATCTATATTACCTCGTTAACTTATTTGCATAATCAGGGATAAATCCCAAACTATGAATCTGTGATGAATAAATTGGGAAAGGTTTCTAAGCAACCATCATGTATTTTTATTTAAATTATATATTTATGGCTAAAAAATTACCTTTTTTGTGAACAGATATTGGATTTTTTTTTACTTATTTTTTTGCCATGTGAAGGAATGTTTACTTAATGTTTTGGTAAGTGTGTGGTGCGAATGATGTCCCATACTTAATTCATTCATTGATCTGGAATCAAACTTTAAATCAAGTATCGTATCATATAATACATGTATTTCATTTATGTGGACTGGGTAGTACATGTGTTCCAACATTATACCCAAGTATTTTGGTACATTGTACAGTAGCTATTGTAAATAATCTTATCTTCGTGGTCATCATGTTTTACGTAATTAATGCTATTCTATATTTTGAACAGTTTATTTTATCAGTATTAGTTGAGAACCACTCAAGCAAAAATAAAAATTATGTATTCTCTGAGTGTTGTAAGATTATTTCATGGCTTGTACATACATTGAGAATTGAATATTATTTTTTTAATATTCATCTTGATTGTATGAAGTTATGCAATAATTGCTCAACCATGTGCCCTATATATTTTGATAGGTTTAGTCCCAGTAATTGAGGAATTGTGTATGATCACTCCATAGTAATGGAAGGATGTTAAAAAAATACTAACAAGATATGTATGTATATGTATGAAAATAGCGAGTATTTGTGTACTTGCAAGCTGTTGATAAAATAGAAAATATTTATAGCTAGATTTTGAAGAAAATTGGGGAAAAAATAGAAATAAATGTGTACTTGTGTTGTATACAATGAATTCAAGTGAGACTCTTGCCACACAGCAAAAAAAAGACATTGGATTTACTTTAGATTGGTATTAATAACAGTCTCAGTTACATTTAAAAACTTTGAGTGTGTTAAACATAAAATTGCCATTTGAAATATATTAACATGTATTGAATCATCAAGTACTAGAGGTCAAATTTCTGGTAATGTTTAGGGATATTGTTTATATTTGAACTACACATTGTCTGGCAATGCATTTTGTGATTTTTGTGGTGTTGTGATCTGACCACTCAACATTCTGTCCATTGTAATAAATTTTATATTTCATGGAATATAAAGTTCACTGTAATCATTGTAATTGTAATATAATTACTGCCTTGTAATCTTAATATCCTGGTTACTTGCGTGTGGTAATTGTGATATTCTGGTTTATTCTGGTATTTCTGATTGTAACTGATTACTGAATCACAGGAACTGTAATATTCCACTTACTGACTTGTAGGGATAAAAAATACTAGCATTATATGAAAAATCTGGTTGCTGACTTGCATTAAATGTAATATTCAAGTCTATGTGGTAATATTCATTACTTGCAATATTCAGTTTAATGACTCAGTAATAGTTATATTCAGGTTACTGATTCAGTAACTGTAAAACTAAGGTTACTGTAATCGTAAGGTTCTGGTTACAGAGTCAGTAATTGTAAAATTAAGGTTACGGTAATCGTAAGGTTCAGCTTACTGACTCAGTAATTGTAAAAGTAAGGTTAAGATAATCGTAAGGTTCAGCTTACTGAGTCAGTAATTGTAAAATTAAGGTTACGGTAATTGTATGGTTCAGCTTACTGAGTCAGTTATTGTATAAGTAAGGTTACGATAATTAGTAATCGTACTCAAGTTACATACTGTGGAATACTTTATTTTCGCTGGAATTAATTTTCGCTAAAAAGACTTTTTGGGCATTTTGTATGGAATTTATTTTCACTGATTTTTGATGAGTTTAATGTGAAATATGGGAAAAAAAGTATATTCGCTGGATTTTATTTTCATTGAATCGTCCCTTCCACGAAAATAGCGAAAATAAATTCTAAGCGAAAATAAAGTATTCTACAGTACTCACTATAATCATTCAGATTCCTGGTTGTGGACTGTTCTCATATCACATTATAGTCTTGTGGTACAAATTTATAAGAGTAATTAAAATAAGATACTTTAATAACAATGGTTTCTTGGTGTGTTTTGTTTGATTCATCTAGATGTAGGGAGAACTACTTTGTCTACTCTTTTAGCTCCATGGTCAAATAAAAGTAGAATGCAAGGCCCCCATCACAGATGCTACATGAGTAGTAACTGTTTCATTTATCATGAATGGTAACTATAATAACACAATCTGCTGCACCAAATGCATCTATTATGATAGGGGGCACTATGATGGCAATTACATATGTTTTCTTCAGACACGTGGTCTAATGCCATTGAAGATGCTGAATCTGACCACAGTCATTCTATAGTATAAACAAATTTTGACTTTTGAAATGCGCACAAGGGCATCTTGTGCAACAAACAGAACTAGGTATGCTTTGCGGAATGGCATATGGCACACTGTTTATCATTCACATCTTTAAACAATAGCTCTTTCCGGACCTGTCTATAGAGGGAGACATGCAGTTTATTGGTGGAACCTTGCTGTGTAGTTGATAGGTCCTTTGCTTTGCAAGGGGAAGATCCAAGTTCAATTTCCATGCTAGGAACTCATTTATTTTACTTTATTTCAATTTTTTTACTTTTGAATGGGGAACTTTATAATTTTCATGTGCTTTTTCTTTGAATCATTTTTTTTTTTGCCATTTTCTTTCTTTTTCTTATTATTTTGAATATTAATAATAATAACTTTATTACACATCCATCTGTGGGTTTAGTAAGGTAAAAAATGATTACAAAAGACAAATAAAACAAGACAAACTAAAACACTAAAAATAAAATACACTGAAATTCAACAAAAAAAAAGAAATAAAAATTAGAAAATCTCTGATGAAAAATTGATTAATATCAGCAGCAAGGTTCTCCCTCCGTTCCTGTAGCATAGACGGTTTTACGGGGCGGGGTTGCTAACCCCACGCCCAGCTCTCCTTTCTAATCCGGGCTTAGGACCTGCTATGGCAGAGTTATTTTCTCCCAGACCACAGCCCTTTAATTTTTTGTTCAGTACCTTAAAGTTTAACGTTTTCAATGAATTTAATAAAAAACATCTACTAGAACTGTTTACTGACCATGGTCAGTGGTGGTACCAATTAGGGCTAGACCATTCAGCAAAGCAGGGATGGATGTTCAGCCTGCCCTTAACTATACGGGACAAGTCATGTGTAATTTAACTATGTTCTAAAAAAAGAAGCGACGTAAACAAAACAAAAATCTGTTGCTCGTAAGGCCAGACATTGTGTTATCCCTTGTTTCGCCAACCCACCAAATGAGCAGGAGTCGTAAATGAAATAAAAATAAAATTTTATTTCAGCGTAATTTCTCGCGCCCGCCGACTTGTAAGTGCAAAAAATTGCTAAAAAAAACTTATTTTTATCTTCATTTTTTTCCGCCCGCCGCATTACAAACCCAAGTTGCATTTTCGTGGGAGTATCATGATCAAAGTTCGGTACTTTGTCTCGCTCAGATGAGAAACAAGGTTGTACCTGGAATAAAATTTCAATTCATTACTTCTCTCCGATCAATGATCTCACTTACAATTCTGTGAGAATCACACAAATCTAATGGAAAAAAGAATTAATTTTAATTTTTTTCCGCCCTCCTCAAAAAAATTGCCTTATAAAAATTCGAGAAACAGGGAATAAAAAAAAGTCTGGCCTAACTTGAAGTTCGGTTAACTGTTAAAGTTCGAGTTACTGATTATGGACGTTCAATAAAACAAAAATATATGTTGCCCGTAACTCGAAGTTCTGTTTAAACTAGTAATTGAACATCTTGTTACAATTTGGGCGTGGTTACGCAAAAGTGGTCGTTTCTAAAATACTGGCGTATCCTTTTTTAACTCTATGACAGTAACTCGAACAATTCAACGTCCCACTCCTGATAATGTGGTGATCCCTAACACAAGCGCCACCTACGGTGGGAATGAGATGCATATTCTTCTTTACAAAGAATATATAGCGTCAATCCAGTACATATGTAATTACAAACTATTGACCATAACTTTATGAGTATACGTTGGCGCTGAAATTAACTTTTATATATGTTCATCACACAACGAAAACCACGACTCTGAATATGAAAACGAGGCTGTAATTTACGTAAATACACGAAAGGGATTTCCCCTATTCGGCGGTCACCAATGATTTCCTGGAACTGCTATCAAAGGTGGATGTTGTGTTGTTCTCATGTATACGCGATGTCATTGTTCAGTTTGTCTATTGTTTTCAGCTTTTGACATCGGCACGAGGAACTGTATTTGTCTGTTTTCAACATGAATTGAGTGCACGCCGTGTACGCGGGCAAACTGTCGATTATTTCTTGTAACTATTCAGTATTGGTCTTCGGCGTTAATTTAAAAGGAGAGCTGCATATCTCAGAATTTTACCATGGAGACATAGGACATCAATGTCTATGTTATATGCATTATTAATATATATTTTTTTAATTTCAATCTAATTCGTCTGCTTCGAGATTGGGTTCACTGGAGTAGCCCCGTAAGTTGTTTATACTGTTTATTCGTATTTTGAGTCAACGGTAGGTAACGCCGTACTTATGTCATACTTACGTTAAGGTATGTACAATCATTCACCAACCAACCATTCACTTGCAGAAATGTATTGACACACGCTCATAAAATTTACAGACCGTCCCATGGATTAAACCATATTACTTATGTCATCATCCTCATACAGTATTGCGAAACAATAAAGATAAATAAAAGGTGTTCCACTCGGGGACAGTCCCTTTTTGTCCCCATTTGTGTACCTGCATCTGTAAAATCGTGAAAAAATACTGCTGTGGGTTTTAGTCAAGGTAATACCCAAACTCACAACAAAATAAACAATGATAACACATGCAAGATATGTGTCCGTGACGGAACACAGTTAAACAATTTTTAACACCTAACACCCCGCCCACCCGGCACCTACTATCACCGTCCACCCCGTCCACACCGACACCTACTATCACCGTCCATCCCGTCCACAGCGGCACCTACTATCACCGTCCACCCCGTCCACACCGACACCTACTATCACCGTCCATCCCGTCCACACCGGCACCTACTACCACCGTCCACCCGTCCACACCGACACCTACTATCACCGTCCACCTCGCCTGTCAAGTGGCTTCAATGACGTCAGCAATGTAGAATGTTTTTCAAGACCAAGGAAATGAAATGTTCATATATTGGTAGTCATGGCTACCGACATAGGTGTGCCTTGAATATTTATCTTATGCAATAAATAAATTTGGTTGACATTTTTGATACTCCTGCTACTATAATTGTGAAGTAAATCGTGCTGTTGTTCCCGCCATTATTTGGATTCTTGCAGCTACGGTATAATCACCGTGGTCACCGTGACACTTTAGGGGGTTCACACATGATTGACAATTCCCAACATGTTTTGAATCTGAACGGTGTACATTATGTTTCAACTTGGGATTCAAGCTTCATCTTTAAGTGCTGTAATTGATGCTGATTGACGGTTTCAACAAGGATCTTGAATGAATTCAAATTGCTTACCAAAGTATTTGTGTTGTATTGAGATCCTGGGTTGAGATCATTGGTTTGTGTTATTGCGCCCGCAACGTCTAATTTGATAGACCAGTGACGATGTCACAGTTTGTTTACATAATGTCGGTTCCATAAATAATTATTATTCATATCGTCCTTGGCGGGTTATATATACGCTATTATGCCAGGTTACAGCATATGATTATGGACACTCTAGAACGCCCATTTGCCATTTAAAAACAGCCATGGCACAACGCGCCTCAAACATCGGACCAAGGGACTAAGGGATGGAAAATTTGAAATCTGGGGGAGGGCATGCCGAGCAATGCATTTTTTCACCCTATCATTGCTTTACAAATTTGTTTTCCCACTTGCTGGAAGATAAAATTGTTTCTATACAGTTGCATATTAACATTTATAATTAAAAGTTTCTGTTGTCACGTGTTGCAGTGATAACAACCATACATTTGATGTTCAAGCCAAGGGAATACACTAATATACAAATGAACTTTCTTTTCAGAAGTTCCATACTTCTTTCAAAGTTTTCTACTTACCGTTGGAAGTCAGTGAGTACTCAAAGACGTTATCAACAACCAATCTTTTGAGTTTAATACCAAAGTTTCATCTCACGTACATTATACATTTTTTTTATAATTACTATAATTACTATTTTTTTGGCGTTACAATTATTTTGCTGCAAGAATGTGTTTTTTTCGGTGACTTTCACCTTTTCAACCTATACTTAGAGCACTGAAACTAGGTAAATTCAGGAGGAAGGTTCCCGGATAGACTGAGTAGACACACGACACACGAATATGTCTACCTGTAATGCGCGAATCTGATTGGCCGTCATAGTCAAGAGGTATAATAATATCCAATCACCTCACAGTTTTGCTGTCCCAGCTGTCAATCTGTTATTTCACATTTATATAGTGTAACTGACATATTACTGTTTGTTATCTTAGATTGTTTTAATCTAGGCTTGGAAGAGATTTCAAATGATATAATGCCTGTTATTGTATTTTTATGGAAACTGTCGCAAACACTTTTTGCCTAATATTCGGTCAAAATATTATTTTGTACCACACAAAATACCGTCGTTGACTGCTGCCTACTATGCATACTGTTAAATACTAATTTAATATTAAATATTGCCAAGCCTTTTTTAACAAATTCCATTAAGATTATAAGTAGGTCTCTACTTCACATAAATGCATTAAATCGCTATCAGTGTTACGTATTAACCGCATAGAATAAGAAGATTACTGTTCAAACTATCTCTCATTATCAGATTATGTTTAACGCCCGAAAGCCACCACTAAAGTTTATCAGAGAAGAATATTATTTCTCAGACTAGCTATCTCCTAGGGTTAAATTCACATGCTATTGTATGTAATGAAATGGAATAGGCGATATAGTAGTACAATGCAATCAATGTGAAAAAAAGAATCCCAATAGTTTTTTAGAATCTAAATCACATATCTAACGTCTACACAATCCCCTGTTAATCATTGTCATTGTGTATGTATACTATGTCATATAAAACACATAGCGGTAAATATCATGTAAGACATTTTCCAAAGAATCTGTACAATTTATTTTGAAAGAGAAACACTACATAAAAAAATATGTACAAGTGGTGCCACAGTGACCACCATTATACTTTATAGAGGCAATGGAAATAACTTCGAGTATTTTTGTTTATGTTTCAATAATTGTATCTCGAAAAGAACAATATAACGTGATTTATCGTATAATAAAAATGTAGTTTTGGCAGCAAACATAGCAGTATTCGTTCGTTAAAATACAGAAAACTCGAATGTAATTAAAATGAATAATTCATCCAATGAATAGTGATATGTTTAAAAGCAAAACAGTATTATTATTATTATTATTATTATTATTTAATAATATATCACACCCCAATGTTTAAAACAAGATGCAAAATTATGTAAAAAACATACTTGAAGCTGTCCCTATCGCATCTTAAAAATAGAAAAAATATATTTACTATGTAAACTTGGATGGAAAAAGGAACAAAAACACTGCCACTAAACAGCGTATACTGCATGGTGAGGTAAAAATGTACAAAATATAGGTTTTTTGAGTCTGGACTAATATACATGCAATCTAGATATACTTAATATATCTCAGAGTCTGACAAATTCTCGTAATAGTGAAATGGCAGTACTATAATTATGACAATTCCTAAGATTTGACTGAATTTGGTAGAAATGTTCCCGTGCTCATTGTCGATATTAAAATGAGAGCACGTGTCGTGTTTGAAGGCACACTTATTCACAGAGAGCGAGAGAGACTGGAATGTCAAGACTACAGTAGGATTCAAGTTTGTTAACGCAATATGCCGATGGTGGAGTTCTGTCAACACAGCCTAGTTAGTGGCTTCAAAACGTCCACCACGTAATGTCATCAAACTCTCGGCTAATGTTCTTTGTACACATTTTTAAATAAATTAAAAAAAACATTTGATGAAAAATAACTTTTCAGGAATTCATCCAAAGACACGTCGATATAATACCGACTTTCACCGGAATTGTCATCAATACTCGTCATTACGAGTACTGTAATAAATAAAATGATAATAATGTTTGGTCATTATTCAAATAAAATCTTTAAGTGACTTGATTTATTGTGTTATGTTGACTGTGTGATCCGATATATACTAAAAAGGTCTGTACACAATCTGGACGCCATCCCTAGGGGAAGGGGCGTTTGCGATACGAATTAATTCAGTCGCGAACCCCTACAAATGTGACATATAAAGTCATCCAAATGTTTCCAGACTAGATGGAATATAGAATACTTGTAGTATATTGTCCACTGGATAATGCGGAATTATGGTCTCTTGGGATAGTTATTTGATTCATCTAAATCAAATTACTAGTCGGCCGATCGCCCGACAGCTGAATGTGCCAGTCACAGACTGAGTAGCCACGTTCACATTCACTCGCATTACTGAACACGTTCTTGTCTCTGCTCTAATGAAGTCTGAACACGCGATTACCCAAAAAGAACACCTTAAACTCGGTTGCCATTAACTGAACGGTATTTGGGTGACTAGAAAGAGTATATTTCCAGCGCCATTATCTGTAGATCCTTCTATGGCTTGACAAATTGGTAAACAAGTCGTTGCGAAACGTCAGTTTTCTTTATGATTCCTTTCTTATAATACTGTCTGATGGAACGGCTAAGTTTATCGTAGTTCATGGCTGGTCGGTTTTTGCGTGTACCCCAAAGCTTGGCCACTTCAACGGAATCTTCAATTTTGAAAATACCTATCAAAAACCAGATTACATTACGTTATATACTAGTAGATTAATGTTATTTTGTTCAGTTATATCGATGTTAGCTACTGAAAAAATTACAAGGGAAGTGAGTATATTCGGATTTTGTTTTTCATGACAATGACCATACTCTGACTTTAATGGGTCATTTCCCTTTTTATGTTTCATTTCATGAATACGCAAATAGATGTTGAGCAACTGACCCTGAACGATAAATAGTATTCCAATATCGAAAAAATCTAATTTATTCAAATTTTCTTTTTAATTGAACATGTATTCTGTTTTGTATATCCGAGATATCATCTACCCCGGAGTATGGTACCACTATACCTTCTTCCCTATTTAACCACCGTATACATCCACCGTATCGTTCAGGCTGTAGAAGTAACTCTTTCAAGAACTGCCAAAGATGGATGTTGGTCGTATGATTCGGCGTCATTGATGCATGAGACGCTCCTGGTGACTGTACCGACTCGTCTAAAAAGTATAAAACAAACAAACTTGTATGTGTCCTGGACAACTAGAATTTTGATGCACGAAATAATGCTTATATGGATATGAAATCATGATGACAGGCTACGCACATTTTCACATTATTAATGTAGCTGGTCTTGCTCAACGATTTTGAAAGCATAACATGGTGTGATGAGATATTACTAGCACCAGACCTAGGCGTATAGCGACTCGGAGTACTAGAGATTTATGTTGATTGATTTACCACAATGTGACCATTGGCAATGACAATTACAGTAATCTCGATATTATACATATCATTACTTACCATCACTAGCCGAGTCTGTCCCAGATGTATCCAATCTTGGACTCATCGATGTGTCCATATATTCTTGATCTAATAAAAAGGTGCAAAAGTTATTACACGTTTAGATTACGTCAGGTCTACAGGAACGCTGATCACGATTACTCTAAATAAAACGCTAGTAAGATTTTCCAAGAAAGGTGGACGAGTGACAGCGTCTCATCTCGTTGACAAATTAATTTAATTGACAAATGTATTGTTTTTGTTACAAATAACATGAGATGCGAATAAAGATTGCTTACCTTGAAAAAACGTGGCGTTCGTTGTCTGTCGGAACGACTGCTGTTCATTGACATTCATCTTCGCTGCTGAGAACAGAGAAATTGTAATGAACATATAGTCAGTACACCAGAGAAGCGGAAAAAGTAAACACATATGTTATCGAGTTTTACGATTTGAGAAACTTACCGATTCTCCAAATATCCAACTGTGCATGTATAATGTCGCCACAATGGGGCGCCCTCGCCCGAAAGTCGTCTTCCGAAAGCATACAAAGATTAATACCGTTCATTTTAAAATAATCAAAATTAATAGGAGGTATGTTGTACTCGTGTATTGTCCAAAGAAGCCACTTCTCCACATGATCTATCTTCCAATATGTCGGATCTAAGGATTCGATAAAATGTATATAAATTTATTCTCTAGTTCTCTAGTACAACTTTGCAACATTTGAAAATATGCAAAAAAATATGCCACGAACCTGGGTCTCATTCTTAAAGGACGGTAAGCGTCGCGCCATGCATGCGCGAGATATATGGGTCTCATATAAACAAAGATGGCGAATTTGACCGTTGCGCAGATCAACGAGTACAAACTGAGACGTTTCCAAGCTTTAAAGCGCGGTGGTCGTCGCGCAGCGCGTGTTCGAATTTCATGTAAATAAACGAACAGGACGCGACACGACGACTGCCGCCATTTAATTAGGTAATTTTAGGTGATTGGAAGGTATCGAAGGAGTCACCGGTAGTATTCAGTGCAAGTCACGCCCAGGTCAAACCTCATACTTGTAATTTCCATTTGAAGAGCGCAATTGATTGTGTGAAAATCAATGTTTATCAACACAAATGTCGCACATGCGCAGCGCGACGACCACCGCGCTTTAAAGTTTATTTGTTTTCAAATATATCGCGCCCAATAATATGCTACTAATATTTACCAATTGGAAGATCCAACAAACGACACGCCAGGCATACATCTCTGATTACTTCGCGTATAACCAATGAGTGGACTTTCTCCAACTCGGCATCCAATGCCGATCCCTGGTCCATATCACAGTATTGGGCGTCGCTGTATGGATCAGACGCCATGACGTCACCTTCCCGAACACGAACAGCTTGTTCGCCGTGAATCTCAGAACTGGAGTCCAGGAAAGCCTCGATTTCGGGGAGGCATGTCGTGGCATCTTGGCTATCGCCACTGTTTTCGTACTCGCAGGGGTAATTCCCCATCTGTAAAAAACACAAAGTCGGTTACTTTTTGATTGTGTCGGCATTGATGTTATACAATATACAATTAGACTTTTTTTGTATATTACTTTTCTGTCAACAACTGAATATTACCTTCTTGATGCTTCGAAGAAATAAGTAAATTCATTTCGAGTCAACCCGGAAATATTATTTATTATCTACTCAAACAAGATGTTTTGATTGCAATTTTTTGGAAAGTCAGTTGAAAAAATGTATCCCGAACTTTTCGAAACCTTCCCCGATTTCCTAAAAGGTCAGCGGAAATACGTGATATCCGTACTCCTCTCGTGTCACACGCAGTGCTGATAAAGTGTTTCCATTTTGTTTTATTCCCTGCTTTCAAAGCTCTAAAGTAATCAAAGACAATGATAACATAACTATATATTATGATGCATGTTGTGGTGGAAATTAACTTTTATTAATATTTCATTTCTAAAAAAAATGACAGCGTTGGGCAGCATCATTGTTGATCATAACACTGTGTATGTGAAAACCGCGGGAAAGACAACGTTTTGCATAATAGCCACTAACAGAACATGATTCCTGCAAGGATCGACTATGATCGAACTTTGGAAAGTACGGCATCAAAGTCACTAAAACTACAAAAGAATACAACAAAATGAACAGCAATAAAAAAAACTTAGAGAATAAACAATGACCCTTGGTTGAACTGCGATAGTCGTATAGGGCCAGTATTTACGAGTACCACTACTTCTGAATGGCCTTGTATTGACACGTTCTCGGCTTTCAACCAATGATTACCGGTTTAGTTTATTGTTTACACTTAAAATTCCCCAGGAGGGTTACATAGCAAAAAAACAAACACAGAATACAGCACAATATAAAATACAAATGAAAAAAGGAGTAAACACATCAAATATATCTACGAATTGATATGTTGCTGTCTTGCATCTGTATTTATTTTGATTAAGTACAATGTCTACGTTAATATATTCGTTACTCATTAGAAAATATAAATTTGTCATTTGCATAGAGAGCCGTGAAAATGATATGGGATCATTAGAGAAAACGTCACTATAGGTTGTTTTATTTGTGCTTGTCACAGTGTTCACCGTATATATCGTGATTCTATATATCGAAGCTACTTATAAGTTTGTGGCTGATCGGTTAAAGGGCAGTGGTCGTCGCGCAGCGCGTGTTAGAATTTCATATAAATAAATAATGTATCTTACACGCCCTGTGTACGTCGCTATGAGTCCCATATCAAACAGGACGCGGCACGACGACCACCGCGGTCAAACAGCGATTTGTTTATTGACAACTTTTAACGTACAAGATTCCAAGTTCGACCATGGAAGCTTCTAATACCTTCTATGCTTCGACTCAACTGAATATGGACCTTGATCTTTCACTCAATGTGAAAACGAGGCTGTCAATGACGTCACTGATGCACGGAAGGGATTTCCCCCATTTAACAGTCACCAATGTTTTCCTAGAATTACTGGCAAAAGTGAATGTTGTGTCTGTTCTCATGTGTAGGCGATATAATTGTTCTTCTTATCTGTTGTTTTCGACATCGGTACGTGGTATTTGATATTGGGGCTTCTTTGTCTATTTTCACTATCAATTGAATGAACGCCGTGCACGCGGACAAGTTGTTAATCCCACGGATTACACAAAACAAATTTGGGAAATTAATTTAATTAATCCGTTAACTACATTTAATTGAAGTTGCGCCTCTAATTTGATTATTTGTTTATATTAATGAATGCTGTTCATATTCAAACCAATGGTATATTTCATATCTATATTTACCCACATCCGTCGATTATTAAAGTATATAAAATAACATATCAACCAACCAATCACAGCATTAACTCGTCACCTATCAGGTCATCGTCCTGACAACACTATCGCGAAACCATAAAGTTATATAAAGGTGTGCATTTAGGGACAGTCCCTTTTCGTTCCCATTTGTGTACCTGCGCATCGCGTTGAAGGACGCTGACATGGAATTTCATTATAATAGAGTTCTGACCGCAAATTAGACCAATGTTAAAACATGCAAAATGTATTTTCGTGGCGGAACAGTTAGGCAGTTGTTAACACCTACCACGTCGCTCACTCCGGTACGTGCCCCCAACAACTTGACGAGTTACTTCAATGACGTGAGCTATGTGAAATGTAAAATTATCAAAATTAAATTTTACGACCAAGAAAATGAAATATTCAAATATTGGAAACCATGGCCCGACGTAGGTATGCCTTGAATAGTCGGGTCTGACATGCATTGCTTACTCAGCCCTGATGGTGACTTTAGTGTAAATCAAATCGTGTTGCTTATATTTGTATGTTGCAAACACCATCCGGGTACTTGGGTGCGACGATATATGCACCGCGACGTTTCAGCGGGTTTCATGTACTTGTTTTCAAATAGGGTCCACACAATAAACACTGTTCAACATGTTGTGGCATGGAGTGGTGTATTTTCAACTTAGGATCTTAATTTCGAATGCGTTCTTTATAATCGATCTTGTCAACAACAATTTAGCAAGACTCCAAAATCTTTATCATGCTGCCTATTGTGCCCTCGTGAAAGTTTTAGTGAGTAGGGGCTACATACTACTATACTTTTAAAATACAATCTGTATTGAATATTATTACTAATTATTGTTCTCAATATATTATTTGTAATTGCATAAAATATTAATCTAGTTTTCAAATACATGAGTTCCGCCTTGTTTGTGTTTATCATAAACCTTATTTCATGAATTCGATCGATATATATTTAAGTTCCCATCACGACAGATGAATTCGATGCTGCTTGATCAGATAAATCGGATTTGATCAGTGAGATTGTGTAAAACGACATTAAACCGCAAATTCTAATGTCCTGTAGTTTTTTTTTTAAATCCGACGTGTTCATTTACATCAGATACATCATCTGAAATTAACCCGTTGGTGTAAGAGCAAGGCAGAATCGCTGAAGTCGAGCAAGTTGCTCGAAAAAATGGATGAGTTGGTCGTAACTCTGTGACTAATTTATAAGTGTATTACTTTAATCAATGTGAATGTTCAATTTGAATCATGGTACATCTTGACACTGTAAAATTTGACCAAACCTTAGTTTTAAGCCAATAATTGAAAATTGACGGTCGATTGGGAATAATGCATCTCAGTCTCTCAGTAATTTCAGGTGACGGCCCTAGACTACTTTCTAGTCTAGCTGCATTACTTATTCTTACCCTCCGATTTGTTACGTAGCTTGTGTTTAGGTTGACGGTAATTACTTACATTTGTCAAGGATTCCACTGGAATTGTCCTACAGCCGTACATTGTCAATTAAATTAAAGCTGGTCGACAGAATATTGACGATACTGATAACCTAGAAATTAAAAAAAAGATCTTTAACTATAATGACTAGCAAGATTTTAAATATTTCCATGACTCTAATTTTGTTTATTATAAATGAAAACAAGTCTGGTCGCAATTAATAAAAAAATAATTGTACGACCCATCATACAATTAAAATAAAATAGTCAGATGAACACAAAAGTACACACATGTAATTAAAACACAAAAAAAACACAGAAATTAAATAATAAGTTAGGCCTACTTATAATATATATAGTAATCAATAATCACTGATCATGATAATATCTCAACGTAATAGGTAGCATTATTAATTCATTGTATATGTTCACCGGGGCGCGTTATAGCTCGGATGGAATTACGCCAACATCCCGTGTCAAAGACACGTTGCAGCTAGGATGGGATCACGCCAACAACCCATAACAGAGGCTCGCTGCAGCTAGGATGGAATCACACCAACAGCCCATGACAGAGACTCGTTGCAGCTAGGATGGGATCACACCGACGACCCAGGACAGAGACTCGTTGCAGCTAGGATGGGATCTCGCCAACAACCCATGACATAGGCTCGTTGCAGCTAGAATGGGATCACACCAACAACCATGACAGAGACTCGTTGCAGCTAGAATGGAATCACACCAACAACCCATGACAGAGACTCGTTGCAGCTAGGATGGGATCACACCAACAACCCATGACAGAGGCTCATTGCAGCTAGGATGGTATCACACCAACAACCCATGACAGAGGCTCATTGCAGCTAGGATGGGATCACACCAACAACCCATGACAGAGACTCGTTGCAGCTAGGATGGAATCACGCCAACAACCATGACATAGGCTCGTTGCAGCTAGGATGGTATCACACAAACAACCCATGACAGAGACTCGTTGCAGCTAGGATGAGATCACAACAACAACCCATGACATAGGCTCGTTGCAGCTAGAATGGAATCACACCAACAACCCTTAATAGACAGATAGCTGCGCGTATACTCACCTTACATATATTAGCGTTGGGGAGAATAGTGCGAAAAACCGCAGTGAAGCAGTATTACGTACTGTCAGAAAATTAGTCCAGACATTCCCTGTTCGAAGTTCCCTAAACGATTCGTATTTGAACAAGTTAGCGTGTATATTATTGTGTCACGCGTCACGGCATTCCATTTTGACACGAGGGTCAAAGGTTTCACCAATAGCAGACAGTCACACTATGGGAAGTCTTGATCATTGGCTGGATGATAGAGGGGCGTTGCCATGTACTCACACGTTCGTCCTCTTTCATTTGCAAAAGTTCGCAGAAATAAAGGAGGTGTATTCGGAATATAGAATTGATTGCGATGAGTTCAACTCATGACGGAGAACCATGAATTATTGAACGGTGTCATTTTGGACATAACCTCCAGAGAGCTGCGACAGAGTCGCCGACCGACAAAACCACCCACAGACTGTTCGTACCAGCACACACTCAACGCTGCGTCTGATGCAACCGACTGCGCCCACGTATACCAATTCTACATAATACTATACTTATCGGTTTCGTGCAACACGTTCCTCCACCTAATGTAGTGGAACACAAACATAAATATGTCACGGGCAGCAGACTCGTTACGGCCCCGGTGCCACATTGTCTTTATCAAAATGCATTGTAGTTCAACTATTACTGTCAATGCTATCATGATCTAACCTGAATCCCGCAACGTCCCCCACGTCCCTCCACGTCAAATAGAATGTGCCGAATTGAACCTTAAGGGAAATCCCCTTCCTAGCACCTTTCTGCTCCCATGCAATCATATCACCAACTCATGAAAACAATACGCCTAATTATTCGTTTTTTCATAAAATAACAGGTGTTTCTTTAAAAGCATATTTTGTTTTGCAAATTTATACAAATTTAAAATAAAAAACTACTCAACTGTGTGACTTCTTCAAATTCAGAGTTGGAGCCGATGCCACGACTCGCCTTGTACGTAAGGTATAGCTTTGGTTAAATGTGAACGCCAGTAGTCATGGACACGACACGGTATGCAAATGTGATTGTTACAACATTTAAATACAAATACTAAAAAGATATCGGATCGAGTCGACTCTGAACTGTCATGAAAATAAAAGTTTGCTGAGTCGGGAACATTTGTGCTAATTGAATTAGCTCAATCTTTCTACTAATAAAATAGAATTTGGATTTTTCCAGAAGCCAATACCACAAACTAAATGTCATGATTACTATAGATTCATGATTACATAAACGCCTTATCGAATCTCGCAGAATATACTCGATCGATTGTCCCATTATGCCGTAGGCGCGGCGTCTGTTCCCTTAATGTGTACCCCGTCTAACCTCACTGGCTTTGTAGAAAAACCATGTAGAGCACCAACTGTTGGAAATCGCTCCCCCAACTTGTCGGAAGATAAAATATCACTACGTGGTTAAAACTTACCAAAACTATTTTCTACAAGTTTAACCCGGGACTGAAAGCCCTTGTATGGTGTACATTTCAATTTTGGTCTCCCGATACGAAACCAAAAGTCTGCATTATATTCTAAATGTCACGAACGTTTGTTCGCCGGTTGTAAAATATTCTTACACACTGCCTGACATATTCGCTATTAATCTGAGCGCACGCAACATGTACGTGATTCAAAGCATAAACTCTATGTAGTCTTTATTTACCCCCACCCCACCCCCAAGAAAACACGTTCTATATATTTGGATGATTTAAAAACAAATTAAATAAAGTACAATGAAGTTACTCTTACGGCAACAAGGAGTACCATGTCTCTAAAATAGACACGCCGCTAAAACGTCGACGCTTATGGTTATATTTATGTTAGCAATAAAGGCTCAACTCACCTGTGTCCAATTCCTTAATCGGACGGAGTGATGTGCGATTAATGTGAAATTCGACAGTAGTAAAACAAGACGCTGCTACTTGGCAATTTATATTTCTGCTTCTGCCCACAACTTGGAGCTCAACTAAAGTAATGCCAGAAAATACCAGCATACCACGTGATTGTCTGTTGACGAATCACAGCCCACTTCATAAAGAAGTCCCGCCTCGAGTGATATTAATATGAACAATTTTCCTTGACGTATTGTTTATCAAATCCCCGGATTAAATCACAGATTAAACTAAAACAAAATAACAGAAAACAATCATTACTCTCATTCAACAATTTCAAGAAGATTGTTGATTGTATGCAGTCAGTGGAATAGTTATTGTTCTTTCTTCGTTGTTATGAGTTTGTAAGTCGTCGCCATAGAGTCGTCTCTTCGTACTTATTTCAAGTTGAAGTCGAAATCAAGGTAAATGCACAATAATTTTGAGAACATGTTTTTTTTTTATTATTCATAGCAACAGGTGTCTGTCTATTACAAAGTGTGTCGCCTAAATTGTTGTTGTTTGTTACTAATAAGTCTCGACATACGCGAATGCTTCAAGTCATAAATGGCGGGCTGTATGCTATATAAGTGTGAGTGCGAAGTCTGTTGCAACTTGTTAGAAAAAAACACACTTTGCATTGACTGTTGCACGCAGCTGTGTTTAATAAAATACGAAAGCTTGGTTCGTGATGACCCAATGGGTCAGACCAGTGGGGGAACATTGTCAGATTGTCTTAACGAAGACTGTACTATTTTTGTTGTTTTTACCCTTTTTTATATAACACGCCACTCAAACGTCCCCTGACTTCACCCAATAGTTTATGTCATATTGTAACATCATTCCATATTGATTGTTGTGTTTACTGCGGAGGTAAATATTACTATATTATCAGGTAAATATCGCAAATTGAAAACAATACTCAGAAACAACATTTTGGCGACCAATTACCGGTTAAGCTGTTCGATCACTGATACCACACTGGTACAGCGACTGAAAGTCAAAATTAAGCATTTTGCATATCTCCTTATTATTCCTCTGTATATCCGAGATGTGCATGCATTTTCATCTGATCATACATATATTTTGCCGGCTTAGAAGACCAGACTTGTTTGACCAGGTAAATTTGATCGTTTAAATCGGCAATTCTACGGGCCATAGCGTTGACACGTTGCACGCAATCACTTTTTAATATGCACATCCCTGTGCGCACATTGAAAACACTTAGTTGAAACAATCTGAGGTAATCTCAAACGGGTATCAAATTCACTATATGAAACCCATGTGTTGAGGCAAGACAATATATCACACAGATAGACCAACGCGAACTGGAGAAGTAGAAAAATAAACCAGCTTTCCTATTATCTCCTTTCATGGTAAAAGCACCAACGCTATCCTCGCCTTGTTCCTCGAAGACAAGATGATGACATCATCATTATAACGTCGTTTGCGCATGCGCCCACAATGTTTCCTGTATTTTAGGAACATGTCAAATTGAGAATTAAAATCTGATAGTTTATAATATAAATATAAATTTGGGTTTGAAGAGACTCATTGTGCTAAAGAGCCACTGTGAAATTCAAATAAATTCATACTTAGGAAAAACAATAAGAAAAGGTATTTCTTGAGTGGTACGCAAATAAATACTGCAGAAGTAACCACAGTTCCAGCAATAATAAAAACAACCCCAGACCTGCATCGAACGTTCGTTAGCATATAAGCCTATGAGGTTCATCATATCATTTCTGATCTATAATTCTCTATTTGGAGTAAAGAAATATAAACCAAATGCTAACTCAATTGCTTTTCCCGGCAATTCTGGATATATAGTATGAATATAATATCTTTGATTTGGTTGTTGTACATATGGCATATTGTTATTTGTCGACTAGCTGAAACTGTAGTTAATTTGAAAATAATTATCATGATTTAACTCGCCCCGATATAGAGAATTCTGGAATTCAAAGAGCGTTCATCAACATGTGTTATGCTTTATTTATTTGTATATATACAAAACTGTTTTAACTTTCGTGTATTGTTTCTGTCATTTCTAATCCTCTTTCCGTTACAGACGTATACCTTGATCTTAGGGATGACTAATAGAATCTGTCACAGACTTTGACATTACTAGGCGATGCGTTGTGTATTACATTCCGTAATAATTTAAAGCAATTTCCAAAATATCTTTGTCACATAATCAAAAGAATAGTTATATACAATAAACCCATGATATAAGTTTCAATGCAAAGCATGGTGGCTAAAATCCCACAGAAAATCCGGAATTGGTAGCAAGATTTGGGTAAAACCAGTGCCATGCCCCACGCTCGAATGTAATTAAGTATACTATTCAGGAGTTCTTGTTTAGAACTGACGCTGTTTTGGTTCTATCCAGATCTGAATTATTTAAGTTACGCCTTATATGTGAAACCGTTCAACAAAAGCGAAAGTTTGACAGCACAGCAAGTGGCTGGGGTCTACAGAACATAAAACTATACCCAATACCCTGGATCCGCATTGAACAGACAAAATGGTGTCTCCGAATCAACCAGTAGTATGAAATAGAAGATATTTGCCATCAGGCGACCGAAACTATTTAATTGATATACAAAAATGAGTTTATGGGGTGACACTGTTTTAAATTTTGATGAAAGTGATGGAACGTCTAGCTTCTGAAGTATATATTGTTGGTGCGATATGAAACCTAATTAAGATGCAAGTGTTTTAAAGGTCATTAATTTACTTATTTTGCAGTAATACACTGTGTCATAAATAATATACAATCTGTCTGTTATATTCATCATTGTCAGTAATACATCAAACAGCCAGACGAATAATTGTTATGGTGATATTAGTCACGCTCACTATACACTGGCAAAACAATAGCTACATATGTATTACACATGTGTGAAATGTTACATCTTGATAACGATGACTAATCGATAGAACAGCCGACTACGCTGAGAGTCACGACTCGAGAAACTAGATCTCTTTTAAGACATAGGGGTCAGAATGAGTCATTTGCCCATAATTGCCAACGTGGCAGGGTTTCTATCTTCCCAGGGTATGTACGAATAACTGAGCGGTGTTGACATAGCAATGACAGGTTCAGATGCATATTTGATAGAAGTTAAACGGGGTAGGGATTAAAGACACTACTTATAGCATACTCATGTCTGTTCGAAACAAAACAACTCTTTAAACGCAAGATACATATGTATATTTTGATTTAAGTTGAAAAAAACATGGTTCGGATTGTGCAAACTTTTCAATTGTCAGTTGGAATTCTAAATATTGATGTTTGACCGCAGTGAAATTGACTATATATTATATAAGTGTTAAGTAAATTGCTGAGATTTGTACGTTAATTCTATCAACAATATGTTACGTACTAGACTAGTGACGTTTGAATATCGGGACAGATAATTATCAGTTATGATGTTAATTTTAAATCATTGTAACAAGCACCTGATTATCTTTGCTAATATTTTTTTTGTGGTTTCCTTCCCATGCTATATGATGACTCGATATGTGTTCCTATTATACTCAAGTATTAAAAACGTTTGTTTAGATCTTGTCTTCCACGTAGTCTGTTTGGTTGCGGTCACGGTTACTAGTAACCGTGGTTTGGTGGAATAGATTTGCCCCGACTGAGTGGATTTTAAACATGGAGATTGTTCAATATCCCGAATTTAGTCAACATATTCTGTTTCACGACTGTGTTGACATCCGCAGATGTGTTCAAAATAATGTGATCCGTTCATTATTTATATAACACGACTTTATAAACTTTATATTTCGAAGGTTTTCCCTAGATCATAACACTTAAATATACTGCAGCTATCACATTAACCCAAATTCTATACACTTCCTCTTCCTCATCGAAAAAACTGCAATATTTTGAAAAGTTGAACCACAATCACAAATATTCCAATGAAGATTATTTAAAAATGAAATTCAAGATATGTTTTTTTAATTTAACAATACGAAGTAGTTTCGAAATTTTACTTCAATGATCGTCAAAATTTATCGACATTTTTTTCATTGTGATGCCATTGGAATTTTTACACAGACGTGCCCTGACTGTCGGTATATAATATTAATATAAATTAATGTTTTGACGTTATTATTTTAGAATTATAAAAATCTAAACCAGATGCTTTTATTCTATCATGTTGTAAATCTCAACTTACTGGTTGAAATTTTGGTGTATACAAACAGCTTTATTTAGTTCAATCGCTTTTTAAATAAAACCACATATTGTTGTTATAACAATAGTAGACATCTAGCTGTGCACACATGGTACTTATGTATCTGCTAGTTTCTTAAGACAAACCTTATTTTGGGACGACATTACAGACATTACAGCTTTCTGTCATGTTTTCAATTTAAAATTATATTGCACTGTCAACTGAGAACATATTGTTGGACGTCAACCACCCATTTATAGATAGGCATGACAATAATGACATTTACGTTTATAAATTTTGGAAGCTAGGTATACAAAAGAACTAGGAGGAAGTTATACAGTGTATTTGTGCAACGCCATACATCGTCGTACATCGTGCGTTCGAATTTCAGTTAAACAATGTGTTTTACACGCGTTGTGTACATCTATGGGTCCCATGTCGAACAGGACGCAATGTGGCGACATTGACGTTTACATGTATGTTTCAAATTTAATTTCATTAAACATTTCTCTTAGAAATGTTGATTTCATTAAACATTTCTCTTAGAAATGTTGAGATTTAAAAAAATGGCTGTTGAACAATGTGGGAAAACCAAACATTATAGAACAATTGCAAAATCGTTTTCTTTCACGAGTAATTATATGTTTGGAGTATTTGTAACATCTTAATTTCAGTGTTTATTGACATTCTCGCCAGTTTTGAATAAAATTACCCCCGGACCTGAAGTCGCCCAGTCACCATTGTTATACATACCATACAACATTACAGTTGATTATAAAATGCCAGTCCAATATAAATGTAACACTACACCATACTAGACTGCAGTTGTTTTGAGAAAGAAACCTACTCATGAATTAGGTTAAATAGCGGGACCGTGTGCATTACACTTCATTTGAAACTATTTTTAAGGACAGTGAATGTGTCGTGACGAGGAGCACGTCTACCTGCAGAGACAGGGTGCTTTGCCGTGATCACGGGTTTGAATTCTGTGTTTGGTGTTTAGTGTTGTGATGCATGTAAAAAGTTTGGTGTACAAATGGTTCCCACGGTGGAATATTATGTCACATCTCAAACTGTACACTGCTGACATAGGATGAACAAATATATGTAATAAAAATATATATAGCATGGTATCTTCATGTTTACTTGATTTTATAATCAGTTTCGTTCTGCTTTCATATCGTCAATGACAATAGAATTAGTGTTATCTGTAAAACGAATATAGTTTAAAATCCTTGTGGATATGAATGGCTGCATAGCCAAGCCCTGAGGCACACTATGTTTGAGATCCATGAATAAAGAGCATTCCCTATCAAATTGAACACACTGTTTCCTATTATTTTAAGTAACTTTTAAACCATTCAACGCCTGTACTCCCACATGGTGGTGTCTTTGGTAATATCATGCCATGAATTATAATTTAAAATGCTTTGGACAGGTCTTAAAAGAATCCAATGACACATTCGTCATTAGCTTTTGATGCCAATAATGGTGGCGTCACTAAGATTTACTGAGAGCATGTAGGTCAAGTGATTTGTGATTTTGAATATCTTTGAAACACCCGAAAGAATTTGTATTGGGCGACAGATCTGTTAACTTGAATATTAGAGTTATATTTGCGAGTCTCATGAAATTTGGGACTTGAAAGATACATTTAAAATGTACGTAATTGGTGCAATCAAATAGGTTGCATTTATTTTAATGAATTTTGTAGTTAATTCATCTACGCATGTACCTTTAATGATATTTTTTCAACAAGAGATTAACAAATCTGACCGGATTGTTTAAACAAGTATTTAAAAAAAACTGTTCTGTGTAGTATATTGTTAACATTTGTTTTGTCCTCATTAAATTCTGTCATAACAATATTTCCGTTAAGCAAATCGTAAAAGATTTATTAATGTATTTTTGTAGGATTTGTAACTGATTCTGGCATTCGCGGAATCTTTATAGAGTTAGTTTTCCCTCTTAATTACAGGCAGTTTGTTTACCACGGCGTCCTAGATTTGCCAATTATTGTAGGGTTGTAATTTGTTGGAGAATCCATTATCAGCCAGTTTAGCGGAGTGTTGTGTGATTCTGATTGGTTTATTTAATGTTGGACTGGATGAAGTGAAATTGTTATTAGAGTGATAAAGTAGAATAGAATACCAATCAGATAAAATATTATCCAGTATTGATGATATTTTGCAGTTTTGCAAATTCCTAAAATGTAGGATTGTTTTTTTGGCATCGTTTCTATATAATCAAAAGATTTCAAATTTGGTTTATTATGAAATCTAACTTACAGAAGTATATTGTCAATTCTTTTACTTCCCACTGTTATGTATTGGTTTTATCCACTAAAGAAATATGTAAAGTTATTGAACCCATAACACAGATGATTGCTATTAAAAAAGTATTATTTTTTAATGATTTTTTTTATATTACAATCTTGCTATTCGCCGGACTTTAAATTCATAGATTTGCCAGTGAAACAAAGAGTTATATTGTAATTTTACATGTTGTCATGAATTTAATGCAGCGAATATACAACTTTAAAACTCAGTGAATAATTAATGTGTTTACAGTAATTGAGCGGCACTACATCAGATTACTCATAATGAATTATATTAAGGGAGAATAGAACTCGGCTACCTGTTCTTTCAAGAAGCACGTCATTATAGGAAGCACACGGATGCTGCGAGTATTATTGATAATTATGAAATATAGACGAAGCATTTGGTTTCTCAATTGAATGGATTGAAAAGCTGATGGCTAACACAATTTAAAAGTGTTATTTCATTGTTCAGACTACTGCCAAACTTGATTAATAATGTTTTCGGGACGGTAATGATTTAGATTTACGTGTTGTAAACGGAAACAACGTAATGATCTATAATTCACATTGAAATTGTATTCACACATAGAAAATATGTGAAATATCGCTCCCAGAATAAGCTAAAACATAACATATCTTAAAATATGAAATATTAAGTAGAGACATTGTACAGACAGTACAACATACTTGAACGCATTAGGTTCTTATCCCATAGACACACAAAACCTCAGTTATATTTATAAAGTAATTTAATTTAATTTAAGAGTCTCGCTTACATTCAAATTCTGCAGTCAATTAATTTTTCCATGTCAACTAATGTTAAATAAAACATGTCAACGTTTATAGAAATATATTTATGATCACTATATATCAGTATAGATATAATTGCTTAGGGAATGGTATCTCACCAATTTGCAAAGTGCGAATGCAACTTTAAAGTTACTGTAGTGAATTATAGAACTAAACTCGTTTTTTTTGCCCAGTGATACTTTAAAGTTGTTTTTCTTTTGTTTTATTGTGCACGCCGTGACGATCAACAGCTCACGCATGCCGATTTTTCATTACAGAGTGTTTTGTGGTGTTTTATATCAAACATTTATCTGTGAAGTAGTGGTGTGATGGACAAATATACGAACTTGGATGAACAAGATGGTGGACTTGATCACATACTAAGGCAGAAGTACCACGTGACAATCAAGCACATAACCTAGAACGAACTAGGACGAATATTGACAAACTCAGATGAACATATCAGGTGATTATCGACTGCCTTTTTATAAGTATACATGACAGCAGACCACCTAAACATGTGCACGTGCATCAGTAGTTGAATGAATGAATTAATGGATGAATGAATGAATATTCTGATGAGCAGTGTCTTAAAAAGCAAAAGTGTAGATAAGCGATGTAAAGTTGTGCACCATGACTTGTGGGACACCGTACTTGTAATATGTGAACGGTTGCTTGTGTGTACTTTTTTGCGTATATTTTAAAACGGTCAATTAAAAAAACATGTAGACATAAACAAAATTACGACACTGCATAAACTCATTTATGACATTAAAGTAAGGATAGCGACGCCATTCAAATTCTTTCCCTAGTCTTGCCCATCATTTAAAGTTCCAGAATGATCCCAATATGTATTTAGTAGGAGCTAATTTGGTCACGTGTCTCGTGTCATATGCCTCGTGCAGCTCTCACAATCCTAATAAGGACCGCATTGTGCCTTCGTTTCTAACCTATTTCTAGCCTACTCTCATCCGGATAGGGATGGAGAGTCTGATTACACGATAAAATCGTGATTCTCAAATTAGGAAGTACTTTCGATGTTACCCTATTAATATGGAATATTATTGGAAAATATGCTATCTTTTAGTTATAATACCGCTCACAGACGCGTGATCATCACCCCGTGGTGCCACTTTTCTGAACTTTCCCTCCCTCCCACAAAGGCGCGTGCACGGGCTGGTGCATTTTCATGACACTTATGATGCAAGACCAGGTTTCACTCTGAGTAAACAGAAACTAAATGCACAAGAAGATGACGATGACGCACTAATGCAAACCACGTGAAACATTGCGTTTTAACTTATTGTTTATGGATTCAAGATAAAACATTTCATGTAATCGAAATTCATTCACTTAACGCAAATACAAGCTAAAATTGAATTTGTCTTAGGATTGAAGATTAACTAGAAAATTGTAGTTCTATTATGAGAGAGCTGAAAATAGGCAACTTTGGCTTGAATATATCTCCGTTCATCGTTCGTAAAGTCAAACATGATTGTTGACTTAATTGACAGAATACTACTGGGAATTGCTCAAAACAGACTCACGTCTTTCAAGAGAGATGTGAAAACAGGCGAAACGCTGAGATCTGTTTATGTCACTCCATAAAAATCACGATTCTTACCGTCAAACCCGTCTGTCATCTGCACACCATCGTCTTCCTTGTGAAATCACTAGTTACGCTTATTGTGCCCAGTATAAGCAAAATCATCTACGGGGACGCCCCTTCAAAATCAGGTTATTGTTCTATACGAAGAATCGTCCTTGCCACGTACTCAGAATCAGAGTTGCACGAGTGTGTCCTTTTAATTCACACTATTATTTCAAATAACTTATTTTTAACACTACTTCCTTCTACGCAATTGAATAAAAGGTGAGGGGGGTGTTCACAACTTTTTAGTTTATCTTCCCGACAGGCAAAATTCATCGTAACAAAGAGGTGAATTATATTTATAAATGTTTATTACAATCGGTCAATATTCAATCTCAGACAATTAATAAATTTATTAGGGGTCTGAGATTCAATGAGGAAACCCAGAAAAAGACCCATGGACAATGTGCGCTTCCAAATAGCTCCCATGGCCAATGAAAGTGTTTACATCGGGTGTGAATGAAGCACAAATATTTATTTTTTATTTCCATACAAAAACATTTATGCTTTCATGAAATTCGCTGTAATTACAGTAAGCGTTCGCCTGTATTTCGTCGAGCACAGCACGTTCTAACTACCTATTTAGAGTGCGCTATAAAATACACTTTCGATGTGTCCAAGGCCGTGAACAGATATATATCACTTATATATCATGTGTAAACTTATTAACTGAAAATAGATGAAATAAAACACACTTGCATAGGGTCAGACAATTCGATTTTTGAAGCGGGACAAAAGAACCGGGAGCAATTGTCAGTAGTACTACATGACCAACTAAAGTTGCTAGGTAATTATGCAAACATTTTAGTAACGGCAGATTCGAACGTGATAATGGAATACTTAAATTCAAGTGCTCATAAAAAAGTAACACTGATGCCATGGACATGTTAATTCTTTATATTTTAAGGTAAGAAAATGAGTCCAGGAAATGGACCATACGTCGATTTCACGGAGGACGTGTTACTCGTCTGTCGATGGAAGTAATAATGAATATTACTGATCGATTTATGTGGATTTTTAACCCTTAAGTGAAAAGAGACAAAGTGTGTGATTTACATATTATTTATTACAGCGTATTTTCAACATATTGTATAGGAAATGCATTGATTACATGATCACACGAAACCTAGTAAAATGACGCTTATGCCAGTGGGTACACCGAGTCATATGGCTTCAGTTCATGCGAAGGAAGCGTGTTCACGACCCCAGGATTGCATTAACACGCCGTCTCTCCATGGGAAATCGCTAGTGAAATTCATATCGCAAATGTGAATTGTAACAATTATAATATGGAAGCGGATGTATTCAATTAAAATTGAATTTTATATACTTACTAAGATTACAAACTATTTTTGAAAATGGTGATGTAAGTTGGTACACACAAATAACTCAATGTCATGATTTCTGACACCTGCTGCAGTTTCCTGTAAACTCGCCAAACGTATTGACCACTGCAGAAATAACCTTTTTACATTCTTCCAACCACCAGAACTAAAATATGAGAGAAACACAAAATTACAACAAATTTACGACACCGTGCAACTGAATAGAACTGTGAATTGTCGAGCTGAAATGTACCTTGAAAATCTGAATGCAGGTCTGATTACGTAGCAGTGATACGGAAGTCTGTATGCGATTGCCGGTTTCTCGCAATCAAATACAGATTTCTATGTGTAATGTATGCTGCCAATGATCGGCGAGGGCTGTGTAGAATTGGCGTGGGCTGTGCAGAACCGATATACTACCAGGAATCAATTCTACAACGCCTATACTTAACATAAGCGACTAATCATATACACAGCAGCATTTCGTTTGTATATTTTTTCGCATGTGTGTGTATCTTAGACTATCGTTTTCAAATACATTACAAGCTTGTAAGCATCGTCACCATATACCCTTTGATGTTTTATGGCAAAACGAAAACAATAATAAATGGCGCACGTTTTTGACAACGACACATGTTTCCAATTACTGATCTCTCTCTCTCTCAGGGAGGATAGACAGTCACGGTTACTCAACCTACACTTGTTTTTCGTAATCCCAAATTTGTTTCATCTACGCTGCATTGCAAAAAATTTCTTTGTCAGTTGATGCGCGTGCGATGTTTATAGCGATCGTTAGATAGTGGAGGCCGCCTACATTGAGCTGTACAAAGCGTGACGTACCACTTTTTACAAGTGCACCTCTTTCGTGTCAATATGCTCATTTTTCTATTATAAGAAGTGAGTTAAAATTTCGAGTTTTGAGGAAACAAACCGTATTGATTGCTACTGTACACAATGCTGATTATGCAACCACGTTACATGCAATAACAGTATAAATAAAAGAAAGGGTATTGGAAGCATATTTAAAATTAATTGCAAATTTAAGATTAGCATTTCAAACAAGAAGCTTGGTGACTAATAATTGTCTGATATTTGAAGGGCACATTTGTAGTCTAGTTTATTTCAAAGCCACAAGTTCATTGTAAATCTATTTTTTTGAGATATAAAAAATAGCTAAATAAAAACTATCAATATGATCAATACGCATGGTTTTCAACAGTAAACCAACTACGTCTGTGTATTACCCTCAGTGCGTCTATGAACCAAATTTCAAATTTGATAAGCATGCATATTAAGCAAATTGGGTAATTAGTATGCTCGAATTACAACCCAAAACTAATCAGGTTTTTAGCATTGTCCTCAGGTACTTTATATATACCAAGTCTCGTTGAATGCAATAATTGGCTTTTGAGATATATTAATTATTATGCAAATTCCTTAGTTAATATGCAAGGATCATATTTCATTACAATATGATGAATAATTCTTAGATGATAGGTGGAAAAGGCGAAAATTAAAATATTATACAAATGTACCAAGTTTCATCATGAATTCTGGGAGCACTTTTTAAGATATCATACATACACACATACAGGGTATCTATAAAAAGTCCCAGTGCGTGCTTCACAAACGGGAGTCAATATAATAACAATATAACTCATGGTTTCTCTGTCAAATACGTGAACTTAAAACCCAGTAAAAAGCAAGTTATCTCTTGTGCATTCCACGAATTACATGGTTAGAACTTGCAAAGTGTTTTATTTTTAGCTATAGATGTAATATATTATTGTGACGTCATCGATGACATCATGCTACTGGATACTACTTATAATACCTTTACATATTACGCCTTTTATTGACGTTACAATCGTATAGTACTGTATACGGAAGGTTTGTACTGTTTCTCAAAAATTGGAAAATGAGATAAAATATTCTGAAAATATTATTGGAATTGGCTGAATGCCTTTAGTATATTTTCAATTCTGAGTGATGAAAACGCAATGCCGTAACAATTTGAAATAACAATTTGGTTTTTACGTTTATCAATTTAACGGTTTTGTTCCCCCCTCATAATAATAGATGGACTCGTGAGATCTCGCAGTGGTAAAATGATCACTTTCACTAATCACTTTCCATTTCGTTTGTCAAAAACCACTCTTGTTATCAACGTATATTGGGGTTCAATGTGTAGGCAAGAAATAAATGTATTTAAGAAAATTAAAGCCGTTTTCTCTCACAATAACTAACTAACTAACTTTAACTTAAAGCCTGATAAAGTTTGTAACTTGGGTTTTCAGCAAGGTTGCTGGAAGGGATTAGTTTGCTATAAGTACAATGTTTGTTCATACATGATTAGAGTCGATTGTAAAGTAGTTACATAATTAGTCATCGGGAAAAAAAGGCTTGCTTAAATTTCGTGTGTGAACATGAACCTAAATATTTACGTCGGCCTAAATAAGCCACGCCTGGGAATTGGTGCCAGCCAGCCGGACCTAAATTTTAACCCTAAGTTAGGCCGGCCTGATTACAGTGTGAACAAGCGACATAATACGTAATCGCCACTATCCACCGGAGATCTCACTCACCACAAACTTGTTTTAAATAGTACATATTACTCACCCACTTTTAAAATTCCGCATATTTTTATGACAAACCTTTTATTTATTTATTGTTTAGTTGTTGAAACGCGAGAGGCAGAACTTCTAACGTAAATTGGAATCTAATGACATTTCATTAATTCCAGACAGGCTTAGCATGTATGTAGCTTTTTGGCAGTACCTAACCTAGAAAACAAAGGCAGGCAAAGTAAAAACGTCTTGTCCCACAGCGTTACAAACATGAGTCAGTCGCTTGAGTACTGAAAGCGTTGAAAAAAGAGTTTTCAAAAGACGGAATACTGTAGTCAAAAAAGCACAATAGTGTAATTGATTGTCAGCTAATATTACTAAGGCATATGCACTATGTAAATTTTCAGGTGGTTTATACGTTGCTATAGCAACGTGCTTAAAAACTTTTTGAGAATTTCAGGATCATTTTATTAATTTTGCTACCTTGTCAAATATATTATTTGGTCAGTGGTACTGTGGCCTATCACCATGATGTCAACTGCTGGCAAATTGTCGTTATTGGAAATTGTTTTTAATAAATGTATATACTAGTTATAGGAGTTATGATTCTTTGATTTTGTACAAATGAATTCCCAAATGATGTTAATGCACAAATGTCTCCTTAACAGGGTTCTTATCAACAAAAATATGAAACACACTTGTTATTGCCGATAAATAGTATTTAGTATGGCACAGTTCCATATACAGGTCGAAGGTTGTCAACATATAAATACCTCGAATAGTGTAGATAATTCACCATGAAGGTGATGTAAAGTAAGTATTGGGTGTGCCAGAGAACCCCGGTGACATTCGGGTCAAAGTTGGATACTCAGCCTTGAAAATGGGTTTAATTAAGCACGTTCGGTTAAATATAACACCAATTTCGCACATAAACGAAAGGTAATTTTATTTTGCGTACAAGAATATACACCCTAAATGTGTTATTTGGACGCCTTTAAAATAACACCTGGGATTTCCTTGTTTTGTTTTGTGGGAAGTCTTTAGATACCAAGTCCGTATTTGTTTTGCGTGTCTCTTTACGCAGAAATTGCTGGCAATAGTTGCTAACAATATGTGTACAATTTTAGTAGGTTTTTAATGATTTTGATTCTAAATTCTAGCTCCAAGTTTATATGTATGTATGTTATTATGACATTTTACATGGTTCAAAATTGACGACTGTTATTGCTCAATTGAAAAGCTACACAAAAGACAGAAATAGATGATCAACCGAAACATTGCCTAGTCAGTGTTATTGTGCGCATTATCCAGTGCCCGCCACATTTTCGCCCCTTACAAGAATTGCTGGTGCGAACGCAAGATCACGGAATTCATATTTTTTTAAATCACTTAAGTCGACGTAACTTTTCATGGTGAGACCACGGTGAGAGTGAAACTTCAAGTCAAGCTTTTTGTGTCCTTTTGAGCTGACGTAACTTACGTCGACGTAAAAGAAGAACAGAATAATGTGAACGAATTATGCTGGCGTAATTGGGTTAACAAGTTACCAAGTTTGAACCCTCTTGAAGGGGGCGTAAGTCATCAATTTTGAAGGTCGTGAAGGCAGCACCGGTGTAACTGTTATGCAGTAAATACCTCTGCGTAAAAACTGGTGAAAACACGTTACGCAAAGTAAAGTGGCTTCAATACGGCGGAGACAACACCGGGGATCTTTCGCTTGTTATAAGTACATTGACTTCTTAAAATGAATAGGGATGCGACGGTCAACTGTATTTTGTTTTATCTAATTTCAAAGTAGCCATTCGGCGCATGTGAACACGTAATCTTCATAAATCTGGTGGTTTCTTTGTTTCTACACGATTACTATTAGCAACCGTGTCTAAAACACGTAAACCTGACATAAATTATGTACTTCAAATTACCCGTTTTTTCTTTGATTATTTTGTACGAAAGTGTAACCGTGACCCGAGCAGCACGGGTCAGGAGCCTATATCGCATTTAACTTTTAGTCTGCCTAGCCACGTATTAAAATGAGAAATTACTATGTTTTGAGGGGAAAAACTTTCGAGTATGGATAGTCATTGATTTATCAACTAATACTTGCTTCCATGTACTATTTGTGCGGATTACTTACATCAGATATTGAATGAACACTAGAATATTATATTTAGAACTGTCACATAGCTAGAATTGTTTTCTCACTCACCAGAAGGTCACCCAGGACGAGAAAGGTCACGTAAAGTACCAAATAAAATATTAAAACTATGCACACGAACAAGTGGATTGTGTTGGAAAGAGTTCTGGTTACGAAAAAACACAACAAGAAACAGCGGATAAAATTCTTTAGGCAAAACAATACTTAGTACTTGTTATGTAACGATTGTACTACAATGCTCGTAATACTTTAAGGTCAAATAACACAGAAAGAGAATGATTGGATGATGAATAATAATAAAAATAATAAAACGCGTATGTTTACGTGGTTAAAATGAATCGTTCAGCATTTCGAGTACAAATCTGAAAACGGCATATTGTAAGTAAGTAAGTAAATAAGTAACTTTATTGATTCCGTGTCCTTATTGGGATCTTGAAAATAATACAATAAAGTATGTTGTTTAAATAAACAACAGCTAGCTAAAAAAGCAACAAACTAAAGTAAAAAAAAACAGAAAATTAAATCAATAAGAAAACATAACAAAAATAAAACAATACAAGAAATGTGAACTTGTGTGATTATTTTGGGGCAGCTGGTGTTTTTTTCATGGCAATATCTCTGCTGTTAAAAATGAATTTTGCATAGTCAGTGATTTCTTTGTTGTCGATAGAGGTGATTGTATCTACGCAACAATAATACATTTTATGCCCAAACGTGTCCAGTTAATTTTAGCACTGGTAATCTTTTTTGATAACTGCGGTTTAAATATAAAGTAAACTTGGCGTACGTGATGACACGCTGTATTGTTCCATTTCACGAAATATGCGTCAGGGCACGTGCCATCTAGCAAAATACAGAGGAACTTAAAACCGCTGGGTGGCGCTATAATGTAACCAGTTCAGATTTGTCGTTATAATCGTTGATTTAATGTTTTCCATTAATTTAATCATCAATTTATCGATAAAATAGAAAATATATAATAGAAAAACTGAATCTCATTGCTGCGTCATCCGACTCGAGTCCATGGGCAGTCAATGTGCATGGCCACAGAGGGCGCAACGTATATTGTATTCAGAAAATGAGAAGGGGTAAGGTATGAAACTAGAGCATTGTCGTATAACTGTTGTTGGCCAAAGGCCGTTGAAAACAAATTGTTTAATGGCTCATTTTAGTACAAGGTCTGACACTTGGTATTGGTAGAAACTATTATTGACAGACAAGACTCTGAACACAAGTTCTCATATTTTTAAAAATAAGTTCATTGTGTATGTCACGGTCACAGTCACTTGGGGGCTGAAAATCAATAAATACTAATTTAAAAAAACAAACAAACGGATGATTTTTTTTAATTAGTATTTATTGATTTTCAGCCCCCAAGTGACTGTGGCCACGGTGTAGACATAGCGTTCTAGAAGTAAATTTATATACACGTATTCAAATTTTCACCAAATAATACTAGTAGTTCACATGGGTGTATGTCGGATGGAACCCACATAAACCACAAGTGTAATGTGTTCTATGTTTCTAGTATCCTGCTGTTGATCAATCACCATATGTCATAAAATGCCAGAGGTTTGACCATTAAAGGCCTTCAGATCATGTACATGTATTGTGTGGGACCCCGTGCGGTTACCCACATTGGCATGAGCAAAACTGATCTTTTATTTTGGCTAGACTCTGGGCACAGACAGCTTTTGTTTTAGTCATATAAAGAGGATGGGCTTTCAGATTGCTGCATCTTCAGGCTAAAGCCAAGGTGAGTGGGATGTTTTTTTCCTAGACCAACCAGTAGGAGTTAAAGAGACCTGGTCACGCAAGATTCATACTTAAGCGACTCCATGACGGGCAACAATAGACCAGGACGGAGCTATGATTCTAGGTTGTGTCTCAGAATTGGGAATTAAACCACTCATAAAAGTACTGATGATAGAATTTGTCTCGTTATATTAGCAGATTGAGAAAAGTATAAGAACTTGTCAACTGCTGTATAGTAGAAAAGAAAGGATGAACTTGAGAACTTGATGCTGTGAACACTAATCTTAATGTAAATGAACAGTGTTGTCATGGCGTATGGTATCCATGGTCCTGAGACTGAAAGCTCAGTACTCATCTGATAAAAGAGATAACTTGAAGACATAAAGGTGGCCCAGGCTCACAGTCAATTTGCTAATTGTCATGGGTGATCCATCAGTAGTCATAAAAGAAGTGAGACCTGTCTAAGGCTCGGCCAGTGTGGAGCTATCAGTTACATAATGGTGTTGATATTGAGAGGTAGCAATGGAGGTACAGAGGAAACATGATGCGAAAAAGGAATGTAACAATCGTGGTTGTCCATACTAACAGTACATGCCCGTACATCCCATGCAAGGGATCAGAAATATGAACAACAGTCCTTGGTGTTCATGAGCGAGGTTGCAAACAAATTGATTTCTGTTTCATTGAGCAGAATCATGAGAGCACAGCTGATAAAATCTAGTTGTTGTGGTTAGAGCAAGTTGGCTATTGTGTTGTGTATTCCCTTGATGCATCTGCCCAAGCGTTGAATGATCAACAGGCAGCACCCAGTTGAGAAGTGGTGACTATGGACCCATATCCTTTCTTGTTTTGAATATCACAAAAATGTCTTAAAGTCCTCCAACGGACCTTAAACACAACTGGCATTCAAGATATAGTAAACAAATCTGAATACCATGGTTACAATCATCAAAGGAACAGTAAACATGATGATGGGGAGAGTGAGACACTTTTTGAGAGGAAAAACAAGCTTTTACCTAGATCTTGTCGGCCATTTTTATGCCTGGTTGGACTGGGCTTGCTGGACCTTCAAGTGAGCTAAGTCTGACATGGTCAGGAGTGATGGGAAGAAAGAAATGAGTGGGTTCAGAAATAGTATTTTTTTAAATTATTAACTTAAGTAGTTTCTGTACAGCTATAACTCTCCATGAACTGGCTGGTGATAGTAGAGTAAACCCAAGAAACAATGTGTTGTGTTCAAAAAGTGGTGGTGTGTGGAACTTTTTTCTTGTGGATGATTTTTATTATAGTGTTTATGCCAATTATTGAAGTGGATACATATTTTTATTCCATCGTTAGAATGAAAACCATACTATGTAACATGAAAAATGGTCTCTAGTGACATGTTTGAGGCCATTTTTGAGATTATTTGCACGAAAAACATGGAGCTTGTACACATCGAACTGTGTCTGCCGCTTAGCAGTACTCATAGCTGTGTTGGTTAATTGGCAATAAATATTTTAACTAGTAAGTTTAAGATATATTCTTTGTGTGCAGTCATCTGTCTTGAATGTGAAAGCCCCTATATGGAATGACTTCTGCAGTATGAGACTCTTGTATTTCTGTAATGTAAAAGTATTCATTATGTTTGTTATGTTATTGATGCAGCATAAAGGTTTGAACTCATTAATTCAAGTAAAACAACTCTCAGTTTCACTTGATGTAAACCAACATCAAATGAAACTGAGAGCAATGGCTACCGCCAACAGCTTGGGTCATAGATCATAACAGATATAGTACTCTCTGCCAAGAGAGGGCGCACTACTACAGTTACTATACAATGTGATATCATAACATCCCCCTCCTCAGGCTAAATAATGGTTATCTGCGAAGTGTTTATAGAAAATAAATGTTCAAATACCGATTCAGAGTCCAGGGATGAAAATGTAAAAAGTTTCTATTTGAAACAATTATGTTTGTTTTCTCAATAAACATACATGGAACATGTAAATATTAAATCAAATTAAAACTCTGGAACTCGATAAACACAATAGAAAATGAATAACATAGTTCTCATTTGAGCTTTTTAAATTCGACAGTTTATGTCAATACAAAATCCTTATACTTTGCTGTAGGTTTGCAATGTCTCTTTAGTCTTTCTTTGGCAGGTGAGTTAATTTTGTTAGGTGTGTTTTTTATTCCTTGTGGTTCCTGGTTTAACTTGCTGGCAGTATCGTTGGTTTGCATATCCATAGTTGGCCTATCATGTGCTGGTTTGATGTGAGATAGATCGTGTTGGTATTGAGTGCTGTCAGGTGTCTGCACTGTGTATTTTCTGTTAGATAATTTGTTAATGAATGTGGCATTTTGTTTTAAGTGGTGTAATGCCTAAGAATTTGCTCTCTGTTCAATCTTCTCCTTATAACTATTTGTAGACTGATCATGTCTATACTGTAGAAATGGGAGACTGGTCTTGACCTTTCTATTGGGAAACATTGACGCAAATGGAGATGGAATATCAGCTGTAATGGGAGTGTCTCTCAATGTTGTCAGGATTTCTCTCAGGTTTTTCTCCCTTTTCTGAAGAGTCTTTTTGAGCATAATTTTGACTGTGAATATATTTCTTTCTGTGCGTCCATTGGCTTGTTGGTAATAGGGTGCACTGATTGTATGTCTTATCTGATGAGTCTGGCAATATTCTTGAAATTCACTGCTAATAAGCTGTGGCCCATTGTCCGATATTAAGTCTCTTGGGTATCTAAAATTGGAGAATATTTCATCAATCTTGCTAATGTCAGTTGAACTACCGGTAGTCATGTTATGTAGTTTATATGCCCAAACATAACCAGCATAGTAATCAACGATTATAATGTATTGGGAGCCTTCAAACTCGAATATGTCCATACCAATCGTGTTCATGTAGATAGGCTGTACTGGGAGTTTTGAATGACTTCTTTGATAGGCACTGGTTACAGTCTTTTATCATGTATTTTATGTCTGCATTCAGACCAGGCCAATATACTGATTGTCTGGCTCTGAGACGTGTTTTCTCTATACCTTGGTGTTGTTTGTGGAGTATTTGGAGTACTCTGTCTCGCATTCCCGTTGGGATGATGATTCGATGACCTTTTAGCACTACACCATTGTGGATGGCTAACTCAGAGCGATGCTGCCATTGCATTGTTTTTTCTCTTTTATAAATTAGGCCATCCATTTGTGATGTATGGAATTAAGGCTTGGAGAACTGGACAGTGAGTTTGCGGATGCGGTCAATGACAAATGACTTCATTGTTGAGACGTCGTGTATATATGTACGTCAACATCAGGTATTTGGAAGGTTGTTTGTTTGGTGTTTATGCATCTTGATAGACAGTCAGCGAGGGGTACATCTTTCCCTGGCACATATTTTATGTTGTAATTATATCCTTGAATCTGTAGTATTAGTCTCTGTAGTCTGGCTGGCATCGTGTTGATTTGTTTCTTTGCTATCGACTCTAGAGGTTGGTGGTCAGAATGGATGGTAAAGGGTCTACCTAAAACATAGTGTTTAAAATACCTTGTTACCCAAACAACAGCTAGCATTTCACGTTCTATGTTACTTTAGTTTGAAGCAAAGTGAATAGGTTTATCATCTTGCAGCAAAACAGCCCAGAAACCTTTACTGGATGCGTCACACTGGATCACAATTTCTTTACTAGCATCAAAGTATGTCAATACTGGTACTTTTGTCATGACATGCTTTATCTGGTCATTGACAAATGCTTTATCGTGACTCACGGACCATTCAGACACTAAACCTTTCTGCAGTAATTTTCTAAGCAGCTCAGTGAGTGGACTTAACTTGACAAACTTGGACAAGTAATTGACAAGCCGGAGGAGTGACTGTAATAATTATTCTTGCTTTTCTTTTGGTGCAGGAAGACAGATATTCATTTCTTAAGAAACCTATAAACAAAAGAATATGCAATAACTGTGACACAAATTCAATTAAAGGTGAAGAACATTTTCTATTGATTTGCCCAAAATATAACACACACACAGAAAACTTCATCCAAAAAATTATGACTCTACTTTCATCCAACAATAAAAATATACAGTTCACATATATATTCTCAAGCAAAGATCCTTGCCAATTATATTTACACAACAAAAAGATTTATTTAACATTTAAACATTCTTACATATATCTTGTTATTATTTTAAAACTCTTTTGCTGTACTTATCCTATATAAATCTTTTTACACAGAGGCAATTTAAGACAATGTACATTATCTATTTGTCCAAAGATTCTATAAAGGTCGACTTGAAACACATCTTGTTCGGATATCAGACCGAAAGGCAATCTTGTGAAACAGTATCTTCCAAAGATTGTAATAAACGTTGTTAGCAGTTATAATTCTGTGTCAAGTGGTATATTTCAATATCCACTGCATAGATTCAATGTTGAGTGTTCTTTAGGTCTGGCAGGATATCATCAGATATCGTCTTTTGATGAACTTATTTAGCTCACGGGGATCCAAGCAGATGCGTAGTGATCCGTTAGGCTTGGTGACCAACAAAATGCTGTTCACCCAGTCACTGGGTTCTTGCACTTCCCTGATGATTCCAAGCTGTATTAGGCGGTCCAGTTCATGTTTCAAGGGTACTTTCAATGCATCTGGTGTTCTTCTTGCTGGATTTATTACAGGTGTTGCATCATCAGACAGCTCAATTTTGTAGTCTGTGTTTATCTTGCCAACACCTTCAAATATATCTGGATTGTCCTTTACTAACTGCTCTTTGGTGCTGTAGGCTATAGTTTCCTCCGCGTCGTATTCTGCATTTGCGTCCCTCACAAAGGAATTTGACAAGTCCTAGGCATGTGCATAATCTTAAACCAAATAGGTTGTTTCCATGCTCTGATATGAAGAATTCTACATCTCTTTCTTCTTTGCCTGTTTCAACAACAGGAATTGTAACTCTTAAAAGGTGTATCTCCATACCCACTGAGACGTACTTCTGAGGAGTTCGGCTTATGATCTAGGCCAAACAGTGTTCTGTATGTTGTATAATTCAAAAGGTTTGCTTGAGCTCCGGTGTCAATCTTTGCTTTGAGGAGTTTCTGTCCGTGTTGTGCTAATCTTGATCACTGCGAATTTGTCTTTCATTCCTCTTGTGCATTCATCAAACCCATAATTCTCAGCACTGTCAGACTCATAATCTGTTCTCACCTCTTGTGCATTCATCAAACCCATAATTCTCAGCACTGTCATACTCATAATCTGTCCTTACCTCATGTATTTTCTTTTCACATTTCTTATTTGTTTCTCCACTTTTGGCTGAAGACTGACACTTTCTTGCCCAGTGGTTTCGCTTTCCACATTTCTTGCATATTTGGCCAAAAGCTGGACACTTTCTCTGCTGATGAGTTAAACCACAATTTCTGCATTCCTTGTGTGTTCGTTTTGCTGACTTTACAACCTCAACTGTTTTAGATGTGGTTGGTTGTTCCATAGACTTTAGTGCAGATAAGTGAGCATTGGCAGCTTTATAATTCCTTCCGAGGGCAATTGCTTCATCCAATGTTTATATCTTAGGCTTTGCTAGTAGCTCTTTCTGGAATTCTGGTATTGGTGTAGCGGCAATAATTAATTCAATTATTCGCTCCTTCTGTTCAAAGTCACACTTATTAGCTAGCAGTTTTTACTAACAAACGAATCAAGAGATTCATCAGGTTTATGTCTCAATGTGGTTAATTTGAGTTGACTAATTCTGAAATTCTTGGCTGGTTCAATTTACTCTTGAAATTTCTTGTATATTACCTCTGGTTTTGACTTGTCATCACTTGACAGGTCCCAACTATTGAATTTACGTAATCCTTCTTCCCCTGTCGCCTGCAAGATATTAGCATTTTCTTTGTCTTTCACATTTTTCACGACGAAATAAAGCACTATACGCTGTTTGAATAAACTGAATGACTCTTAGGTTATCAGATTCCCAGTTCATGGTAGGGAGTTTATGTTTTTTTGTCTTGAACGGAACTTGCAAATGTTCGTGGGTCAGAAGTCAACTTATGCCAATTTTCAGCTACTTGGGTATCACTTTTCTTCTAACTTGAACAGCCGCGGTCACCATGTTATGTTATTGATGCAATACGAAGGTTTGAACTTATTAAATTTAAGTAAAACAACTCTGGTTTACACCACAGGCGCCCGGGACGTTTCTTGGATAATAAAAAATTACCTAAAGTAGGATCAACATAGTTAGTCAGTCGGCGGTACATTCCACCTACCACTCACATAATAACATATGATAACATGTTATATGAGTGAACTATGTATTCTTTGCCTTTAGTATTTGACTCCTCAGCTACCTCCTACAAGCCACATGTGCTGGGGATCAGGGGCACTCACACTCAGATGTTCATCTGCCATACCAAGGACAAGCTCACTTAACTAGCTGTATCATCTGGTCCTACAGGCGATTAGGCTTGCATATGCAATTCACCCCCAATACCCCAGAGATGTCTCATTTTACAAAATGCATGACTTTTAAGACACTCATTGGCGCTGTGCAAAACCAATCATTGACCGTGTGATGGCAGCAGTTTTCTGAAAATCACTACCTAAAGAGCTCCCCCTGATAATGCATGTACACACACACACACATATGTATTTGGTTTACCATGTGCGTCAGTTAATGACCAAAGTTTGTTATTAATTGAAAGTGAATGAATGAAGAAATCAATGCAATACAATTTAATATAAAGTTAATAAAAATATGTTTATTATTATTATAAGCAAAATTGCAATACAAAATTGAGATTGTAATATAGGAGGGTAAATCATGATCAATTACAACGTGTGTGATAATTTTCACAACTCATAACCTGCTAGCAAATCCTAGCTCCCTGTAGTACTTTTAAAGGTCACACATCTTCAAATGTTTTTAACTTATTTCTCTGACAACTATTTCCATTTTTCAGGGATAATTATTTAGAAATTCGCATTGATAGTAAACTTGGACTTACAATAGGATAATACAGTGGATAAGTTTAACTCAATTCCAAATAAGGATAAAGAGATCAGAATCAAATTAGCATAATGTACAATTCCAAATAAGGATAAATAGATTAGAATCAAATTAGCATAATGTACAAATTCCAAATAAGGACAAATGGTAAGTTAACTTGTTTTATTTAGGTAGACATGATTTATGCAAAAGGCTCAAGACAATATTCAATGTTTGAACAACTATATTTTGAGAAAATGGCCAAAAAATGTATTTTTAAGGGCAGTTTTTATGGAATATAATAATAAAAAATTATTTGTCATTAACATATTTTATCACCGTTATATTTATGCATTAAACATATTTTATTTTGAATAATGAGAACAATTTGGTAAACAAGAAGTATTTTGAACACTAGTCAAACAAGTTGAGAAAAAAGTACAAATTCAATCAACTCACATGTAGAGGTAGGTAGTCTTGTTACACTGTGCAGGATAGTCTCAACAACTAGCCCAATAAAGTTTTTAAGAGTTTTGACAGTTTTCACCGGTGATAGTTATCAGGTGGTTAAAATACCTGGATGTTAATGAAAAATACTAAATATTGTTCCCAGAGATTATAGAAAAGGTCTTGAGTACATTCTAGGCTTAAGATAAACAGAAAATATAATCTGGTCTTCAAAACTGGCAATTATTAAAACGCTGATCTTTAAAAATAAAATAGGCGTAAAATATGTAGTGCTATCACACCTGGGTTTGAGTTCGGTTGAGATGAATAATGAAGACAAAAATACATAATTGTAAACACACATAATTAAACATCAATATAAATATAAATATACATAACACAAAGCACCACTTATACTTATACTATAATTAAGCCTTTAAAAAACAAAGCCTTTGTCCTATAACAGGTAAATTAGCCTGCTGTACTCTGCCGTTATACCGCAGGGCTTTGGTGAAATAACTACAGTAACTGTGTTCACCATTGTTACCTCTACACACAAACACCATCTCATACAAACCTCAAAACACATATATACTCAATGTGAATTGCGAAACCACAAACATTGCTTTCAATCTCATATACACAGAAATTGACACAAACATAATTTTCAGCTATCAAACCAATATATAAATATTTTTGCTCAATAAAAATATATGATGAATACACATTAATATCTGTGGAAATATAAACATTGGTATTAATACTTCTATAAGAAGCCTATGTTTTATATTTATGAGACAGAAATGCTTAAATGAAAATTCTATTAAACATTTTAAGTGCCTTTGATATTACGGTAGTACATACATCTCTACAAGAGAGGCACTTCTAATAGAGCAAATACGTTACCATACAGTTGTATAGCCAAAGTATTGCCTAGACCAAAATGAAATCATAGTATTTGTTGTTTACATTGCAAACTTTGTATATCAGCTGATTTATCAATAGGTACGTTCAATAAAAGAAATGAACAAAATTACACATGCATTAAACACTATTGTAATTATTTTCCACCATGTTTGGCCTTTATACAAAAACATATTTATTATGAAACTAGACAAAGGTTGGTCAAACCAATTTTAAATAAAATCTGTAATGCAATCACAATCATAATTAAATAAATTTTACAAAAATACAAATGAATCTAATAACTGGTCACTTACATTCTAAAAATATTCAAAATAATTAATAACAAATAAATATAACAAGCACCTGATTGTTTAATGTAAACAAATTTGATCACATGTCTGTAATAAATTTCAAATTATGAATCGTAGCATGAATAGCTGTTTACATAGGTCAAAGGTTGAGAACTACTTTATTTGAGGACCAGTGATAGTTGAGAATCACCATGTGAGTCCCATGCAACATATAACACAACATTTAAATGTGTGCTACACAATGACCATGGCCCTTTAAAGCTCAGTCTTGTTTCCAATCGTTGTATAAATAAATATCTTATTAGGCATTTGATTTACATCTTTGAGTATTACTGATTTGTTCTAAACATTTTAGTGATGATATTTTCATTTCAGGTTGTTTTTATTTGACTTACAGGTTTTACCTGCACTGACCTTAGCACAGGAAAATCCCATGGAATTCCACAACAAAGTTGATAAGCCTGAAGTCAGTCTGATGTCAGGAACAATTTCACCCTTTACCTGCCAACTTGTGTCACCTTTCCCAAATAATCCCCCAGTTTTCAAAAATCTTAATGAAATTTATAGCCAATAAAAAATTATGCCAAATTAGTCAAAATATGTAGGATAATATCAAAAATCTAAATCTTCATTTTGTGTTTTGTGAAATTTGAATGATGGATTTGTGTTTTTTAAATTATACTGGTGAATCGTGAATTTAAAGTTGAATAGTGTAACAAATGTAACAATACCTGAAATTTTTATATTTGTTGGCATTGTTAATAATGAGAAAGAGAGGTGAGAGTTAATTGGACAGTTTGAGTTTGATATAAAACCATGGCAACAAGACCAGGGTGATTTAGAGGAATATGTCACTGAAATACCCTTTATCAAAATTGACCATCATCAATTCACATCATTAATTGTGAAAATACCATACAAATACTTCAGTGTTTGTCAATTTCTGTGCGATGTTTTTATACCATTCTAATGCTATAACCTTTGTTTGTCTTGTTTAAACATTTGATTCCATGTATAAGGTAAGATTGTGCAGTTAACAGAAAATGATTTATTTGGTACATGAGGTAATAGCCTGACATGCCCTCACTAACGCCTGATAGAATAGTGTATGTCTCGTTGGCAAGATCAATGCTGCGAATTCCCAAAGTTCACGCCTTCTCGCAATGAGTTCAATGAACATTTATTTTGGTGGTCATGGTAACACCATGGTAACATATCCAGAACAAGCAGCCTATCGGCTGAGATAGCTCCGCTGTTAGCAATGCACATTTCAATTAAAGAACTGAAGACATCATTAGAAAATAAACAATATGTATAGTATCAAAGCAATTGGACTTACAGTTTTTAACAAGAAGTCGAAAATATCACTTTCTACCAAAAATGACAAAAATATTCACCAAAATTAGAGAATTGAAGATATCATCATGAAATGAACAAATCTGAGAAAGGTCTACATGTAGTACCTATATATGTAATATCAAAGCAATTGAACTTTTGATTTTTAACAAGAAGTCGAAAATATCACTTTTTACCAAAAATTACAAAAATATTCAACAAAATTAGAGAATTGAAGATATCATCACAAAATGAACAAATCTGAGAGAGGTCCACATGTAGTACCTATATATGTAATATCAAAGCAATCGGACGTACAGTTTTTAACAAGAAGTCGAAAATATCACTTTTTACCAAAAATGTCAAAAATATTCACCAAAATTAGAGAATTGAAGATATCATCACAAAATGAACAAATCTGAGAAAGGTCTACATGTAGTATCTATATATGTAAAATCAAAGCAATTGAACTATTGGTTTTTAACAATAAGTCGAAAATATCACTTTTTACCAAAAATTACAAAAATATTCACCAAAATTAGAGAATTAAAGATATCATTACAAAATGAACAAATCTGAGAGAGGTCCACATGTAGTACCTATATATGTAATATCAAAGCAATTGCACTTGCGGTTTTTAACAAGAAGTCGAAAATATCACTTTTTACCAAAAATGACAAAAATATTCACCAAAATTTGAGAATTGAAGATATCAACATGAAATGAACAAACCTAAGAGAGGTCTACCCAAGGTACATATACACCAAGTATCAAATCATTCAGGCTTGTAGTTTTCAAGAAGAAGTCGAAAAAGTAAAACATTGACTTGGATGATGACGGACAATTACTCATATGATAAGCTCCGCTCGACAAAGTCGACAGCGGAGCTAAAAAGTTCAGTTGAGTACTACTTCCAAAGTCAACAAATGACAATCATGCTGGAAGTCAGGAACACAATATTTAACTATTTAGTATTCACCAATCTAATTGCCTGAGCCCATTTATATAAGTGGTCAACAGCTGATCTGAACTTTGGTGTCTGGCTGCATAATCTATAATCATGCGAGAGTGGCAGTACTGGTAGCAGTCATGTTGCTATTGTCACATGCTCTTGATCTGACTTTTTGTTTTCGTGCATTCATTTTTGTTCCACCATTTTCATCCCATTTGTCTTGAGATCTAAGTAACACTGAACTGTCACGATTTTGTAACACCTTTGCTTGCCATGTGTGTTTTATACAGCATGCCAGGGTTATCAAAGTAAAATGTGATGTTGTATAGTCGTAACAGAAACACAGAGTTGACCCAATCCAACCAGACAACCCAGCTTGCGTTACTTATCCATTGAGACATACTTGAGAGCTTTGAATCCATACCTCTTAGACATGTCTTTCTGGAACTCAGTTTTAAGTATCTTCAAACATCTGTGAATAAAAAAACAACAAGTTAATGTCAATAACATAGTGAGTTTGTATAATATGTGATGTATGTGTGAAGATTAAACTTGAATGGTCCAGACATGTATGAGATATTGCTCTGTGGATCTACTTTCATTTAAAACAAGATGTCCACCAAGGGATATTTTTAAACAAAGGAACAGGGGCGCAGCGCCCTCATGCCATGAATTGCAATGCTCCCTCTTGCAGTCAATAATTTTTATTTGATGGTGACAAAAATGCTTGAATTTGTTTGATGTATATGGTGAAATTTAACTTGATCACTTCAGGCATGTTAGATATATGTATCTGGAACTGGATTCTTTAAAACAAAATGGTTGTCAGTCAGCTAGTTTGAAACCAATCCGAAAAATAAAATGTGCATTGAGGTCTCATTATGTTCAACATATATAACAAGTCTGAACCAATTCTGTCCATGCATGACTGAGATCTGGTTCCAGAAGGGTGAAAGTTTGTGATTTGAATGCATTTTCGGCCATAAAATGGCTGCCAATCGGCCATCACGAATCAGTCCATAGAACAAAAGCATGTGCTTAAGTCCAATAATATGTCTGATGTAGTTGTGAAGAATGAACTTGATCAGTCCCAGCATGTGTGTGATATTGTTTGAACACCTGCACACACACAGACACACAGAAGTCAATCCATAAGTTTTACCCCAAAAACGAAAGCCATTTTGTGTTAGATCTAGTCTGCAATATTATGCCCCAAAACAAAAAACATTTTGTGAAAAACTTCATATCTTTACATGAAATGTACACATTGACTATTTTACTGTGTAACTGTGCTATCAATAGTTTATCTAAATATCAATGTGTCATATCTTGCTTTCCAGCAGGATTATTAAAAGCAGATTGTAATCACCATAGTTTTTGATCCCTGTATATGTAGATCAGCAATTTGCAGATTTTTACAATATCAAGCAGTTCTGAGTTCTTTCTGAATATTGAACAAGCATCCTATCGGCTGAGATAGCTCCGCTGTTAGCAATGCACATTTCAATTAAAGAACTGAAGACATCATTAGAACATAGTTGAACTCTGGTGACCTTGCCCTTTGTTATATAATATAATTCCCTTTAACATAGATTGTTTCAATATAAATATACATTGTCATAATTAATTTTGAATACAAAAAAAGTTTTGGGGTTGAACTAACAGTGGGGAATCAGTCTACCGAATGTCCTTTAAAGATGTAAATATCTTACAAAAACATTTGTGCCTTATTTGTTTAATTATTTTAAGGGACATAATTTCCAGCTTTATTCAAAGTAATTCAGATATTTTAGTATAAAAACAAATGCCTCATTGCAAAAAAAAAGTGCTGCATTTAGACGTGAATAGATTCATAAAACATGCAAGATAACAGAAAATCTTAGCTGGCTTTTGTCCAAGTATTTTGTACAGGTGTCTGTCAAAAATTAATGATTTACTGAGACAAATATGAACTGTCTCATTGTGTGACTACTGTATTATATGAAAAGTAAAAAAAAAAAAACACCCTTTATGAATAGCTATCATGTTGCAAGCTCTGCTTTGTATGCAAATCAACTTAAATAGTTAGTTGGTGTCCAGTGGAGAGAGAAGTCAACAGTACTGTTGCCTCCTGAGAACCTACATCTTCAAACACTGCAATCTTTGTTTGAAGTGAGTTTTTAAACTAGTATTATAAAAACTCTATCATTCTGTTCTAATAGCTGAAACATACTCCTGTGAGTTTTCATTTGTCGAATGAACTGTTTGTCAAATACAGAATACATATATTTTAGAACAATTTTCTTTTTAAAATGTGGATGAAATGTTTTGCTTTTTATGTATTTTTTATGTATTGTTTTTGATTTGATAACTTTGAACTAAACAGATTTTCTATTAGCTTCAGATCTTGATCAAAGTTTGGCACCCAGTTCATAGCAGTGCTTATATTGATTTTCTGACATCTTGTTTTCAGTAAAGATTTATTGGTAGGTTTGCAAATGTGTATCAGACTGTGCAATCTCTCCATGAGTTGGTTTTGAAACCCAGTAAGGGATTCTGAGATACATTACCAAGGATATTATTACAAGATAAATCATTTGCTTCATTGAACACATACAACAATGCATATTTCCACTGAGATCAGTGACCTTTGATGTGTATCACCAGTGATCAGTCAAGTAGAAACAGTCAAAATATTTTATCAGTTTTTCTCAATTTTTGCATGATATTTTCATACAGGACATCTGTTGTTCAAACTCAGGGAAGACTTTATACTGATGAACAAGGTGACCAAGTTTGATGAAGTTTGGAATAGAATTAGTAAAGTTATCATGCACACAATAACAATTATTAACGACGACGACAACGACGACGATGACGGCAACGCCGGACAAAATTTTTCCCTTAATATACCTTTCCCTTCCATCTTTGATGGTACGGGCAAGGTAAAAATGAACAATATGTATAGTATCCAAGCAATCGGACTTACAGTTTTTAACAAGTCGAAAATATCACTTTGTACCAAAAATGACAAAATTATTCACCAAAGTTAGAGAATTGAAGAAAGGTCTACATGTAGTATCTATATATGTAATATCAAAGTAATTGAACTTTTGGTTTTTAACAAGAAGTCAAAAATATCACTTTTTACCAAAAATTACAAAAATATTCACCAAAATTAGAGAATTGAAGATATCATCACAAAATGAACAAATCTGAGAGAGGTCCACATGTAGTACCTATATATGTAATATCAAAGCAATTGGACTTTTGGTTTTTAACAAGAAGTTGAAAATATCACTTTTACCAAAAATGACAAAAATATTCACCAAAATTAGAGAATTGAAGATATCATCACAAAATGAACAAATCTGAGAAAGGTCTACATGTAGTATCTATATATGTAATATCAAAGCAATTGAACTTTTGGTTTTTAACAAGAAGTTGAAAATATCACTTTTACCAAAAATGACAAAAATATTCACCAAAATTAGAGAATTGAAGATATCATCACAAAATGAACAAATCTGAGAGAGGGTCACATGTAGTACCTATATATGTAATATCAAAGCAATTGGACTTGCGGTTTTTAACAAGAAGTCGAAAATATCACTTTTTGCCAAAAATGACAAAAATATTCACCAAAATTAGAGAATTGAAGATATCATCACGAAATGAACAAATCTGATAGAGGTCCACATGTAGTACCTATATATGTAATATCAAAGCAATTGGACATGCGGTTTTTAACAAGAAGTCAAAAATATCACTTTTTACCAAAAATGACAAAAATATTCACCAAAATTAGAGAATTGAAGATATCATTACAAAAGGAACAAATCTGAGAGAGATTCACATGTAGTACCTATATATGTAATATCAAAGCAATTGGACTTGCGGTTTTTAACAAGAAGTCGAAAATATCACATATAACAAAAATGACAAAAATATTCACCAAAATTAGAGAATTGAAAATATCAACATGAAATAAACAAACCTAAGAGAGGTCTACCCAAGGTACATATACACCAAGTATCAAAGCATTTCGGCTTGTAGTTTTCAAGAAGAAGTCGAAAAAGCAAAACATTGACGACGACGGACAATCACTCATATGATAAGCTTCGCTCGACAGAGTCGACAGCGGAGCTAAAAAGTTGATCAAACTGGGTTCAAACCATGGCTTTGACTTTAGGACTTAGTACCTGTAACCTCTACTCTATGAGGGATTTCACCTTTGTGACATTCAAAAGATGCTGACCATAAGTGTAGCCATGGAAACAGAAAACAGCATGACTACTCACATGATTATACTTATAGCCCATACATATATGATGACATTTGTATAATAATATGACAGAATGCCATGGCCTCAACCTGACATTTGTGGGATACATGGGATAAGTTATTTTCACAAGTGACAAAGTGTATCCTGTGGCTATATTTTCACAAATGAAGTGAGTGGATGCATAGATACACTGCATCACAATGATATGTAGTAACAATCGTATGTACTTACTCTCTATATTGTTCACTGGATCTAAACTTGGCAATATCAAAGCTAGGGGCATGTGGCATATGGATCATAAAGGCGTTTGGAAGAACGATGAATTCATATCTAAAAACACAAAAAATAATCACATGATAATTGCTGAATAAATTGACTTCTCTTTTATTCTTTATTCATCTAAATGACAGAAGTGTGTTATAAGTTACATTTTGTTGATACAATATACAATGAACGCATTTTTTGGTTTAGCTGTGTTTCTGTGATGTGTTGACTCAGGAACACACGAAACATCAAAGAAACCAAAGAGCTTGCAAGTTTAACTTCTTGTTTATTCCGTCATTTTCAGTTACACCAACGGTACTACTTTTTACATATCAATTCACTTGGGTGATCAGGTGACATATAACACCATTACAACAGTATGTATTCTGATGCCAACAATAAAGTAGTCCCAAAAAACGCCATACCCAAGGTAGTTTATATTAATTACCCTTCTAATACAAGCAAATGTGGAACGAGTTGGATGGAGCCATAGCAGCGCTTTAAATTATTTGCATTCATTACAGTTATCATAATTAATGTCGATGGTTCAGGTTTCCATGACAACTTACCCTAGTGCATCTATTTCCATAATATGAGAGACTTTGTTCCATCCAAATCCAACAAATCTTGTATCATACAAAGGAGAGTCTTTTTTCACAACAACATATGGCTCAAAATCTGACTCCCATTGCACCTACAATCAAATAAGACAAAACAAAAATATATTCTGTTATATGATAATTTTTATAGAATTAGCCTCCCTTCCAAAATTTGAGCCGTTTCTGTTCAGTGTACTGTAAAATCTGTATTAAAAGCTGTGGCTTCTATTAAAATGGTACAATGCAACAGAGAGGATGTTGCTTCTATTAGAGCATCTACACATATGAGAAATTGTGAATGTTTGGTTCACAATTGTTTAAAAAGATAGGGTGTGACTTATATTAGAGATGCCACTTCTATTACATATTTTACGGTATATCTGAGTGTGCGTAGGCCAATCAAATTTGGCCTGAACAAAAACAGATTGATAAGGATTTGTGTATGTAAGCATGAGAAGACAAAAGAGTACAATTGTTAAGCAAATGCTTCCATAGAGAAACCACTGGCTGAAAAAACCTCAAATATTTTACAGTTTTCAAAGGAATAAAGTTAGTGATAGGCAAGAATGATTGTTAATGTATTCCTCCACACATTTGGAATATTTATTCTTACATTTTACTAGTAAAGTCGGATCATAATCCTAACAAGTCAGTTTTCTTTCTAGCATTGAACTGATCTAGTAATTATTTGGATTTTCAGTTATGAATTGTGACTGTGCACGCTTCCCATAAATTTAATTTTTTGTGTGTGTCTTTTGTGTGTTTGTTGTCAAAGTTTCATATTGCATGTATATAATTATAACTGCTACAAACAGAACATGCTGGAATTTTAGATTGGGACTCACTCCAAATTCAAAAAGATATACATGTAAATATGAAACAAACTTGAGCAATACATGCAAGTTTGCATGGTTTAAAATAGAGCGGAAATTCTCCACTCATCTCAATCAGGTAGGTCGATGAGAATGCTGTGATGTTTGGTGAAATGTATACTGTACTAGATTTGTTGTTGTTTATGACACACAATTAATCCCAGATTTTTGAAGCAGATCATCAAATAATTTACTTTTAACTGGAGAAATGAGGCAAAATGTATTTGAAGCTAAAATGAAGCTGACACGAATCTATACCGAAGTGAAGACGATGTCACATTGTAGCAAAGCTTCCTTTTGTTTACGTGAAGCTGAAGCAATACTGCACGACATATGTGTGGGAGATGTACTGATATGATGTATATATAAAATATGAACATGATCAACCAAAGCATGTCAGAGATACAGCTCTGATACCACATTCATTAAAACAAAATGGCTGCCAATCAGCCATTTTGAATCTAATCTGAAAAACACAAGTCATTGTCAATGACATGTCCCCGTTCCGTTCATATTTGAGTGACATATACATTCAAAGCAGATCATGACCGAAATGCACCTGCATATGTACAACACATTGTGCTAAATCTGAACAAAATCCATCCATGCATGACTGAGATCCGGTTCTGGAATTGTGAAAATACGTGATTTTGATGCATTTTCGGCCTTAAATTGGCCATCATTCCGCTATTGTTAAGCAGATCATGAAACAAATGCACATATCTATTTGTGACATGATGTACCATGTGTGTGTGAAGTTTGAACTTGATCAATCCAGACATGTCTTGGATACGGATCCAGAACTGAATTCTTTAACAAAATGGCCGCCAGTCGGCCATTTCGAACTTGATCCGAAAAAAAAAAAGACGTGCATCAAGGTCCTATTATGTTTAATGTATGTACCAAATTTGAACAAAATCCATCCATGCATAACTGAGATATGGGTCCGGAATGGTAAAAATGTGCGATTTCAATGCATTTTCGGCCTTAAAGCGGCCCCCATTTGGCTATCGTTAATGAGATCATGAAACAAATGCACATACATATTTGTGACATGATGTACCTTGTGTGTGTGAAGTTTGAAATTGATCAATCCAGACATGTCTCGGATACGGATCCAGAACTGAATTCTTTAAAACAAAATGGCCGCCAGTCGGCTATTTCGAACTTGATCCGAAAAAAAAAAATGACGTGCATCAAGGTCCTATTATGTTTAATGTATGTACCAAATTTGAACAAAATCCATCCATGCATAACTGAGATATGGGTCCGGAATGGTGAAAATGTGCGATTTCAATGCATTTTCGGCCTTAAAGCGGCCCCCATTTGGCTATCGTTAATGAGATCATGAAACAAATGCACATACATATTTGTGACATGATGTACCTTGTGTGTGTGAAGTTTGAACTTGATCAATCCAGACATGTCTCGGATACGGATCCAGAACTGAATTCTTTAAAACAAAATGGCCGCCAGTCGGCTATTTCGAACTTGATCCGAAAAAAAAATGACGTGCATCAAGGTCCTATTATGTCTAATGTATGTACCAAATTTGAACAAAATCCATCCATGCATAACTGAGATATGGGTCCGGAATGGTGAAAATGTGCGATTTCAATGCATTTTCGGCCTTAAAGCGGCCCCCATTTGGCTATCGTTAATGAGATCATGAAACAAATGCACATACATATTTGTGACATGATGTACCTTGTGTGTGTGAAGTTTGAACTTGATCAATCCAGACATGTCTCGGATACGGATCCAGAACTGAATTCTTTAAAACAAAATGGCCGCCAGTCGGCTATTTCGAACTTGATCCGAAAAAAAAAATGACGTGCATCAAGGTCCTATTATGTTTAATGTATGTACCAAATTTGAATGAAATCCGTCCATGCATAACTGAGATCCGGGTCCGGAATGGTGAAAATGTGCGATTTCAATGCATTTTCGGCCTTAAAGCGGCTGCCATTTGGCTATCGTTAATGAGATCATGAAACAAATGCACATACATATTTGTGACATGATGTATCTTGTGTGTGTGAAGTTTGAACTCGATCAATCCAAGCATGTCTCAGATACGGATCCAGAACTGAATTCTTTAAAACAAAATGGCCGCCAGTCGGCCATTTCGAACCCGATCCAAAAAAAAAAATGACGTGCATCAAGGTCCTATTATGTTTAATGTATGTACCAAATTTGAACAAAATCCGTCCATGCATAACTGAGATCCGGGTCCGGAATGGTGAAAATGTGCGATTTTGATGCATTTTCGGCCTTAAAATGGCCGCTATTCGGCTATCGTTAATCGGATCATGAAAAAAATGCATGTGCATATGTCCCATATAATGTGTGATGTATGAGTGAAGTTTGAACTTAATCGGTCCATGCATGTTCGAGATACAGGTGATCACGGACGCACGGACGCACACAGGGCAAAACATAAGTCCCCGTTTTCGGACTGCGTCCGAACGGGGACTAAAAATTGATGTTTATCAAGGTTTCATGTCCAATATACCAAGTCTGAACAAATTCCATCCATACACAACTAAGAGCTGGTTCCGGAATGGAAGAAATGGTTTATTTTGACGATTTTTCAACAATAAAATAGCCACCATTTGGTCATTTTTCGTTTACTGACTAACTGACTCACTTGTTAGTATTTTTTTAAGACATTTGTGGTTTAATAAGGTTTCTTGTAATCAACAGTGTATTCATTGCATGTCACCCTGTATGTTGCATGCCCTCTATCTACCCTTGAAGTTGTACATTACTCACCTTGTATGGAGTGGTCGCAGTCCTCCATTTGGCAAAATTAGTTGGTGAATGTCCTTTTTGCCATACATGATATCTAAAAGTGTACAAACTTCCCATATCCAACATTGTGAGCAGCTCTGCCTTAGATTTAGGAAATGTCAAGCGATATCGCAAGGTTTCAAAGGCAGGAACAATCAAGGCCTGTAGACGGGAATAAAAAATAAACATATTGATTTTGTTATTATTGACTCAGGCCATACTAACAGGAAGGCCATACACTAAAGATTTCCATTTATTTTTGATTCGGGAAAAGCCCTCAAACAGAAACTTGTATCCACAATTCTTGCTGATTTTTTTTAAAAAAAATATGGAGAAAACTGTGTAAGCTTGTTTTGTGAAAGGGAAAAAAAATTGTCAATTACAATTGTGATAGAAAAAATAAATATAACAAATCATTGAAATGACAGTCCAGGGATTTTTTTAAACAAGGGAACAGGGGCGCAGTGCCCTCATGCTATGGCCATGCACCCCCTTACCCAGGGGAGCAGATCTTCTGGCTACCATAAAATTCTGATTGACCAGGGATCACATGTGGCCACACAGTCTTCAACTGTGACCTGTCTGATAGTAATTTTGGCCCCAAGGAAGCCTTACAATGCTCCATTTAACTTAGAATTAGAAGTGCTCCCTCTAGCAGTTTTTTTCTAAAAAAAACCCTGACAGTCCATGTGATATCTATCAATAACTCAATGTCAATACCAATACTGAATGAAATCACTCCAGGAATGTTGATGAAATGTTCATGTTTGAATAAATTGGCCACCAGTTGGACAAAGTTCAACAGGATGATAAACAAGCATGTGTCTCCCAATACGACTTGTCTTTGTATCAACTTAAAACAAAATTGGTCAAGGCATCCATGGCTTAAACAAATTTGGAACTTATGGAACCCCAAAAACATACATTATGTAACAACTGACAACCTCCCACAGGGACTAATAACTTACTTTATTGGCTTTAGACATGTCCATCATACCAATAGCTTTTTTAAGATATTCATATAGACCATACATAGGTAGAAAATCAATGTCAGATAGATACACATATGGAGTGTTCACTTGTTTCATTGCTACATTACGAAGGAAATTAACAGGATAAAATTGCTGAAATGAATCAAGAAAAGAAACATTGTTTTATATTATGAAATTTTGAATAAATGTACACCATTGTAAATCCTACAGTAAAGTCATAAATTATTCGTTGTATTTTAATTTCACTGATTTGCTAAATAAAATCCATGTGAATAAGGCAAATTACAATAGAAGACATCATTTCAATGGAAAACCTAATAAATATGCAATCAAAATATTGAAATTTAATACCAGTGAAAAATGTATGTGTCTCTTAGAGTTCCCCGAAGCTGAATATCAAAGCATGGGATTTGCATAATTCAAATATCTACTAGTAATTTGCATATTATTTTTTACTTTATTTCGTAAAATTCAAACACATCATTTGCATGGCAAAGCATGGCAAAATCACTGTGTTTGAAAAGCCTAGAGAGAACACTGCGTGTGACATAACTGTATATGCATGGCTTCCACTAGGGTATCAGTATCTATCCTTATTAGGATGAATTATCTTAATTTCCAAGATGGCTGACATACATGTAATTGAATGCACAGTGAAGTTCCATCTCCATCAGACAAAATGCAGACATAGTGACCTCCACTATGCTAAACTTTCATATACCTTGTGTTTCTTTCAAATAACCTCATACAGTCTGTGATACTTTGTTGTGGTTTTGCATACTTTTGAAAGCGTTAAGGGCAAATCTGTATGATTGCTTGTAGGAATAACTTACCCCATCTTTGTATACAATATGATAACCAACATTTTTTCTTTTCATAAGAATATCAGAACTAAGAGCATATCTGAGAAACTGTTGCACTTCGGCATCAGACATATAAAGAGCAAAACTAATAGGACCTGTGTGGAAATAGAGAAACTGAATGTAAATATATGATAACACCAGACGATCACATCAGTTAGTGAGTGAATCTCAGCCAGAGGCTTTTTCCTGCCTATGAAGTATGCGGCTCACTCATTCATGATACAGATCAACTCCTTTTGGTCTTCAACCCCAGGTACATGTATGTTTTGTACTCAGGACAGTATGGTTGCTACCAGTGACCAGTCTGTTCAGTTGAAACAGAGTTTATTACAAAAGTGACGTGTTGATACATACCTAGCCAATGGTTACATATAGATTCTATCATCTGTAACCGATCCATAGACAACTGTGCCACTAATGTCACGTCAGTGCCATCAAGATCCTGTAGATAAACAATTTTGAAATGAATAATTTCACCCACAATGAAAACTTCAGATTTTAGAGAAATATCCGATTTAATATTAGTTGTTAATTTTGGAATTAATAAACATAAATCTTGTATTGTCTACTGGTCTTTATAAATATTATTGACAAAATATTGAAAACATTATTCAGGTTTTTATAATCTGCATATATTAACATAATAAAAAATGATGTCAATAGCTAATTGACCTAACCCTACAAATGCCACAATTTTCGCAAAAAAGTTTGGTGAAAATCCTTACATACCCTTTATTAAAAGTGCATCTCCAACACACATACATCCCAAAATGCATTAATTAATAGCAACATTAACAGCTTTGTTGCTTTCTGGTTTGAACTTAATGTTATAACTTTTTTAGAACTGGTAAGAACACAGTAAACTAATACTTGTATAAACAAACTAATTTGGAGAACAGAACTTTCAAATCATTGGAAGGATTAAGATGATCGCTGAACAGGCTTATATTCTTGATCAATATTTAAAACAAATACAGAAAAGTTATGGAATTTTGTTGTTGTTGTTAAAGCTGACTTTGGCATTAAATATCAGATATTGTAAGATATTCACTTACCTGTATATACTGGTAATCTAAATAGTATAAATGTATCCTATGTGTCAGCAATTTTTCTCGTCTGAACTCATAACACTGATCATCTTCATCAAGTTCAGTAATCTGAAAAAATAAATTATTACATCAGCTGATGAAAACAGAAACAAGCTGGTGGATGTGATATAAATAGAAAATGCTACTAAAAATGTACATCTGTTTTCTCCTACATCTAAAGCTTTCACAACATATATTGTCAAAGACACATGTTGAAAAACGGACAAAAAGTGATTTAACCCTTGGAGCACCAAAGCCAACTTCAGGCACCATCCACAAAATAGTTCTATTTGTAGTCTCCTTTTTTTCACAAAAAATGTTGAGCAAAATTTTTAATTTTTTGATCAAAAACTAGAGGCAATAACACCTTTTGTATGTTTAGTCCAAAATTAAGATTGAATTCAGTGAAAATAACGGAAAATGTGAACAAATTCGTCCCATTTGATATGGTGCTTAAAGGAAAACATGTGACTGACTGAACAGTTGACATTTCAAACTTGCTGATAGCAGCTGGTGGTCATGCCCACTTCAGAGAAATTAACAGTGTTTATCTGAAACATCCTCTAGGCAATGTTATGGATAATGGGTTATTGTTTGGGGAGATCACAAGAACCAAAACAAGACATCGTGATACAGTGTATCTATGCTTGTCCTATGAAAATACAGCTACATGATATAACACCGTATTATTTGTGAAAATAAAGCGAGGCAATGGCGTTCTGTCATATTGTGTCTGTTTTTTGTGTATTGTGTTTAGTAGATGAAATATAAAATAAATTGTCTTTTTGCATGATGCTATGCACAAAACAAAAACGCTCTAAAGTTGTGCATTCCATGTTCACATAACCAAGAATATGGAGATTTTCAATTCATCAAACACTCCATTATTAAGCTCACCTCTTTGACAACTTCTTTGGGCTTGTGCTGATAAGCCTGACAACCGAACAGCTCTCTCTTTAATAAATTACCATCATACTCTAAAAATGTTAAGTAAAGATTGCGGAAGAATTCTATGTGATTGTTCTTCACTCGTAACTTCTGCGGTGAATTCCAGTGAATGACCTTGATGTCTGATATTTCAGTGTAACAAGTCTGAAATGAACGACAGAGGAGATGGCGGCAGTATTAGGTCATGTGATGTAAATCCTGTAATATAATCTAATATACCGGTATGTCATGTTCTGTAACCACAATAACATGTGCCAAAGACCACTTCAAGTAAGACTAGCTTAAAATCAGAAAGGTTGGGGTCTTGCCATTACAGATACCTACCTCACTTCTTGTGTTTTCACTGAGTTGTACGTTCCATGCACACGGTAACTGATGCACGATATCAGGATGTTGTTTAATTACAGCATTAAAGATATCCTATAAAGCAAAGTAAATGTTAATACATGTCTTCCTGGTTGAACAAAGTGAGTAATTTAAAGACCTGCATTTTGTGACTACATTTGCAAGATATTTCATGAGTTTGTTTTCCACTGAAATTTAAAAATCCTAAACCTTATGTCTAAGAAATGACAGATCTTTAAGTCAAGATTAAAGGGTCACATTCTGTACTATGCATTAAAGTTTTTCCCACAGGGAGTGAGATCCATAGGTCAATAGCATACTACAAGGAGAGAATTTAATTACCTGATCAGCCAGTGAGGTCGAAAGCATACTCATTAATTCTCTTTCTGCTGTTAACCTCCACATCTGCATCCATTTCATTTTTCTTAATTTTTTTACATCTAATAAAATCACACCAGTGTTAAAACCTCTTCCCTGTAACAAACATCAATTAAAAATAAAAATGTTGTAAATCACGATTTAATATCAAATTTAGTCGCTAGGAGCGGCCCAGAAATGTGGGTGTACATTTGGCTTAATAGTGCTGTGATGCGATTGCTTTGCTGGCAATGTACAGTAATTGGACTGAGTTTATGAATGAAATCATGCAAACCATTTCAGAGAAACATTTGTCAAAATGATGTGCGTCTGTAACCCAGTATGTGGATCCTGTTACAAAGCCCTGTTCGTCTGAAAGAAATGTTCCTGGACAAAATGATCACCAAATCACACAAAGTCACACCAAATTATACAACCTATAGTATTATTATAGTATTATGAGTACTTAGTATAGTACTTATATAATATATGAACACTTTCAACTGGATCAGGCAATATATAAATGACAAACAAACATGGACATGAACAAAAACTAGTTGTCCAATTTTGTTCAAATCTTGACTAATAATCTTTATTAATATTCACTTTTAAGGTATGGCCTCGAACAAGTTTAAAGTGCCTGTGCAATGCCCACCCTCACGTTTCCCATTTTAGATCTGTGTCCCACTGAAAAGGGTAGTTATTGATTTTTTTGCTGAAAATGATTACTCGTATCCAAGTAAATTTGGAATATTTCTCATGTTGTAGCCACGCCCACCTATTGTGAAACGGTCAACTGTTTCCGGATTTCTGACTCTCGCCGAAAGTGCGCCACCAAATGACAAAATGTGAGAGGAAGTCATACGCCTGAGCCGTAATAACACTGATCATTCAGTATACATACTTTTAAACGATATACATTTTTCGGTCGGCGTTTTTTCTTTTTTTTTTGTCTATTTTATTTTATTTTTTGAGAGAGAGAGTTTTTAGATGTGGTGTTGTGGGCAGTTGCAGTGAAACGTATAGCCATAGTGTATGTATTCACACGTTTCTAATCGATCCGAAGGTGCGACATCACTTAACCTTAGATTCATTCAACTGTCCTCGTCCATAAAAAAAAACGACTAGGTATAAAGAGAAACGCCGACAACGTAAACCTGGCGCAACACTTTTGAAAGAAATAGATTCCGGACCAGCCCATGATCACCGAGGCGGATTTCAGAAGAGAGAGACGTCCGGCAAGTGTTTCAAATGAGTTGACTTTTTTGTGTGATCCTGATCGTTTTATAGAGACCATTTAGTCCCTGTTAAGTAAAAGCTAGCAATAATTTTGACAGTGACACGAAAACGAAGCGTCGGACAAACAGGAAATTACACAGCCCTTACACACTGCTAACTGTTTTCATTTTCGAAGGCTAAAAGTTTCTGAATTGTTTGGTGATTGGTGTTGAATGTCGAATTCACACCTCTGTTCTTTTTTACCTCCATGCTTGCAGCTTGATCTGCGTAATAATTTATGAAATAAGAATCCGGGCTTGGTCAATGTCTTTCCACCAAATGAAGTTTTAATACGATGTTATAATTATGACAATCACGCCATGGATCAAGCTAACTCGAATCCACTCTGAATTTATCTGTATGTGTGTCGAACTCGATGATTATTTTTGTTATCCAATTAAACGCCGCTTTTAATGCACTTGCCCTCGCCGTGACCCGCCGCGTTCACCTATTTCAACAAAATGTCAATTTATTTCCACGCGGCTGTCATTTATTTGATTTGTCGTTTTTTTAATTATTTTATAGTGATCACTATAGTCTAATGTTTAGAATGTCAAAATATGTTCTCTTTTATTTTAATTTGAAAGTTTTACTCAGACGATCAATGAAATAAAACAGTGTAGTGACATGCCTAGTAACCTGCTAAATAACATGATAATTCCGACGTCAAATTCTATTTTGTCCAGCAACAGTGTACAAATGTGCGCCGGTGTCGGTGACGATCACGGTGACCAGCTACACCAAAACGGACATATTTCGCATCTAACTCAACCCCATGCAACAAAAATTGATACTATGTGTTCATTATGGTCCATTCTCCCTGGACGAACAAGTACATAAGTGACAATATAGTCAAAGACGAGAAAACTGCACAAGAAATTTGCCTTAATTACACGTATCGGCAATGCAAGCTGCCATGCGACTTCCCCTTCTGACGTCACAAGGGGAATTTCTGTATGCAAATGAGAAGCTAATTAGGAGCCTCGTTTTAAAATATACAAAAATAAAGTTGCTGTAGACTGGGTTTAAAACTATACTAAAGCTATACTTGATCAAATGGTAATGAAAATTGATGGGAATATGTGTATTAAGTTTGAATGTGAGTGGTAAAAACATGTCTGAGAAATGACTCCGGACTATGACGTGAATGTGACAATGAAACAAAAAAGCAATAGTAGTAAGTTTCATGTAAAATCTTTTTTAAGTGGATCTTGATAAATCAGAAAGTTGCCTTATTTATAGAAATTATATTGTAGATAATTAATATGAATGAATTTCAACCGTTCACTAATCTGGCAAGGTCTGCCAACACAAGCCAACTGTCACCTTTGATTGACAGATTAATTAGTTCGCCCAGGGTACTCCGCTCAAAAAATCATGTATTTTAGAGGGGTAGGTGGCTTAACGTCAGACAGACATGTACCGTACATGTATGTAAATGAACAAACCAATACAGATCAAAACTCAGACTTACCAGAGCTGGCCACGGCTTGTGTTTCCGCCATAATGTTCCTAAGTACCAATCACTCTGGTTTTCAACCAAACCAATGGCCTTTTTATTTTTTAATTTTCTAAAAATTTTCCATAGTTCTGCAATATCTGTTGCAAATGTAACATCTGTGTCTAAAACTATGACCTGGAAAAAGTGAACAAACGTGAAGGTTAACGTTAGCACTACAGTCACTACATGGTGCAGAGTTGAATTTCAAGTAAATAAAGCATGTATGTATTTTACACGCATTGTATACATTGTTATGGTACCATATTAAACATAACATGGTAGCAAAATTGTTGAAATGATTTACTGTAGAATACTTTATTCTCGCTTGGAATTTATTTTTGCTATTTTCACTGAAGAAATGATTCGGTGAAAATAAAATCCACCAAATATAGTGTACTTTTTTTTCCTATATTTCACATTAAACTCATCAAAAATCAGTGAAAATAAATTCAAAGCAAAAACGCCCAAAAAGCCTTTTCAGCGAAAATTAATTCCAGCTAAAATATTTTACAGTATATGAAAACTACCATTTCATTCCCTAAGCTATCACAAAAATCTTTCATTTTATCACATAACTAGTGAATACATCCATAATTGATTGAGACAATAATCAATATTTATTTATTATATATACAATAATGAGTTGAACTTTTGAAATCTTCCTGTAGTGTGGGAAAAACCAGGAAAAGTTTCCTCATTAGATGAAAACCCCTATTTGATTACTGCAGGTGTGGGATTCAAAACCATGACCCTTCTGTCAAGGAATTTCATCATTTTCTGGTCCACAATATCCGTCCATATCAGCATGTATGACAATACTTAAGAAAGCAGACTAACCTTATCCATATCTTTCGGCAATACTTTGGTAAGTAGTAATTTCATGAGTCCATATACACCAGAGTAATGTTTATTAGGAATCCAAGAAACATCATCCTGTATTAATAAAAAATTGAGTTATTGAGTCATTATCAATTGTTTCCCCATTGTCTGTTTTGCATGGTTCCGCCAAAGCCGGCCTTTCTTGGCCTTCCTTATGAATGCATGCATGATCATGTTAAGGAAAAGCTGTATTTGACAACAGTTAAATTGAATGATTTGATTGGCTGTGCCAAGCTGGATTCACCAATCAGCATTCCTGTAACAACAAGTAAAAAAAATTTAAACCAATAGATTTTGTCGTCTTTTATCACATCATAGTTTGACTGACAAAACATGCGACTTCACCTTTGATCTCTAATGGAAAGTTGTCACAACATGTGCCTTGACCAACACATGACACGACCAATAACAATAGAAAATGCACCAGTGCATGGGCTGTTGTAATTGGTTTTGTCAAAAGTGAATACAGGTTTATGATGGGAATTCTGCCAATGAGGCAACAGTCGAATGAATGAACTATGGCTGGTGAAGATGCAGTTTACCTGTCCAGTATGTATTGCCTTTGACATGTAAAATTAATTGTGAAAAACAAAAACATGTAAATAAGTGCCTTGGTAAGCAAGTAAGTAATCAGATTATTTATTGCATTCAAGACCACTGGTCCAATTGCAAAAATTACAATAGATACTTAAATAAATAATAACGGGAACAATTCAGTCAAACATTTGTGAGAATGGAATTAGGGAAAGAAAATTAATTAAATAAATGAATGAATGAATCATTTCCTATCTTTGTACCAACTTTTTAACAATTTGTTACATACTCACCTTGGAATCATCCGCTGCATAGAAACTTACTTCCACTATGAAATTAGAATTTATAAATAAATTGAGTAAGTAAGAATATTAGATATGCACGTCTTAGTTACTTCACCTCAATGGTAGATAATTTAAATATCAAAGATAAATTATCAATTCAACTAATTAATCTATTGTCTAGCAACACACGATGAAATATATAGTATGGCATATATTGAGAGTTCAAAATAGAAATTAAATAATTATACATAAAACTAAACAAGCAGCCTATCGGCTGAGATAGCTCCGCTTGGCAGCAATGCACATTTCAATTAAAGAACTGAAGACATCATTAGAAAATGAACAATATGTACAGTATCAAAGCAATCGGACTTACAGTTTTTAACAAGAAGTCGAAAATATCACTTTTTACCAAAAATGACAAAAATATTCAACAAAATTAGAGAATTGAAGATACAATCACAAAATGAACAAATCTGAGAGAGGTCCACATGTAGTACCTATATATGTAATATCAAAGCAATCGGACTTACAGTTTTTAACAAGAAGTCGAAAATATCACTTTTTACCAAAAATGACAAAAATATTCACCAAAATTAAAGAATCGAAGATATCACAAAATGAACAAATCTGAGAGAGGTACACATGTAGTACCTATATATGTAATATCAAAGCAATTGGACTTGCGGTTTTTAACAAGAAGTCAAAAATATTATTTTTTACCAAAAATGACAAAAATATTCACCAAAATTAGAGAATTGAAGATATCATTACAAAATGAACAAATGTGAGAGAGGTCCACATATAGTACCTATATATTTAATATCAAAGCAATTGGACTTGCGGTTTTTAACACGAAGTCGAAAATATCACTTTTTACCAAAAATGACAAAAATATTCACCAAAATTAGAGAATTGAAGATATCATCATGAAATGAACAAATCTGAGAGAGGCCTACCTAAGGTACATCTACACCAAGTATCAAAGCATTCAGGCTTGTAGTTTTCAAGAAGAAGTCGAAAAAGTAAAACATTGACAAGGACGACGGACGGCGGTGACGGACGACGACAGACAATCACTCATATGATAAGCTCCGCTCGACAAAGTCGACAGCGGAGCTAAAAATAAAACTTACCCCCTGTAATATCCCATGTATCAAACAGAGTAGACAATGTTAACTGTCCAGGCTTGTCAGCCAAAAAATGTAAATGGATGGGATTTTTTCGGTAAAAAAGCACTGATTTTATTAATGTTATTACTTCCCGACTGGCATTATAACCTGCACACACTATAGCTACATGTATAACCTGCAAGATAAAAAAAGATTTCATTGCTTTGATTAATGTATCATTAATCAAGTCAGAGTGTGTTTACAATTAAAAACATAAAGATAAAGTTAAAGTCAGTGCCTGATGTGGTTTTTGTTGCGATTCAAAACATCTTGCCAACTTTTTCAATAACTAAGGAAGAATTCAATCTGTCATCAACTACTGTTGTTGCTCAATGACTGATGTTGCACAGTCTTAGCCAAGGTGTAAGGTCTGATTTACAATTATAGCGGTTTACAAGTTACATTACAATTATGTAGCTAAGACAATGCTGATTTATAAGTTATGTACTGTACAGTTATCTGCACAGGTACACTTGGCATATGAATACAACTGTGGTCAGTTTACAATCAGCATAAAAAAAGAAATTAATGTACAGCCCAAACAATGGTTCAAATGAGAAGTATAATCATATGTATATACAAAATTATGTCACTAAGAGACAAATTGATGTTTGTGAAATTATTACAAATGCTCTCAAATTATTAAATACATGTATCAAATTTATCTAGCAACATTTTGTACAGTGTTTACTAGTACATTCACATCAGCCATGAAAGTGAACTTTTAATTGATAAGGCTGTTGAGAGTTCATTGAAAGTGAGAGTGCATTTTTTTATTTTTTTTGTTCATCAAATTAAGTTTCATTGTCTCCTATCATCATGCACACTACTCTTCTGAGGTACAATGTATGTACCATGGTAATTGGGACAGTCAACATGATGACAGGAGAGAATGGAACAGTTTTTGAGGGGCAGAGATAAGTCTTGTGGATTTCTCATTCTCAACAAAACTTCTAAGGGTTATTACTACAACATCCATTTTCCAACTTACCTCACATTTTGGCACATTCTCTTCAACATTTGTACAAATTATTGTCCCATTATTAATTCCTATTTCTACTTCTTTGTCGTCGGTTCCTTCATTCCGAGGATCCATGCCCTGAATATTATTCTGGTAAGACTGCTGTAATTGATATTGTGATAAACTGAAAATAAGAAAAACAAACTTTTTATTTTTATTCAAAAATTAAAATAATTTTGAAGTAGAACACTATGATTAAACTCAACTCTTGATGGTACAACTGCTCTTAAAAAGAACATCACAGATTTCATGAGATAAATATTTTTTTCCAATGAAAAACTCACTAAAAATCTTGTAAAGCGACTTTGACAAAATGTTGTCCTCATGAACACAATTAAAGGGTAGTGGTCGCAGCGCAGCGCAAGTTCTAATTTCATGTAAAAAAACAATGTATTTTACACACATTGTATACATTGCTATGTGTTCCATATTGAACATAGAGGACAATGACCACTGACAATAGAATAGTGAATAGCTCTGGTATATGTAGTCATTTATTATTTATTTCTATATATCAATGTTTGTCTTCTTTTACATGTATTCATACACAGATTATATTACACAACACAGCTACTCAAAAAGTAAACACAGTTACGGGTGTTTAATTTCACTATTTTGATATTTAACCATATTTACTGTTCCCGTGTTATTTTAAATGTTAGTACATGTAGACTTACACATATCAGCGAAAATAGTTAAATTAAAATCAAGTGAATACTGCCTTCACAGTATAACCAATCAGCTGTTAAACACTCCAAACAGTCCTGGTGATAACAATTATTACCTTAACTGTCTTCTTAGCATCTGGTTTTCATCTTCTACTTCTCGGACCCTCTCAGCTAATGCTGCTTCTCTATTATTAAAACCCATTAAACTATTTCTATTAAAATTATCTGAAACAAAACAGATTTTAATAATTTGACAAAATTGCAGCTGAGTCAAAGCATATTAACAAAGCAGAATTTGATATGCTGAAAAACTGTCAACAAACAAGCTACTCTCTGATTGGTCTGACTATTGCATATTAGGACAGGGTAGCCAATCAGGGACAATGTTGTAAGTAGCTTTGAATTGACTACAGAATTGTTGTGTTCTGTGTTCTCAAAAATGTTATTCACATCAGATTTGTCATCTTTGATGTATATTTTGTCTCAATTCAGACTTCAATTCACGAGAGCCTAAAACAATGGCAGTACCGGGTAATAGAATACTGATTATATTTATTGTACTAGAAACTGTTATATATTAATATGGAAATTATCAATTATTAATATACAAAATAACTACCATCTCTGAACTCAAAAGTTGGGAATACAGACTTGCCAATAGAAGCAATTTATCTCAGATACAGTGTGTGTGACTTAAGAATGTTTTCACGTTTGTGAAACACAAAATGTTTCAACCCTAGGAGACTGAGAATTCTCTATTGACTATGCAGTGCAGTACACAGTTTGTGTAAATAAGTTGATGGCTTTGTTCTTTACAGTGTAACATGGATTAATGCGAGATGTGATTAAAATACACAATACATTTGAAAAAAAGCATAATTACTGCTACAGTATTCTACATGAATCAATTAATATACCATATCTACCATACATGTAGCTGCCAAAATTAGTTACCTGATTATTGAATCCAACATACTTTTCAGTTTATTACTTTATTAACCTTAATATCTCATTAGAATAAATCCATCTTAGCTGCCACAATAGTTACCTAATTTGCATAAATCCATCATGGCTGTCACAATAGTTATCTAATTTGCATAAATCCATCATGGCTGCTACAATAGTTACCTAATTTGCATAAATCCATCATGGCTGTCACAATAGTTATCTAATTTGCATAAATCCATCATGGCTGTCACAATAGTTATCTAATTTGCATAAATCCATCATGGCTGTCACAATAGTTATCTAATTTGCATAAATCCATCATGGCAGTTACAATAATTTTGTAATTGTAATTTATTCATTTAGAACAGTACATCCATAAATGGTCTTCATGCACAGCATATAGATGTAAAATTAAACAATCCACTGCAAAAATGCAGCGACGAGATCTTGCGAGGCCTGATAGGCGGAATCCACAATAGTTATCTAATTTGCATGAACCCATCTTGGCTGTCACAATAATTATCTAATTAGAATAAATTCATCATGGCCTCCATTTATTCACTTACCATCATGCATCACACTCAGATAAGTAAGTATAATCAAAGGTACCAACATCAAAACTAATAGTAAAAAAATATACTTCTTTCTTGGTCGAAACATGACATGTCCTCTCATCTTCCTAGCTTCAAATGCATAAATGAGAACATTCTACCACCTTGTAAAATCTATAAAAAAAAGAACAGAAGAAAAATAAATGCAAAAAAATACATTGATTGATTTATCCAAGATGTTCGAAGTCATATTTTAAATTATTTAAATGTGTTTTCAAAGAATTTCAGTTACTTTTTTACGATAACCCATGCCCTCGCACTCATTTTAAACAGTGGGTTTGAAGTGAACACACAGGAGTATGTTCTACTGAAACTGACATTCACAAATAGGTCTTTATTTTTATTTTAAATGTAGTTTTCGACACATTGTTTTTTATTATCTTCAGCAATATTTTTATTTGTTAGAAAAATATTCCAGAGAAAAATGGAGAAAAAAGGGGAACAACATGAGGAATGATGGACAGACAAGGTACGACTATAGTGAGTCATTTCCTATGCATCAGAATAGTTTAAGGTACCATTAGGTATATCCCACACTTGTTGAAAGCATTTAAATAAGTAGAATCCACATTCAAGTACACAATTAGAAAATGTGCATGTATTAGATTACACAAATAAATATCATATAACATTACCAGTAAGACTATACAAATGCGATAGAATCAAATGAATACATAAATAATACACTACAGTACAGAAATACGCTTTTAAACAGTCATTGCCCTCTTTTTTGCTCTTATTTGCCCTCTATGTAAGGACACACAAACACAGACTACTATTTTCATATACATGTTTCTTAGCTTTATTTCAGTTACTCGATAACAGTAAATATTGCAGATTAGTAAACAAGAACAGAATATCAATAACGACATTAAAATTGTCAGTATAATCATTGCAAGGTGAAATCCTCATACATTACTATTGTAATTTATGTAATAAACATGCTACACAATGTAACACTGAGCACTACCAGTAGCATGCACACATATGTTACATGTATACATGTACCCTGACAATAAAAAAAACCTCCATGGTTATATATGTGTATGTAGATTCCAAATACCAGTAGGTATCACTGAAACCAGGTACATGTATATGTACATATATCACTCAGTGATCACATTAATATATCATTTGGTTGATTGGGGCTATTTTTACCTAGAAAAACTGTCACATTCCCAGTCAAAAGACATTCAGTAGGAGGTTGTTGCTTATCGTAACATGCTGATGATACGGTACTTGAGTAATGATATTGCCGGATACAAGTGTACAATGTACATGTACCTGTATACACACCAATGACACACATCAAATATGATTAGTTTGGTAAATTTTTAGAGGAGATTACCAGTTAGCAATCACTCATTTCCAACTCTTATTATCTCCATTGTATATTTTACATTGATATGCCAGCTTTCGACCTAGTAACGAGTGAAACAGGAAATGATGAGAAAATTTGAATACTATAAAGTAGCGAAATTAACCACATGTAGACATGAACAAATGCTGTATTATACACACTGGTTTGTTAATTATTAGTAAAAAAATTACTGGTATATTAAGGTCAAAATAGCAATATAACAGAATTTATAGTCACGCAAAGTCCATAAACAACAAAAACTGTATTTTAAACAAACAGAAAAATTGGGTATACATGTACTTTTTTGTTCATTTATAAGTCATTACATTGATAAGCTGACATTTACTGACTAACATGTTACAACAAGCTACATTAGATTTAATTATTCATCAAAAACGTAATTCATAAAAATCATTAGTAAATTAATTAACAATGACAGGAATGTACTAAATATAGATTTATACACACACACACCTGGTAGCTTTTTATGCAGGCGCCATAATTTCACTCTCTATATTTGATGAATTACTTAAATCTCTCTCAAAAATAGTTGACATTAATTAGAAACTCAGGGGAGGGGGATTTTGAAAAATTCTGAAAAATGTGTCTCCGAAGAATTGGTACAAGGACATCAGAGAAAACATCAGAACAGGAATTAATATAGGATTTATTGTTACGTGAAAACAGGGCTTGCTCAGACAGAGATATTCATTAAATGAATCTCACTCAATATTGCAAACATTTCCATCCCTATCCTGTTATCAATAATGGGCAACATCATCCTTAAATTATTCTCTAAACATTGTTTAATTTTTTTCTCCGTCCCTTCAAAGCCAGCAGCCACCTGATATATCTCATTTGTATAGCTATCACATGCATCAGGTGGCGGATATATATTCATGAGCAAACGCATGTATGTGTAGTAGTAAAACAAACCTACAGAAGTGATCGTAAAATGTATAATCTAAAAAGCTTGTTGGTAAATCGTATGGTATCACGCTATCACTCATTTTCAGTAATTTTTGTTTTACAAAATGAAGCAAAAAAAAATTGTTTTGAGTCCTAGTGTAAAGAAGGGGACTAAACCATTGTTTACCCGGAGGGGAATGGAAATTACTCGCCTTTGAGGGTGTCACAATAAGCAAGAAAGAAAACCTTTTTTTAATGCTATAAAAAAGTGAAGACCTTAAAACATACTTTATGTACTTTAGTACCATGTCATTTTTTGTTTGATTGCCTAATGCTAAAGCTTCATGTGCTGCAAGTTACAGTGCACATCCCTCAGCAAATAATTAAGCCCAGGCTTTTTTCGGGTCAAAATTGTGAAACTATCCATTTTTACTCAATCTGGGAAGTCTGAATTACTAAACGAAGTACAGGATGACGAAGCTGAAATATCCAAGAACCAAAACATACCAAAAATTATATCTCAAATGTGAATATTTGTGGTATATTTTAAGTCTGACCGGACTGGAGGTGGGAATTTGATACTACCCCCCGGGTACTCTAAATTATATATTCAAATATATTTCAGTATAAGGTAGTAATCACAATCTTCTTCCAACCAAATGCACAAACAAAATGAAATACAATACTATCTTTCAATATATTACAATGATACTTATCGATTTGCTATGTCTTGGGGTTTTAAAACGTTTGTCTATTAAACATTGCATTGACAAACCAGGTAGATGTTGGCCTTTTCTTCTATGGTAAATTATTAAACATGCATTAAAAACAGAGTAATGTGAGGCTTGTATATGTTGAACACATATTTGTTTACCTGTAAATACCATAGCTAAATTTTGTGTTGGCTTAGAAAAGTAAGAATTGCTTCAAATCTGAAATTTAAACAAAGTTTCACAAGTGTTACCAAAAACTTAAAATATTATACAGCTTTTTATAACCATGTGAAGTGATAAATATGATAAAGATTTCACAGGAAGCAAACTCTTTGAAAGCGATACTATTCCCAGCATATCAAACGAGATGTGATTTTCAATGTATTGTTGACAACTTGGGCATCGGTCAACTGGAGTGACTGCATTACATCTATCTCAGCTTTTTGCCTTAAAGTGTTGACAGACTGAGAATAACTTGAATAATGATTTCAGACATCAGAGATCAGAGATGCCTGTTGCTTGACTTATAAAACCACCTATATATAATTACATTGACCAGTCATGACAGCTTTTGATACCAATTGAACCCTGGATTATTAGTTATACTAAATAAAGACCATACACAGACAAAGTACATGATGTAATGTCTGTAATCTTTAATAGAGAATAATATCACTCATCGAGACTAGTAAAATGATCCCAACACATGCAGGATGTAGGAAAAAATCCCAGCAGAAAAAATTCCAGGGGAAAAATTCCCAGTTGTACAAATCCCTGATACCATAATTTACCATGACGATAGAATTGTTTTTGTTAGTAAAGCCAACAGATTGTGTAAAAACAAAGTCCTAACATTTAAAGTAGGGACTACTTCTATTTAATAATTGGACCATCTAATTTTTGCAGCTATATTTTTTCACTACATGTACATGTATGGCCTGGAATTGCAAAGTCTTAATATTATTATTTTTATTATCGAATAAATGTTGTACTAGTGATGGTAATGTAACAATGTTCCAAATCTATAACAAGCAGCCTCTCGGCTGAGATACATGTAGCTCCGCTGTAAGTAATGCACATTTCAATTAAGGAACAGAAGATATCATTAGAAAATGAACAATATGCATAGTATCAATGCAATGGGACTTGCTGTTTTCAACAAGAATTCAAAAATATCATTTTCACCATAAATGATTGTGGTTTTTAACAAGAAAATATCACTTTTTACTAAAAATGACAAAAATATTCACCAAAATTAGAAAATTGAAGATATCGTCATGAAATGAACAAATTTGAGAATGGTCCACATGTAGTACCTATATATGTAATATCAAAGCAATTGGACTTGCGGTTTTTAACAAGAAGTCGAAAATATCACTTTTTACCAAAAATGACAAAATATTCACCAAAATTAGAGAATTGAAGATATCATCATGAAATGAACAAATCTGAGAAAGGTCCACATGTAGTACCTATATATGTAATATCAAAGCAATTGGACTTGCGGTTTTTAACAAGAAGTCGAAAATATCACTTTTTACCAAAAATGACAAAATATTCACCAAAATTAGAGAATTGAAGATATCATCATGAAATGAACAAATCTGAGAAAGGTCCACATGTAGTACCTATATACATGTATGTAATATCAAAGCAATTGGACTTGCGGTTTTTAACAAGAAGTCGAAAATATCACTTTTTACCAAAAATGACAAAAATATTCACCAAAATTAGAGAATTGAAGATATCAACATGAAATGAACAAATATGAGAGAGGTCCACATGTAGTACCTATATATGTAATATCAAAGCAATTGAACTTGCGGTTTTTAACAAGAAGTCGAAAATATCACTTTTTACCAAAAATGACAAAAATATTCACCAAAATTAGAGAATTGAAGATATCAACATGAAATGAACAAATATGAGAGAGGTCCACATGTAGTACCTATATATGTAATATCAAAGCAATTGAACTTGCGGTTTTTAACAAGAAGTCGAAAATATCACTTTTTACCAAAATTGACAAAATATTCACCAAAATTAGAGAACTGAAGATATGATCATGAAATGAACAAATCTGAGAAAGGTCCACATGTAGTACCTATATATGTAATATCAAAGCAATTGGACTTGCGGTTTTTAACAAGAAGTCGAAAATATCACTTTTTACCAAAAATGACAAAATATTCACCAAAATTAGAGAACTGAAGATATGATCATGAAATGAACAAATCAGAGAGAGGTCTATCCAAGGTACATATACACTAAGTATCAAAGCATTCAGGCTTGTAGTTTTCAAGAAGAAGTCGAATAAGTAAAACATTGACATGACGGACGCAGGACGACAGACGCCGGACAATCACTCATATGATAAGCTTCGCTCGACAAAGTCGACAGCGGAGCTAAAAAAAAGCCCAAGACAGGACAGTACCATTCAGGGTTTGCTCTATATATTTGAGGAGCTTAAGTCTACATGTACAAGTGGAATTTGACAATCGGGAAACAGTTCTTTTAATTTCATGCAAATACACACTGAAATTACAATTTTTCTCTGCCAAATTTGCTTTAGTGGAAAACATCAGTACTAGTATTTGTAAGCCTATTATATATCTCAGAATGAGATAAATATATACAATGTAGTTTAAATAGATGTAAAATTGAAAGGAAAACAAAAGTGGATGGATATACCTCCAGTATTCAATCTGGAACTTGCTATAGAGATTTTTTGTTCTTAAAGGGGAACCGATACTATAAATAGGGGCAAGATGGCCACTGCAATTATTATGCTAATCCGAACCAAGTCGCTCACATCTTGGCGGGAGCTCCGGGAAATGTGCCATTAACAATGTTTAGAGATCAAGTTGTGATTCCAAATACATTTCTACGGGGCATAAATATGTACGCTGGCGATTACACTCGTAGCGAGCATAATAAGCATTCATTTACTTAAAGTGAGCAGAGGCGGAATTAATTACCCATGAGCACGTGGTGCAATCTATGGGATTGAGTGGTTCCCCTTTAACAAGGTTCTTAACAAAAGCGTAACAGTATATATGTATTACGTAATAGTTAGAGTGACATAAAAACACATTACGTCTGCGTAAATTAGCATAAATATTTATGATATATTTACGTCTCTTGTACAAGGTAAGAATTGCTGGTGTGACTGCAAGATGAAATCCCTATCATTTTAATTACTGGCACAACGTGAGAACATGGAAATATATTTTGTTTACATTCAGCCTCCAAATTATATGTATACAATGACACTCCCCCTCTAGATTGTTTGAGATTGAAAGTATACTCAACAACTTGACACAGGCATCCATGTAATACTATCCTGAACAGCAGTTTCCATGAGAGCAAATATTTTTAGATAAACCATACAATGTTTTCATATAACCATAAGATACTTGACTTATAAAGCCATGGATCACTGTCATGCTCACCAAACAATTTATTTTTTAAAATATTTTTCTGACAGAAGCCAAAATGATCCAAAGTTGACCCAGATTAAAGTTGTGTTACCTCACGCATGGAAGGTAGTAGGAGACGAGAGCAGACGCTATTGTTCTACCCTGTTCAATGATTGCCTCAATTTATTTACTTAAGTAAGTATTTTGTTTCTGGTGGCAAGCCTCGCCAATATCATATAACGTCATGTGGACCGTTCTGTGCACGTTTTTTTTCAGCTCTAAGAATCAGGAGTCAAACCTGTTTTGTTGAGTAAACAAGCCTTGAAAAAAAAAAAAAATAGACAATGAGGATAAGGCCCATCCCATGAAAGTCTCATGATATTTGCATATGGGATCAGCTCACTTGACTCTTGATATGGGTTCACGTTAAATCATAATTTACATTGTATTACAGACTGGAGCTGGACAAAAATACTTTGCGACAAGGCAAATGAATGTACATTGTAGAATAGAATATTGGTTTACATGTATTACAATGTACAACTTTAATGAAAATTTGACAATCCTTGTATGGTTACTACATGTACACACACAAGAGTAGACATTGAGTAGCCGATACAAGGCCATATTTTTGTAAATACACATATTTATCTAAACAAGTTACCTGATATCCAGTGTACTACTGTAAAATCTGTATTAAAAGCATACAATGCAACAGAGGGAATGCGGCTTCTATTAGAGCATCTACACATATAAGAAATGGTGAATGTTTGCTTCTCAATTGTTCAAAAAGTATGGGCGCGACTTCTATTAGGGATGCAGATTATACGGTAGTAGTTTATGCAGGTGTGCATTTTAAAGTAATGTACACGTCCTAACAACTACAATCAACAAAGCTTAGTACACAATACATGTACATGTGTGAAGACATCACTTCTTATTTGTCACATGTCTGGATTTCCCATGATTCTTCTGGTTTTGTTTCCTTGTTTTGTGTATTCTGTGGAACAATATTTCAACATTTCAAGGTAGATCAATAGTCTTTGTGTTTAACAACAAATTTGTGGATGAAAAAACAATTTAATGAAATTTATCATGAGAACCTTTCATCCAAAACCATCTTCACATACAATGAAATAGTGATTCTGTAAATATACTAACATTTTAAAGCGGGGGAGTTGCCATCTGCGCATGCGTCAGGTGGCCATAGCGTGCCATTGTTTACACACAAGCATCTACCCCATGAGCCTTTGTGCTTTTACCGTGTGTTGTTATCATCGCTTGGGACTCAATTCCCTGTGTGTGCGCAGGTGACAACCCTCTCGCTTTAAAGGTTTGTTGCTCCATGATGCAAGCAAAAGTCATTTATAAATCATACATATGATCGGTGTTGCCTAAAACTTGACTTTTTAGTTAGCATGTTATTTTAGATATCCAAGCATAAATTTCATGTTCATGTTCACTAATTCTCAGTGTAGCTCCATGCAACTTAGCCCCCACCCCAAATATGTTTCACTTCTCGTCGTCATCCTGCACATCCTGAAACATTGTTTTAATTTTGCTATGGTAAATGTTAAACACACCTTAGTAATTAAAACAAGTCACATAAACCCAGGGTTCTCCCCAGGGCTTTTTAGCGCCCAGGTCCGCGGCGCTATACCTGTGAATCTCGGCGCTTCACTTGGGACCTCGGCGCTATGTGTTCCCACCTCGGCGCTTGATTTCATATTTGACATGCCAATATCAGATGTGAAAAAGCTTTGTTCGCCACGCCGGTCGGCCCCGACCGTCACTCAAAATTAGTGATCACCACGGAAATGCTTCCGACGAGGACTATTGTCTGATTGTTGGTATAATTACATACCGACCGACACGCATCCTGCCAGTCGTGGATTATAATTTATAAACAATAGACCTAGTCGCACGATACGTAGCGGCTAGTCAAATTTGTGGAATTTGCACTTCTTTGTCTGTAATTAAATACTTTCTGCGATAGACACAGTCTTTAGATTGAAAGCTAAAATTATTTCAAAATCAATTCCACCTCGATATAACATGGTCAAATCGGAGTTCACGATCAGTTCACGCTACTCAAGAAAAAAACAACGTGTTTATTGCGTGATTTGGTAAAATACATTTGAACTGTTATCATTGCGAATCATGTAAAAACTCTTCTTTCAAGACCTAATTTACCTTTTAAAAATTGCAAATCACCTCTTTTGAAAGCTGTCATGCAGTTTTCAATTGAAATCGATGCCAACACATCGTGCTACGACATCGCTTTACTTCCGCAATGTAATTTTTATGATCACTACCATTCGGAAAACTTCGGGTTCTACCGGCATTACCATGCGGCATTTTGATTGGTTAATGGAATTCTTGATCCATCGGGTCAAACGACACATGCTAATGTTTCACAAACATCATGGCGGGTCTGTTTTTTTTTGACCAAAGCGATCAAGTGATCAAAAATAATCGCTCCCGATAAAAATAAGTCGGATTTTACTTACATTTCATATAAAAAAAAAAAGAAGTAAAATTTGTTGAGGAATTATTGCTATAACTGGTGTATAACATGGCCAAGTAAGTTATGTCACGTCGTAACTTTGATGATCGTTTTGAAGCTTTATTTGTTCGCTCATTACTGTAATTGTAAACGTTTTAGAAGTTGATGGTACGAATAATAAATTACAACAATACGTCAATTAATTACGTGATCGATTTTTTGAAAGAGAATGTTTTTGGAGTGAATAAAATTATGAGATTCTTGAACATAAATCTGGCTTAACGTTTTGAATGAGTTTCCTTCAACGTTTTACAAAACAATTAAATTGCAACAATAATGTATTTGTGTTTGTTTTTAGTCTGTAGCATTTGTATTTCGAGAATGTTTCAAACTTTTCTAAATTGTGAAACATAATGTGTTGATTCCATTAAAAAAAATATTTGCCCTGTGACTGAGCTCACTAATATTCATAATTGTAAATAAGTTCTGTTAATCAATGAAGGAAAGATATGTAAATGATATGCAAATTATTATGCAAATTAGCCCCGGCACTATGCATTTTTTCTGGGGAGAACCCTGCATAAACCAATATCTGCATAAAAGGTTATAAATCTGTTATTACATGTGTCATAAAACATAACTATACAAACAAAAGTGATGTCATAAACTGACCTCTTTCTATATCTGTTGTAATAAAATAATTTAATTGTCACCAAGATTAATTTCTGTGATTTGTATTCATAATGAAAAAAATTTCATTTGACTCGTCATTTGAATGTGAGGGATCGTCACCGACACATACGTGGGAAATTAGTCCTAATCAATGATAACAAAACATGCTAAAAATGCAAAGGCTAATGGATAGATTCTTACACGTACGGTAATTCTAAACAATGACACACTATGCAATCTACTGCATGCACAGGTGATTACTCTCTCACTTAAAGTTATTATTACTGTTAGTATTCAACCTAATAAATATTTGGTTTCAAAAGAATCACATAATTATGGATTGTTACAAATGATGTTATCCACTTTTGGGATCTTTATCTTAGTACATGTACATGTATGAAATATTTGTTCAGAAAAAAAAATGAGTAAAAAGATGCAAAAACAGTTTTTTGAAAAATTTCCATAGGAAGCCACTGTTGCCATCAGCAGTGTTCTCCCCAAAGCGTTTTAGCGTAGCGGGGCCGCTACTCCATTATTTATGCCGCTACTCTGAGAGATTGCCCGCTACTCTGTGGCATTTCCTGTTACTCTTTCTTTTAGCTTGTTAATACACGTGCGAATCTGTTAGTCAGCGTCATCAGCGTCCGGTACTGTGAGCCAAATCAGGTGTGAATGGAAACATGTCAGTGATTACGCAAAGACAATGGACTAATACAGCTTCGTACTTCGACAATAAACACTTTCGCCCTATTTAATTGGGGTAATAGCGAGTATTTTCTCAGTAGCATATTTGGCTGGAAGAAGCAACAATGTCAAACAGCAGAAATATTACGTTGTGGTTCCGCGTAGAATGCCCTGCTGGGCCCCTGGTTGCGAGCGATACACCCACCAGCAACGCGGTCACCGGTACCCCTGTCGGCAGTGGTACTAAACGTGTCCAAGATGATGTTACAACGAAAAGTGCAAAAAAATAAACTCTAGATTTGATGCACAATGGACAACAAAATATACGTGGCTGAGAGAAACATCCGATGGCAAAGGTAAAAAAAGTATTTATTTGTAGCGTTTTACTTGGAAGCGAGTTTTGACCTAGTTTAGTAAATTTTTGTATGGCTTCATTTTTTGCCGATCGTCGAAACATTTTTTTGGAAACGACCTTCTTTCTGGAAGTTCAAAAATTGTTGGCTACGATTAATCAAAGTAACTAATACTAGTATTGTGTTTTGAAATAGTTGGGTAAAGTTTATCGTGGCAATTTTTAAGTTTAGCGACTTTTCAAAATGGCGGCAATTTGTTTATTTTCGTGTTGATCGTGACGATATTTTTTAAATACAAGTATTGATTCGCTCCTATTTCTTATCTTTTAGGAATGCTGTGACACATATGTGGAAAATTCAACTTAAAAACATCCAGAAATAGTTCTTTGGTATGGAATTCTATGCCATGTATAACTATTACGAAATATGCTATCGATAAACACGCACACTCGGAGATGCACAAGAAGGCCATGTCATTTAATAGAAGTGGGAAGCAAAGAAAATCACGGCGTTCTCAAAAGCTGCAGATCACTGGGCTTCCATGAAAGTCCGAAGAATCAACATTACATAGAAATCACACAGCAGCAGATTCATTTAATCTTCTACATAAATTTGTTAAAAAATAAAGACACATTTTCATCCATGCAAGCCTGTCATTATTGTTTTCTTTATCTTCAGACAAATGCTAATGATATGTAAATTATATGCAAATTAGCCGCCACTCTGATACATTTTTCTGGGGAGAACACTGCATCAGAATGTCCTAATATTTGATGACAACAATTCCTATTCATCAACTACACATGCTTTTTTTCACCATATGTAACCAAAATAAATTCTGAGATAAGTATGATAAGAGCTGTTTACCATACAAACCAATGGTGACCAAAGGATCAAAAATCAATATTTTCATGGAGGTTTGACATGTGTTTTGTGTAAACACATTATAAATAAATCCATACTGGGAAATCAGATGATTTGTTTATGGTAACCAACCATCTTAATGATCACAATGACCCTGACTATGACCCAAGCCTCTAATATCATTTAAAAGACCTGCTGGCACTTGGGACAAGGCTTCTGAGATCAAGAATTACATGTATCTGATAATTATAAAGATTTTAGATAGATATTAAATCAGTATTAAACAGGATGACACTTAGTCATGAAATCTGACCCTGAATATCTGACCCAATCTGCATAATATCGATCTAATATAGATCTAATATCGATCTAATATAGATCTAATATCGATCTAATATAGATCTAATATCGATCTAATATAGATCTAAAAATCTGATAGTTATCCAAGTTTCAGATCGTTATTAGAAAGCATGAAATTACGGTTTGTTTTATAGTTTGATAATTCCCGCCTTCAAGACATTAATAACACAGCATGGATAGTTTGCCCCCGAAAATTCCACCTTAAATTCATATTTATGCTAAGCCAATGAAAAACACAGGAATCTCAGTAATATTCATTGCAGATAGTACTATAAAATAAATAGATTTATGTGGGTCACAAATTTTGGAAAGTCACATAATATTTTCAGAATGCAAGTTACACATCACACCAGTATATTTAGTATACATTGTATCACATGAATACACAGCAGTACAAAGCATGATTACTACACGTGAGCCTGGCCTACATTTTGTAAAATATACAAAAACATAATACTTTCAATATGAGAACATAAAATACAACCTATTTTTTTTTTAAATGCTGAAAGCGAAAATCTCTTATGACATCATTAGCAGTAATTAGACGATTTTCAAGATTGTGCATATTGCATGAAAGACGTGAACTGAACGTCTGCCGCAAAAATTGAAAGATTTGAATTTCTTTGTTATAACTCAATTTCAAAATAACTATCTTTGAGTTGGAAATATTATGTTGAGATATCCTTACTTCATTAAAATTGACCATCATCAAATGTGTACAGCACATTAGTATGGGCGGAAATACTTCTAAAATACTTTTGTGTTTGTCGATTCACACATCACTACGATGCTATGACTTTTGTTTGTCCTGTTTTTAAATTCGATTTCACACATACCACGAGATCTCACATTAAACGGTAAATAAGGTCTATTTACGGTTACTCCTACTGAAGTATATAACCTTTTCTGAAATGCAACAACTACATGTATCAGTTATTCTACATAACTAGATGTTGCTGACATGCTTTTACACTGTAATCTGTAGAACATTTACACCCATATAACACATGTATGTAGGTAACAACTACAGTAGTACATTTGTAATTTCTCAAATTCTGTCACTTCTACAGTACATGTACATGGAGATCACATTATACATGTACATGTATGTACCAAGACCCAGACTGTGGTTAATTTATTATAGGCACATGATGTAGGGCATTGGAGGTCAAACAGATGACATATACATGTACATATATTGTACTTTAGTCTCAAAGTGAACCATGCTCCATACAGTTGTACATGGGCGTTTACTGCTACATGTACTACATAATCATGAACATACATGTACATAATGTAAACACAAATAATAGCAATTTCTCCACGTACTATTAAACTGTACATGTACGCACTGTGAAACTGTAGTGTGTTGCGGTTGTGTGTACTACATGTATAAAGAAGAACACAAATGAAGAACTTTGTACCATCTGTTGAAAAACACACAAGGACAGCCCACCTCCATTCATGCACAATCTTTTCTAAATCACCTACTATAACTCATCAAAGTTGGAACACAAGAAACTATCAAATATTCACTCGGCTAACGTTAATCTTAGATTCCACGGTGTTTTGGTCACAAAGCAATGTAAAAATCATATAATTGCTTTTTAATAACGATGAATGTTGAAATTCATTGATTTTACTTGGCATATCTATTTTGTTAACTTTTCAATCAACCAATAATAGTTGACGATTCTAGGCCATGTAATATTTCATACATGTAATAACATATAGAGTACTAGTATCAGGGGTTTTTCTAGAAAAAAAAATGCAAGAGGGAGCACTGCAATTCAGCTGCGCCACCAATTGGTAGTTGATAGGGTGCAGAGTTTTTGATAATCCTAAGTTAAAATGGAGCATTCTATGGCTTCTTTGGGGCCAAAATTACTATCAGACAGGTCACAGTTGAAGACTGTGGCCACATGTGATACCTGGTCAATCAGAATTTTATGGTTGCCAGAGGATCTGCTCCCCAGGGTAAGAGGGTGCATGACCACGGCATGAGGGCGCTGCGCCCCTGTTCCCTTGTTTAAAAAAATCCCTGTATATTATACTTATATCAATTTGTTCAAACCCAGCATCATGACATTTCATGACACAAGTCACCAATGTTCAATATTAAACAAAACTGAAATGAGTCAGCCATTTTGAATCAGAAAATGAAAACAAATGCAATTCAATAGTACATTAGCGTTCATGCATGGGCTAATGAGATCAAATACTTTTGCCGGTGCTAAGAAATTGTGTGTGAAGAAACGCTATGTACAGATAAAATCTGGCCCTCTTTTAGGACCTTTAGCACAGGCTATTAGTGTGCATGAATGCTTAGGCAGGAATAACCACCCAAAACGCATTGGTCTCCCAAAATGTATGATATATGTGCGGCATGTGAGGACGCATGAACAAATGCACGAAGGTCAATCCATGTAAGCAACTGTCTAAAATATATTGAGATAAATACAAAAACTACCCAACAACTCCACCACATTAAGCCCCTTTACACCAACACAGAGGGGAAATTGCACAGGAGGGCACCCTTCTTTATTTTGTCTCATTACTGATTATGTCGTGTTGGAAGTAACATCCGGTCCACGGCTAGTGACTTGCTTGAACACGTACATCTGTCCCATACCTGGTACATGTACATGTATGTGCAGCTTTACTGGCGTTTTCTACAGAGGTAGTATTTAAATCATCGAGGACCCTTCTGCACTTTTCTCTTCATTTTGGGTTTTTTCCTGATAGAGAGCTATGACAAACTTTTCTATTGCATCTATTTTGGGTCAACGTTTTAGGCATTGTTATTAACGAGTAAGACATAATCACCCTATAATCATCATTGTTGTGAAAAATGCAGACAGTATTAGACCAGATCTATCATCCCTGTCGTACGTCAGAACGCTAAACTACACCACTAAACTAACTAAACTACACCACTAAACTAACTAAACTACACCAAGTTAATAAATATATTCACATGTCAAAAGAAAAATTAAAGAAAGCTTAGAAAGAACTCCCATGTGCTGAGAGTATTGGAGACACATTAAATATAATTCAAAATTACTTGTCATAGATAGTGATAGTGATGGAAAAGCCGAAAACTGATAATGCAAATCAGATTTTAATGGAAAACTAATGAGGTCTGCGCAATGTAACAGACCATCTATGTACCAAGTTTTATTGAAATGTAATTGGAACCCAAAAAAATTATAAATTATTATGCTAATTAGGGAATTAATATAAACAGATTTTAACTCCAAAACTAATCAGGTTTGTACATTGTCCTAGAGCATCTTTGCACTAAGTTTCATTGAAATGGAATAATTAGTACTTTATCAGTGTGATAGCTTAAAAGTGGTTAATTATGTAAATTAGTAATTAATATGTACAGATTTCAACCCACAATTATCCAGGTCTGTCTATTGTCCTACAGCATCCATGTACAAAGTTTCATTGAAATGTGATGATTAGTACTTGAGAAATCAGTGTGAAAGCTGAAAATTATTTAATTATGCAAATCAGGTAATTAATATACACAATTATTTACCCTAAAACTAATCAGGTCTCTGGATAGTCCTAAAGGATCTATGTACCAAGTTTCATTGCAATGTGATAATTAGTACTTGAGATATCTGTGGAAAAGCTGAAAATTAACTAATTATGCAAATTAGGTAATTAATATGCACAAATATTTATCCCAAAACAATCAATCTCTGCATAGTCCTTGAGTATCTATGTACAAAGTTTCATTGGAATGTAATGCTTACTACTTGAAACATCAAAAGCTGAAAATTAATTAATTATGCAAAATAGGTAATTAATATGCACTGACATTACCCTAAAACTATCAGGTCTGTGCAGTGTCCTATGACATCTATGTAGCAAGTTTCATTGAAATGTGATGATTAGTACTTGAGATATCAGTGGAAAAACCGAAAATTGACTAATTATTATGCAAATTAGGTAATTAGTAATTAGGTAATTTTTACCAAAAACTAATCAAAACCAAGCATTAGTTCAGAGCATCCATGTACCAAGTTTCATCAAAATCCAATAAGTGGTTCTTTAGATATCAATGGAAAAGTCATGAAACTGCTAAAAATTAGCTTATTATCATGCAAATTAGGTAATTAATATGCATGAAATTTTATCAAAACCTAATCAAATCTGCACATTAGCCCAGAGCATCTATGCACCAAGTTTCTACAAAAACTGATGTATGGTTCTTGAGATATCAGTGGAACAGACGAACACACACACACACTAACCGCAAAGACTCCGATTTTGTGCTTCGCACATGGGAGTCAATAATATCTCAATATTCAAGAAAGAAACAGTATTTCTGTGAAGATAGCAGGAGCGTATCCAACATCGTGTTTACATCGCCTGACTCCTAAGTTACACGGCGTGTGGTATATGAATACTAATTAGGACAGTTTGCACGCCACAAAACAGCTTAAAAAGGGAGGCGCAATCACACTGTAGTAAGTATCTCTCTACATTCAGTGTGATTTTCAGAACATTTGGTGTCTTACATGACATGAAAACCATATATTGATTTCTGTATACGCCGAAAACATTGATCAAAACCATGGCTCAAAAATGTCATTAACAACATTTCTTAATACAACACTTGAAACCATGCACAAGTTACATATAAAGTAATTAATTAAACCATAATATTTTGTTTTAATTGCCGTAAAATCAACAAATTTTTTGTAGTAATGAATTATTCATTTATTTAAATGAGGACATAATGCAACCAATCGTGTCATGCAACTCACCGCCTGCACCAACATCAGTTTTTACATCTGTTTTAAGCCCCCATCAAAGAGACTTAAACTCCCTAACTTAATCCCCCAAAGTGTTCACATCTGTTTTATCTTACACTGCTGTAAATCACCCTTACATGAAGGAACACAAAAAACAGATGTGAACATGATAATGTACAGTCATACTCCAAGGACAATTGCATAAGTATTATATAAGTATTACTCAACTTCCATGACATACTTATATTGATGGAACACAGGCTACATGTACCAGTACATATTGAAACTGGATGACATTATTCAGTTGGTTGCCAAAAACCTAATTAGACCAGTGAAAATGCACAGAATGTAATAATAATAAAATTGAAGATGAGATTCATTTTATCACATCATGCAAACTACATGTATATACTGGTACTGAATCCAGATATATAATGTATTTATTTTTCTGAAAATCAGACAATAACTGAGAAGTTATCAATAAACTACAGTACACATAAGCAACACACTCTTTTTGGATAAACCATGGAGCTCCATGGATAAACTAACTGACTATACAAAAACAGCAACATCAATAAGGGAGATACAATAAGGAACCATTCCTTGACTGACTTTTCATTGTTAAACCTTTACATTTTGAAATAAAAACTTTATTACATTTTTTTACCAAACTAGAAATGTACTGGTGTTTCTTTACAATAGTAATTATATCAAGCCTTTTTACCTGGCAACAAATACTTGGAATTCATACATTACATGACAAAAAAGGAATAAAGTTCCAGTTAACTAAATCATGCATGATTTTACATTAACTGCAAAAATGCTGGTTGACCCAAGGTTGACCAGACACATTTTTACACTCCTTTTCTTGAAATAAAATACTAATGGCCCAGTCACTGGGTACAGGCAGTTGTCTGCAATTTAATGAACACCTTATGAAGCAGACATCGTCTAATGGTGTTCCTGTCTAAACTTTTTTACCCTTTGTGTGCCTAAGTCAACTTCAGACACACTATAGGTCAGTTTATTGTATGCACTTTTCCACATAAAACTAGAAGCAAAGTCACATTTTGTTTTGGGGTCCAAAATTAAAATTGAATTCAGTGAAAATAACAGAAAATGCGACTAAATTTATGTTGGAATAAAAAGTTAGGGCTCAAAGGTTTAAAGAAACAAGCCAGGAATTGACCCATAGTGCAGATATGTACAATTTCAACCTCAATACTTTAAGCAAAGACAGACAGCAGACACTCGTTACCTTTAATAATCAGTGAAACCTGATTTCAAATAATTAGTATACTGCCCCGTATTATATTTCTACGAAATACACTAAGAGGATTGATTTATCAAAGAAAGGTAACTAACAATCCTGTGGGACTTGGTGACTCCCGGGGTGAAACTAAAACAAGAACTCTATGCTCCGACTGATGTTACTAATTTGTTGGCAATAACATATCGCGTTGATATTATTTTCATGGTAGACAGGTGAAGCTGCTATAATTATCTTCAGTTTAATTCAATTTAAAGTCTGTTTTCGTGAAGCTGACTTATGAACGGATATAGTGCCTGAGTGAATCAAAAATTGTTGACAAATTGCAGAGCACAGTTGTTTATGTCGCCGACTGGGCACGACGCGATTATAGTAACAGCTCAATCTATGTAGATGGTCAAGGTCACGCGGGCGACTGCGATCGACACAGTCTTTAAGAGAGTCGTTCACGTTTACGGTTTAATCTCAAGATATTTTGTAAAGTTGACAGTGGAACAAAACTCCTTGTCAAACACGTTTACTCAAAGACGACGACATCCGATCTCATCATGCCATGCTATGGCAAAAGAACTTACCAGAATTACATCTGAACTCCTCTGGAAGAAGAAAAATCTTCATTAATTAACCCAAGCCATAAAAAGAAATGTAGGAGATAGACGATGAAACACCAGAAGCGTTCCCTTATTAGCACGATGCGAATCTATGAACAGGAAGATATCCAACACACAATCTCTGTTGACCCCGTGTGAGTGATCCTCATTTGCATATACAAACGTTGTTGAGGTTCAAAGTTCAAAACAAGAATAAATGTAATGTACGGTAATGGGGACCAAGTTATTCCTTATACTTATTGCTTCTTCTATTTTTGTGACATGTTTCTATCAAATCTCGTCTGTGTTTTCGAAACATTCGGCAACCACGACTTGACGACTAAAAACGCAATCTGTACACGTTGTTTTGGTTTTCTTTACAATGATAACATTAGAACATTTATAGCTACGTGTTCGATAATTTAAGTAAAATCAAGGTCTGTTATTTGTTTTATCTTGCTGAAATAAATTACGATACATTCATATTACATTTATTATAACCTTACTCAAACACACATTGGTTAAATTATATTATATACTATGGCCTTTTTTTAAGACTCCTGTTTCACTCGTGCTGTAAATAGTGGAATTGAATCAGTCTTGCAGCTATGGAGGAATCAAGTTCTGCTTGTGGAAGGCTTCAGTTTCAGCGGGTATTCTTTGCCAAAATATCAGCGAAGTACAGGAATTACTGTAAAACATACAGACAATGGGTGGGCAAAAACCCAGAAGTCGCATCCCAGATCGAACACACAGTCAAAATCGTATCTTACTTGATTGCAGGTAAAATTGTAAGCTCTAAGTTTTCATTCCTCCATCATCACCCGGCAACTCTATAGTTTCGAAATAATGATAACAATGATCAACTATTTTTCGCACCTGATTGCTAGAAATGTATTATGTACATTACTTGAAGAAAAATCAATACTTCAATGGATTTAATCTTTGGCAGATGAGATCTAGATATATACACATGACTATTATAGCCCTTCGAAGACAGGGTCCAGGCTTAAGCTTCCTTGGGGGCTGTAGGAAAGCTCCTACTATAACAGTGCTGAACTCAAATTATTAGGATTACTAACGCAAATCTGTTTAATGTTTATTCCAGTGTCCTTCTATATTTGTAAAGCGAGCATCGTATATTATTTTTTGCATTTTTAAATATTCTTTGATATAAGGATTTGTAAGATGAAGGTATGCAAGGGTGTGATAAGCATGCAATGAAAATCACATGCAAATTAAAAAAAAAGTCACACGAATTGTAATATGATTTCAAAATATGAACACAAAACTAGTTAGTCTGTGAATGAACTCGTTCATTTTCATCTCGGACTATTTTTGGTACCAATAGTGTCCTGGCTTATTTGCAAGGCCTGTATTACATGTATTTTTGGTTTTTGTATGTGGCACCCTATGATATTTGATTAGCTATGATATTTGATTAATGCACATTGAATAGCGTTGTTTTAAATTGCTCACACAGCACAAAGAGTTTGCATGAAGAGTTTTTCTTCTTATGAGATCTTCATCGCATATCCGTGTACATAGTTATGAAATTTGCATACCCACTTTCCAGAATTACTGTATCCATGGTATTCTGGGATGCTATTTGTCAGAACAAATAATTTGATTACTATGGATTAAATGGAAATATTGTTTTCATAGCCTTACAAAGGGTGTAATTGGGTTTGCATAATGCATTTGGGATCTGTATCCCATGTCACCAATTATAGTTGCATTTACTTCCAGGCATACACCATCTACATTGTATGTTTTAGTTTATGTATATCTGTAGATGATTTCACCTTCTAATTGTATTTGCAGGAATAATTGCATGTATTTGATGATCTAAGATCTAGATCATATCAAAAATAAATGTATTCCCATGTAGGGTTCAAAATTCACAGCAATTACCTAGATGCTCTTTTAAATAATCAAACATTTCCTTTATAACTCCAGTCATTTGAGGTCAAGTTATTGATAATAGATAGCCTTAGAGAGAAAAAATGGAAACACTGAAATCACCTGAGCTGCTTCAAAATAAGTTCCTCACACACACATCAGTAAAGTAAATCATGTTTTTTCTACAGGAACAATTTTCATAGCTAAGTTACTTATATTTTGTAATATTTTAATTAATTCGTTTGTTATTTGTTTTTTTTATTGTATTTCAAATCTGTATTGTGTGTTTTATTCAAAATTGTACATTTAATAATAAGAATGTTATTAAGTTTATATGTACTTTTTGCTACTGCATAGAAAGACAGAAGAGTCAAAATGATGTCATCACTTCTTATGTTTCAGTGACACAGAACTTACTATTAAAATCAAAATACATGTAATTGAGATGAAAATATTTTCTTTCGTAGGACGGTTTGATAGATCACAGGAACTGGCAGAGCTAGGTAAGTAATAGTTAAGAAATTAGCATTTGCTACTACCGGGTATTGAAGTGAAGTTATTCACTTAAGTTGTTGGTACCCAGTAAGTGTGAATAGAGAAAAGAATCGGCTGAAATACACTGTGGTCAGTTGACCAGCTGATCCCTGACCCCAAATAGGATTGTTTTGTTTTTACAACAGTGATTAACAAAAAAGTAGGCACAGCCGAATATTCAGAGTGTTGTCACGCTGCCACGAGCTAATTGCCATTTATTAATGATCATTATTTACAATACAATAATACAATGTATAAATAACTACACCAAGTACCCTGTAACCGGCACAAAAAGCGGTGTAGAAAAAACCAAAGCTAAAAAAAACCACGTAATGAAGGGGAAAAATAAGCCTGGAAATCTACACCCGCCACATGCTGAATGCGCCTGAGGGAGGGCGGCGGGTTTCACCCTTATATATTCTAAGCGAAAAAACAAAATATGCATGCTCCCCAAAAGCTCTTGAAATGCTAGAAAATAATTAAAAAATAAATACACACTTGACGAGCTGCTGGCTGTGATGTGGCAACGCCTAGACTGACCAAGTCACACAATGCACTCCCACAAGCCAATGCGGTATGCCAAATGCGCCCTCTAACAGGTGCCACCAAAACATCTATTTCTGGCTTTACTTCGTAACGCAAGAAATAACATGTGTTGGTTGTTGGATTTTTTTTATAAAGGGGCATTTGTTTTTCTTTATTAGGTACAGTGAGTGGTTATGTTTTTACATGTAGCAAAATATAGTTTCTCTGAGGCGCATCTATCATTTGTTTTTTCAACCCACTGATCTCTAAATACTTAAAACTTTATTTCAAGAAACATGACACATAGAAATGTACTGATCATACATAATTGTATATTATCATACTATCTCAGGCTAATTTGCCATTTTAAACTACATTTATCTTAATTTTCTTTAACTTTTTATTTTTGTTACTGTTTTTAAAATTTATTACATATAACAGCCTAAAATGATTTGTTAACTTTCGTTATGGTGTAATAAATGAAATTATTATTATTATTTAATTATTATTATTATTACCGGGTATGTTTACATTTCTATCCTGCAAATATTTCATTTTCACTCTTCTATTCTGGGTTGTGAATATTCATTTTTTTGTTTACTCCTGTCAGTTAGTAGCACCTTACCCAATATATCACTAGAATTCTATGTATTACCGGGGTATATAAATATAGATTCTAGAGTGCCATCATGGTCATTTGCACATCCAGATTAGACACAATCCATCATGGTGCTCATGAAGTATCAGTAGATTATATCGTCACAGTGTACTCACAATGCTTTACTTTCATTCTCTCATTAATTAATTATTAATTATATATGTTGTGGCTTCATATATTATATGATACAATTATAATCAGGGGTTTTCCTAGAAAAAAATAACAAGGGGAGCACATATAGGCGAGGGAGCAGAGCGAGAATAGCTAGCACAGAAACAACATGTCGGATCGACCTGGAAACACCATATCGGAAGGTTTCTGCATCGTTTCAACGGTGTATCTATCGCCATCGAAATATTTTTGGAGTAATTTTAGTGTATTTGGTGTCCAGACACATTGTCAGCTGGTGTTGCTGGGAAGTTTTCACGGAGAAAAATATATTTGAGAAAGATTTCATGTATGGCAGCACAGAAGTGCGCGGCTCAAGAAATATATTTACGACTTGAAAGTTTAATCAGCAATTCAGTAAGAGGGCACCTGCCGAAAGTATCAGGACACTGCGTCCCTGTTCCCTGGTTTAAAAAAAACCTGATAATTATAGATTTTTCTAATTTGGTTATTCATCTATCTTTGATTTGTTTCAGTGTATGCGTCATCAAGTTTATTAGTTTATATTAACGACAATATTCTCAGAAGAGCATCAAAGCTTAAACTAAAACTGGTAAGAGACAGACATGGACAATGTAAACTGAAGAATATCCACTTTGTTAAAACAGAATAAAAAAGAAAATTCCATTAAAAGTTGCTGTTGTATTTTATACTTTGTGCCTTGTACAGATAACGTATTTCTGTGATCAAACTGTTACAGTCACTTTGCAAGTCCCATTTACCGTAAATGAAAAAGCAACCCAACTAGCAGCACTGCATTATAGCTGACTGTTTTGTAAACAAATAACAATGTTTATAGTTAAAATGGAACAGTTTTTTTATGGTACTGGACTACCGGTATTCTGATAATAATAATAATAATAATAACTTTATTGCCTCCGTGAAAAAAAATTTACATATGATAAGTACAGGAAAAAAGAGTTTTAAAATAATAACAAGATATATGTGAGAATTGTACAAAAAACAAACAAACTTAACTAGTATTTAAATGTTAAATAAATCTTTTTGTTGTGTAAATATAATTGGCAAGTTCTATAATTATGCCAGGATCTTTGCTTGAGAGTATATATGTGAACTGTATATTTTTATTGTTTCGATGAAAGTAGTGTCATAATTTTTTGGATGAAATTTTCCCTGTGTGTGTTATATTTAGGGCAATTCAATAGTGAATGTTGCTGCTGAGCTATATTACAATTCTACTGGTTGGATTGCTTTTTTTTGTTTACATTAAATGATAGATTTAAAGGGTGCTGTGTTAGAAACTATCACTATGGTGATAGTATTATGTAATCTGTGAACAATATTTTGCAGTGGCAGGGTAAGAAATGCTCAAGTACTTGGCATTTAATGAAAGAATTGTTTTTATCTGTAGCCACCACGCTCACAATATCGTTTGATGTCTTGGCTAACTATGATAGAATATATTGAAGTATTTGTTGAAATAGCAGCTAAGCGATTATGGGGAGAAACTGGTAGATGGATTGTTATTGTTATTATTCAGTTAATAAAGTAAGTACTGCTTGAAGTCTAGACAACTGTAGTTGAGTCCAACTTATTATCTGAAAATTATTGTTACATTACTTTGTTTTGTCGTAATTTGTTCACCAGTAGATAGATAGATAGAATTGTTTATTTGGAACGTACCAATGAAATCTTGAGTAAAGTCCAAAAATATCAATAACAAAACAAAACGTTCAGAACAACTAAAACTTACAGTACTAAAACATATCAAGAACATAGAAAATAAATTTTGCAAAAATGCTAAGAATGAAAAAATCATTACTTGAAACAATAATAGGAAATAATTCATCCATGCTATAAAATTGTCTGATTACAAATGTCGCTCGCTGATCAACACTATCTCATGACACCGCTGATGCAAGTTATTTTATTAAGACTCACATATATGTAAATAATATTTAACAGCAGCAGGTTCAGATCAGATGCTTCAGATCTTCTATCATTTGGTGTTACAAGTATTGAATGTCTGAACAAATATATTGTGGATGCTCTAAGTATCATTCAGTATGGAGAGTGGACTAACACTGTAGTGGTTTCCAAAATAAATTTGCAGGTGATAATGTTCAACCAAGCCTGGCTACATGTCTCTATTATAGTGTAGTAAATTTCCATAATGCAAATATGTGGAGATAGTCGCGTAGCCCTGACATGATACTCTCTATGTTTGCAGGGCTACCCTGAGAGCAACATTGTTAGTTGTTGAAAAAGTTGGTATCCAGTCTTTGCCTCCACTATTTCCACTGAATCGTGAGAAAGACATACATATACCTGAGAACGGTGACTCAATAGAAGAGGATGAACTCACTCAGTCAGGCATTGATGAACAAAATGAAACCTATGAAGATTTTGAACAAATATACAGAGAATGTGATGAAAATAAAGAGGATGAGAAAAACAAAGCAGCAACATTTGTTGGTAAAAGGTCTGGAAGAGTAGTGAGGACTTTAAATGCTGGTTAGTTTTAATTTTAATCATATATTGGGATAAGTGCACTCATTAGTACATAACATTGAACTCATAGTTACTGCTAAAGCACAGAAATAATACAGAATATAATAATATGTATGGTAAATAACGAACTAACAGGATTAAACTAACGCATGCTCTAAATTGTCTCCCCACATTCCACAGCACACCTTCTTCTTGGCCAGCGGGCATTTTTTCGTAGCATTGTAAAACCTTATTCTGAAATTTCATCTTGACTCAATGAATCAAGAAATATTTTTCTGCTTCCAGTGCCTAGTGCTGGAATCCAGTTCAAAAGAATTTTGTTATTTGATACATTTTTTCATCTGATCATTTTATTCATCAATTCTCAGCACCCCCACTACTCAATAGGACATGGAATTTGCCGTCAACTGAAACCACTGAAAAAGAAGAACCCTGGTCTAAATATCTACCACCAACAGAACTTAGCAAAAACCGAATTATAGGAGAGAGTTTGTACATTGCTAGACCACTTATACATTGTATCCTTTGGGTCTGGTTGGCGACTATTGTTAAGAACCAGCAGTCTGTATTCTATATTTAGTAATGCCCAGTTGTCCAACCCCTTTCTTTTCTTTTGCTGAAATGTGTGTGTGTTCAGTCAGGACCAAGTCTGCACGTCTTGAAAAAAGGTTTGATTTAAATTACTTGTATTTGGTAGTGACAGAAATAAGTGTAATGTTCAAATTGTATGTCATTTGCTCAGTCAAAAACAAAGTTGTCAATCAATTAAAAGCAAGTTTGTTTCTTTGCTGCCCCTATATTTCTGAGACTCTGTGAGAGACCATTGATAATGAAAACATGCACACAGTGAATAATCTCTTTACTAAGAATGAAAAGTAGGTGTACAAAAAACAATCTCTTTGCTTACAAAGGAGGGGTTCAAGGTGATTTCAATTTATACTATGTGCAAAAAGCACTGTTGTTTTATATACTTTTAAAGTAACTTTATGGGGAGAAAGGAAGAGGTTGAATGTAGAACGAAGAGATTATTTCTGCTGTGCACATGTTTACATGTTTTAATTATTGACGATTTTTTTGTCTTACAATTTTATAGTGTTTTATTTCCTATAAATCCTTATTTCATAATCAAAGTGGCATCCATGTTTCAATTTGGGCAGTATTCATGGAAACCATGGTTACTGTCATGTGGTTTGGATCTATCAAGGTATGTCTGTCTCTTATCAATTCTAAACTGCTTACCGGGGTACATTGGTTTTTATCTTTGACTAAATGACATCCATGCTTTTTTTCACTGAACAGAAGAAATAGTCTATTAAATATTTTGTTTGTGAAGTTCTACAAACTACTTGTTGATTGATGAAAGTCTGGTTATATTACTCACTAAGTGTACTGCATATGCATTGTTTTCCTAGTCTCCTGCTAATGGGCGATTCAAAGGACTTGAATGTCAATGAAAAAGCAGAACTTCGTAGACGGTCTATTTTCCTCTTGTACTATCTACTCCGCTCACCATTTTATGACCGATATTCAAAGTAAGTTGATTTGTTACTCTTTTAATTGAAAGTTGTTCAAAAATAACTTTGAAAGTGTTTCTGAAGGGTTGGATCTTGAGCATCAAAGCCAACTTCAGGCACCATCTACAAAATAGTTCTATTTATAGTCTCCTTTCCACATTCAATTTTGCAAAAAAATAAATTTTTCTATCAAACACTAGAATTAATTTTGTTTGATTCAAAAATAAGAATGAATTTAAAAAAAAAAAAATTGGCACTCAATAGGTTAAAGGTGAAATAACTTTGTTTCTTTTCCCTAATTTCAAATTTATATAATTATTCACATCACCTTTGTATTAAAAGTTTTCAAATAAAATGTTAGGACAATCATTGTCCAAACATCTTTGTTTGATAACACATCAAGTTCATGGGGCTATAGATGATATATGTACGTTATGGGTAACTTAGTCGTATGTGAATAACACAAAATACAACTTGATTGCTGTGGTATATGTATGGCATTCAAAATTAAACAAGTTATGAAAGAATAAAAATAAAATTCAGAGTGAAATACTCTCTGTATTTACTGCAAATGTTGATTTAGTTTATAAAATTCTGGAGAGTTATTGGTCATGATTCTTCATATATCATCCCTATGCAATGTATTAATCTATGCTAGTAATTTGACTTTTTGTGAATTTATTCTAGAGCCAGAATATTACTAGCTTTACAAGGGTTATCTGACAAAGTGCCATTGATGGGGTTGATTGCCAGTAAGTATTTTACTTTAACTGTTTGATTGACGGTTTCAACACGAGTAGTCACTCATAACATGATGCCTAAAATGCTGAGTTTGTGGGAATTTACTGTCATGGCTAAAACTTCAGCATGTTTTGTTTAAACCATCTGGTTATTATCAATCGCCAACTACTCTTTTCAAAAACTTGGTGACTGGGATCAACTGTTACTTTTGTTAGCGGATAATATCATGTGATAATATAGTAGACCACGGTTACTAGAAGAACGGTTATGAAACTCTCTTGGTTCTTTTGTTAGGATGCGTGTCTCTGTAAACAGTTAAAACAAAGGGAATTAGCATACTGTCGTTGCGACAATTGTGACTTGCCTAAAATTACATATTCGTTCGAAGACGTTTCCATCGATTGGGGGGTTTTCTGTAATTTTTTTTCCTACCAAATTTGCGATTTATACAGCATTGTCAGGATTTGCTATGAATATAAACACTGAAATAAAAAATATATATATATATATACAGATTAAAACTGCACTGTGAAACCATACTACTTCCTGTGTCACTTACACAGCCACCGGCAGCTATCAGGAAAAAAGCAAGATGGCGGACTTTGCTATTTGGGAGAAAAATGTCTGTAAACTTTGAGAAAATGAAACTATAAACATTGTTTAAACTTTTAAGTGCTCTCATAAAAGACTCTCAGATTCTAATTCAATGTACAAAATAAACTTGTGAAACGTTCCAAAATGCATTTTTGGGGTACAAAATTTCATCGCCATGTTGGAAATCAGCAGACGCAGACTTACAATCACCCTACTGCAATGGTGAAAATTTTCTACAACAACTTAGTATTTAACTTGCAAAAATTATAACAGTGTAAACTATAAATACTGATTTTACAATGTGTTGTACTAAATTCCTTCTGATTTTTCAGCAATTTCCTGAAGTATTATGACAAACGCAGACAAAATGCTGCTAACTTCAACAAAAAAAGCGTTATATAGCAATGTAAGCGATGACATCATAGTACTGTAAAGGGGGTAATTATTCACTGGGTTTTAATTTAGCTTATTTCGCTGACTGGAAAAATGCGCTAAATTAAAACACAGTGAATATGTAAAATTTAGCATAGAACACATTATCTAAATGACGAAACCGTGAATTTAAAACCCACTGAATATGCCTGAAATGGTAAATCAGTGAAATTTAAACCCAGTGAAAATTAGTCATTTTACAGTAGTTGGACATGCAGCAAAGTGAAGTCAATGGATAATTAGCATCTCTAATGATAGTTTCCTAACCATGAATAGACATCATAAGATTATTGCCATAGTGTATATTTACACCTAGTCACCACATTCTGACTACACATAGAAATTGCATGATTATATCTGGAGTCACATTTCAAGCAAAATATAAAAAAAGTTGTGTAACAGTTTTACTCACTCAGGGTAATGCTTGAAATATATAAAACAATTTATGACAAAAAAATGTTTATGTCACGAAGAAAAACAAGTGTTTTGGCTGTCTTACTCTCAGTGAGATCTTCTTGTCATTTGCATAAACCTTGTTATAACCTTGTTTACTGATTATCTTGTTTTCTTGACAGGACCGCTTATGGAATATTTACCATACTGGCAGCAGGTATACTTCTATAATTGGGGATATTGAAACTGCATCAATTTACGCTGAATCACTACGTATAGCGAATACGCTAAACACAACAGACTCACTGGTAATACTATTTGATCACTACTTCATATTCCAGTGGAGAGTGAAATCCGCATTTACCAAATCAAATTAAGTGTCCTTACATGTTCACTGCTGTTACTTCTTAGTCCAGATCTGTTATTCCATGTTATTGCTAAAGATGGACAGTATGTGGTAACAAAGTCATTGTTACTGTTGATAAAGGCATGTCACTACAAATTACCCATAATTTTGTTTTTCTTTCAATAACAATTTTATTTACATATTAACAAAGTCTACTTCTGTCAAAAAATTTTTGTATTTTTTTAATAAAAATTTGATCAAGAATTGTAGACAACATAAAATTATATCTATTTGGACCAAAATTAACAAAACAATTCCAGAAAAATATACACGAATGTTTAAAAAAATATAGCACCAAAATTATGGTGGGAATAATTAAGGCCTTACCTCGCTATGAGTCCTATATCGAACAAGATGCAGCTCGACAACTGCCGCCCTTTAATCTCAATATGATGAAATTGTCAGGTTTTCTGAAAGTATGTTATTCAACGTGCAATCGTAATTTTAGCACACAATGCAGTAAAAAACAAAATTTCTGGGAATCCAAGGTCAATGTGTAAACACCAACATACAGACCCACCAGAAAAGATTTACGCACCACACTACACGCAGTTACTAAATATGATATCATTCAATAAAATAAACTCAATAATGGTTTGAATAAATATATTTGTATATCTAATAAAATATGCATTTTTACATACAATAAAAAAAAAAAAAATTGGAATTGCCATGCAAGATTGAATAAAAACGGCAGTCTGAATGAAACAGTAAAAAAACGTTTGAATTCTCTATGGAGAATACCATGTATCGGTAAACGCAACATCATGAGTATTCATGAAGTAATAGAACGCTGTGAATGTCAATAATACGTGTGTCCACCTCTTCGCTTGATGACTTTTCTGAGCCATTTTGGTGTGATATCGACGAGTTTCTGACACATGTTCACCTGGAACTGTCCCAAGCTTCCATGATACTCGTTAACGACTGGTCGGGAATGCACCTCTAACTCCCAAAGGTTCAAAGTGATAAAGTTGCCGAAAAGATATCCGTAGTCCAGTCGATGTGTTGTCTGGCAAATTGCAATCGCGCTGCGATGTGTCTAGGTTGTTGTTTTGGTTTCTTTTTAGTAACACAGTCTTGAAGATTACTATCCTTTTATAGTCTTGATTTGATTGTGCTCAAACTCAGTGAGTTGATTAAAATTGGCACGCAAATCACAGATGGTGTGAAATCCGCTAAACTGGACCAGATGAGTGGCCAGTTTTCACGCTCCGTTGTATGTACTAGTATGACGATTGCCCATACTACCTCGCAGACTAAGTTTCCGCAGGTTAAAACGTACGGAACCTTCAGAAATTACCAGTTTCATGCGATTTCCCTGTTAGGAACTCTTTCTGTATACAGTACTTCAATGTTCCCTTTGGTAAATTCCCTAACTTTCGACATGGCTCAATGTTTGTTAATAAAAATTACGTATCTGACACTATGACCTCGGTAGGAATATCCATGAACCACAACTGACAGGTATTCCCACCCAGAAATGTGTTTTGAAATAATTTCATCTTCCCATGAGAGAGGACACGACTATCGTGTTTTATGGCTGAAATTTTAATGAGATGCAAATGAATGCAAATAAGTGCACTCCCATAGAGTTAACATGGGGATTTTTGCTCACTGAAAAAATGTCTACATACATAAAAACTAAACACAAATCAACCATTTTATTTTGACTAAAATGCACAAGTTCTTCTTAAACACATAATGTTACCTGGAATTGTTATTCTCAATTACGAAAACGATCAACTAACATGTGCGTAAATACTTTCTGGCAGGTCTGTAGATAGTTCATTACATTATAGCTTATGCACATCTTAGTTTTCCTGTATGGTAAAAAAAAGGGAAGATGACTGCAGACACTTGCACTGGAAAGTAGTGCAACATTTACTTTCTAGATTTGGACTTTCACAAATCATTATCTAAAAATATCTGGAATCTGGCAATAATAAAACACATAGCAGAATATACATAATTTATTTAAGTCTGTGGTAAATAATTGCATGAAGTGATTTCCAAAATGCGGATCATTCTGCACATCCTCCACCAAGGGTATGCTAATGTTCTCTTTGTTATTATGATTAAACTTGGCCCTGGATCTGTGGCGTTGTTAGAGTGGGTGATATTTACATTCATTCGTTGGCTGCCCTCTAAAACCCTGCCATGAATCCTGCTGTTACAAAGGAAGGCGGATACACAGTAAATTGTTGTCCACTGTTTTTGACCCAAGCAGATGAACCTAATACCTACTAATAGTCTGAATTTTTTCTGTAAAATCTTGATTACACTTGGTTAAATGTAAAGGTAAATATCACCCACCAACAACGCCATGAATGCAGAGTTAAGTTGAACTGCATAAAGCACAGTGATGATAAATAATATATTTTCGATACTTCTATGTTCACCAATGTAACTCTGTTGTCTATAATGTATGTAATGAGTATGAGGACTGATTGTATTATATTGTTTTACACCTATGGTAAACACTGCCCTCTATAGCATCGTTTTATATATTACCAATTCAGTTGTTCATAGTAGAAATATGGTAATTATATGCAAATGAGGTATTGACAAACTAACAGTTTAGTGATGGGAGAGTATTTTAAAGTTTCAGAATAATTTTACTTGTGCTGACTGACTCCTAAATATGTATTCAGTCAGGAATGTATTACATCTTGCTATGAAATGTATCTGCAAGGGATTCAGACTGGTCTTTTTCTGTTGTCCTTTGGTCGTTATCTCAAATCGTGGTCAGATGAAAGAGGATTTTTTTTTTCATTATATGTGTGATTTTGTTGATCATCTCAGTTTAGTCACTCCCTGAAATTGAAAAAAACAAACAATGCAAATTGTAGTGATTCATTGCCTATAACAAGAGGTACTCTGGAACTTACACAGTTGCATTTTTAAAGAATGTATTTTTGATATGCATGGGCCAATCAAGTTCAAACTTCATGCATACATTATACACTGTATCAGTCAAATGCACATGCACATGTAATGGACAATGACTTGTGGATCACTGTGTGAATTCAGCCATAATGTTCATGGGGAATTAGCAAGGAACATGTCAAAGTTGTCTGATTGGTGGCCAAAATATGTTCAAAATATGTGTGCTTGGTAAGCAAGCAGTGTAGAATTTTGCAAGAAACAAATTTTCGCAAACCAGTGAAAATCATGAAATTTGTTAATTTGTTGTCAAAATATTTTGTACTCATGAGTGACGTCCTCAAATCATGGAATGAAAATTAAGAGGATTACAGTGGACAATTTATGTAAAATACATTGTGTACTTGAAATGTTAACATTACTGGAATCCTAGTGTCATCTGTAATGTATGAAAATATTCTTTTTATTTGAAAAATTTATATTAATGACACTTTTGAATTATGTTTTTATTTGATGTATATATTTTCAATTTTAATAAAATTGCTTCGAAACATAATTTTTGCTTTGTTTGTAATGTGATTATAATTATAATAATAACTTTATTGACATTATTCATTTTGAAAATAAATAGTCAAATACTATTCTAAGAAACAAAAAAGAAGAGATGAAAATAAATATACTGTTGACAATGGTTTAGAAAATGGCACTTTCGTTAATATAAACTGCCAGTTCTATATGTATGTTACCCATAATATATATAAACTATATTTAATATAATATATGAAAAAGTCAAAGGTTGTTTGGCAATGATGTCATCAATCAAAATTGTTATATGCAGCTAGCTCTACAAGTATTCAAAGTAGTTGATGTGTTTGTTTACCTGTTTGCCAAAGAAAAGATGAATGCATGATCAATTTGTTGAACCATGGAAGGTACTAATGTTAGTACCTTCCATGGTTCAACTAATATCTGAAAAACCAAGGCTGCTACATTGTATTTGGTACATGCATACTTTATGGTGAAATCGAGACTGTATGTACCCAGTCAATTAATATTAATCAAGTATGTCAGATAATAATTAACTGCTATAGCATGTTCTTTGTGTCTTTACAACTTTTTTCTCAAATGCATAATTACATAATTAGTTTTTTGATGAATGTCGCATAAAAGTTTCTAATTAATCTTACTATAATAATTAGCTAAGTTGCATACTAATTAACTATTTTCATCAGACAATGTTTGATCTTAACAGTTTACTCAAATGAATTGGAACTATTACATGAACACAAGAGTTGCAAATAGTATATTAATTAGCTAATTTATGTACAAGTTAACTGTATCCAGCTTGCTCTGTGTTTTAATCGCAAATGCAGCCAATAGGAAGTTTTGTCTACATGGTCCATACTAATCATACAATCTAGAAATGTACATAAACAACAATTTTGTAGATAAATGTACATGTGGTTGTTTGTGTTTTTAATCTTCATCCCAACTCTAACTTAGTTGATGGTTGTGATGCTGGTGATATTGGGCAGGAAATCTTCCTCGTGAACCATCAGAAGTCTGCGACATTAGCAACATATCTGTTGTCAAAATGTGGTCAAGAGGCATACATTTGTTCAGTTACCATGACAGCCACTGGTAAAATGGGAATGACTTATCCATGTACAGATATCTGGAAAAAAAAGCACCATGACTGTAATCACATTTTGGACCAGCAATAATCTTTGCATTACATGTAAACTGAGTCATTGTGGCACCTTACTCCATAAATCTGATAGAGAGGTTAATAATGTGTCTGATATGAGTATTTTCCCCATGGGAAGTTTTGCTCGATGGTGGAAGTGTATAGAGAACATTAGCTTCCTTCTATCTTTGTGTTGCTGCTGTTCAAGAAAGAAACTACATTTCGCCTGTTACAAATGAGCAGCAATGAGATGCACAGTGATGTTGGGAAAGTCTTTGTTTCCAAGAAAACACTCTTTGTATTCCTTGAATGTCCAATTGATTTGTTGCAAGCAGGGCAATATTTCTTCCGCATATAATCTCAAATCATACACATTTTTATCTACAATACCAGTTTAAGATGTTTTTACAGGACCTCAAAAAACTACAAATAATTTGCCAAAAATCAGGTATAGCAATTTCGAATTATGACCCAGGGGAACTACTATATATTCAATAATACAGATGTCTGAGGGTACTAAGGCAACCAGTTAATGCCCAAATGTATTGCCCAAATTCAGCTTTAAATTAATCGGAGCCAGATCGCTTAACTTTGAATTGGTTTGTGTTTGAAGTTCTAACACTGATTAGGTGTTTCTAAATCATTTTCACCCATCATACTTCATAACAGAGATATTTCATTGAACTATTCAAGACCGATTTTAATTTTGACAAGCTATTTGATGGAAGACTGGTGTTTTGAATGTTAAAATCCGCAGCGTGACGCCTTCGTTAAGAATCTTTGGTCAGTCACTCTACCCTTGCTGGACCATCCAATGTTTACACTATCATGGCGTTTCGCTTGGCGATATACCATCTATCCAAATTATGTAAATAGATACTTAATCTCAAAGGTGACAACTTTGATGGTTTCAAAAAAAACCAGTACAACATGATTTACATGATTCGCAGAGGTTATGGCCACTCAATGACTATTACGTGTATCCTCAGTGGAATATTCAGTCTTCAACAAATGTTGCTATCTGAAACATCCTAGACAAGACTTAAAATTGTTTTCATATTAGCCTTAAACTTAAATGTTTGATTTACAAACCACAGTCATGAGCTTTCTTGAAGAACCTTGTCCTGCTATGTCATGGTGTAGCCATAGCAACACCTTAACGCCTTCCATAATCGTCCATACGTCACATATCTACTTACGTGTTTAGGGCTATATTTAGCAACCAGCCTGCGCCTTCACTTTGCTTCTATTGGGGGTACAGATAGCCCGCATGTTTCAATGTCCTATAATTTTAATAAAGGGTTAGATTCGGGAGGGTCGCACTCTGTTACTACTCTCTCTGTCAGGAACAAAAAAGCAGACCTGCTTGCTGCTAAAATGGTTGGCGGATGGTTGGGAGAGACAAAAACAGGGGTTATCGAAGTACTAATGGTGTCCCAGGCGGGTAGCTTAAATTTTATGAGGGGATTTCCCGTATATGCTTCATCCTACACTGAAGTACAAATCGGGCAATTGAAAATAAATCTACAATCTCATATTCCATTAGCTCGTTTTTTTAAAGAGAGCATGTTTCCAATGTACGTGTGTGTCTTGTATATTCATATACTAACATATTAGTGTTGTTATTATTTGTAATATTACATTTAATTTCATTGTTTCAGAGATTGTGAAAGATTCCATTCTAATGACTACTTAATGTTGTAATATGTAGACACTGCATACCTGCAATAAATGGGACACGTCATGGAATAAGTTTTATGAAAAAGTATTGATAGTCGATATTTTTGGGTTATTGGCTATAAATTTACTTAGGAGGTTATAAAAAGTTGATTGGAAATGATACCAACCTACAATTTTACTATCATCAGCCAGTGACTGTAAAATTACCAGTGTTACGATTGTGTCAAGTTCAAAATCGACAAGGAATTCGAAGGTTTCCATCAATCATTGCATTCAGAAATGAAATTACTGTATAACTATTGACTATATTTGCGTTTTACGATTTATTAATATTTAATTCAAGTCATGATCGTATTTCTACTAGCTCGATTATAATTCAGTTGAACCCTATATGGGATTACAATTTAATTTTACTTAATTAATCGAAACGGTTTATAGAGTTACGTTTTAATCAATCATAAGACAAATCGCGAATTGCGGTAATCATTTTTGAGTGATTTCAGTATTGCTCTTGAAACTAAGAAAGAGCACCTTTGACATACCTCAAATAATTCTAGCCACCAGGTGAGACCCCTTCTCTGAAATGCGTGGAAGTTGTATCGAAAAGTAACCAAGGCGGACTGTTACGCAAATCAGACGTTCCAGAGAAATGTCACACCAGAATCTACAATAATACGTGTCGTTTTCGTCGATGAGAAGGAAAACTGAATGTCTTTTTTTCTTCGTAAATATGAAGATTTATCGAAAATTTAGTAGAGTTAGCAACACTTTGTGACGTAGGTATGTCATGAATTTGTTTTTGCGTATCTGTTGGTCGACTTAATTAACTGATTATTAGCGAATTGCTGTGTTATATCTGTCATCGTTTAGGCCTATTTGAAGTTTTGGACGGAACTTGGCTCAGTGATTTGGAACTAATTACCAGATAACCGTCGCGATTCTGACAGTTGGTGTCCATAGTTATTAATGTAGTGAACGATTAATCAAAAGATATGACGTATTCAGTACTTAGTGTGATTGGCTTTATGATTGAAAGTTACGCCCTAGAGTCTTTTTACTGTTTTGTAATTGGTTAGAGTTTTGAAAATGAATAAAGAGAGTTTGAGTTGGTCTTTGGGAGCACAGCACGATAGACGAGTCGTGGTCCAGTCCTGGAGAGTCTTGGGGCGAGTGTTGACGCAGTCTAAGAGAGTCTTGGGTCAGCCTTGTGAGAGTCTTGGGGACTTTTCCCCAGGGCGCTGTGTCTTATAGAGTGCTCCAAAAGATCGACTAAGACGAGAGTTGAAACGTATTTCGTTGTGTGTGCCTTATTTGACTGTAAAGTTAAAGTGACTTTCCCGATCCCGTACCTCAAGGGGACGAGATAGAGAGACGAGACGAGTTTCCCCCCTGACACGTGTGGAGAACCCCGAGAGAAGAGATATCCCCCCTGATAGGTGAATAATTTAATATTTAGGAATGTGTTTTTTTCCAATATTTCATTGACTGTGGAGTGATGGCGCAATCGTATCGACGGGATGTCACATTCGAGGCTGGATGGCAGAAATTGTATGAGACGAAGTAGAGTACAGTTTCTGCTATTCTGCCAAGAACGAGGCAGTTTGATATCGCGTTCCCGTCCAAAGATATCAACCGCAACATGAGGTCGCTCTTCCGAAATTGTCATCTAAGCGTTAGGCCGTCGCTGATTGGCTGCTGTGCTGAAATGACAATTTTTAGTTTCAAATACCCCGGCTTAGTGTTCTAGGTTCTTCGCGTAATTAGGTGTTCGTATGCAAGGGATTTTTCCACACAAAAACGACGAATTCGGCCGAATTTTGTTATCGATTGGCTTAATATAACCCCAACGGACCGTATTTTCGTGAACGATTGGTATTTTTGTCCTGATTTGTAGGAATCTGAAAAACGCGTTTCACAACTTGTCTCTTATTTAGTTGTATGCGTCATTCAAGATGGCGGCCCCCATATAGTAAATATCGTATTTATTTTATTCAGGCCCGTAGTTTGGGGAGGTTCGGGGGGGTTCGGTCGAACCCCCTAAATTTTGGAAGTGAATAGATTTATTATCGTAGTCTAAGATTAGAACATAATAAAACAAACAGTATTAATTAAAATAATTATCATTTAAATCACTTGACTCATTGAGGTAACTATCAGATTCAGCAGCTGATGTTAAATATTAAAACAACATTGAAACAATAATGTAATGGTAGTCACTCTCTGAATGATGTGGTGGTCCTGAATAGGGCCGTTTGTCTTGTGTGAGTGTTCGCTCAGTTAGTAAAGTGTCACGGTGGGGATCGAACGGGATTGACACAACACGACACTGTACTTTCCTAGTTTGGTTCAATAGTTTTGTATTCTTAAATGATGGCATATATACTGTTTTGTTGCAAGTGTATCAGCCAAATGTAGTCAACTTATTGGATTAGTACGTGTAGCCTGTGTTATTGGACAATAGTATATAGCTACGGATTCAACAGATCATTAAAAAAATGACGAGTTGTATAGGTCGAAGAGTTCCTTGCAGCCAAAAATTTACCCACATTGTTGCTTCAGCACTGAAACTATGCGACGAATCATATTTTTCAAACATATTTTTTTACACGTTTTTTGTTTTGATGTCTTAGAAAATTAACTATATTTTTAGTGGGTTCATAAAAAGGAGATGTAGTCATTGAAGTCTATTGAGACCGCTGCTAAACTGCCACTATATATATATTATTTTACCGCCCTCTAAAACAGATTTACAATGAACCAAAACATTTACATACTGTAAGAAACATATATGGTATGTCATTGGTTAGTGCATTTAATTTGTTTGATGCAATCATTGTTCCAGCTATTTCTTATAGTAGCGATATTGAGGTACAAAAAATCGGAAATCGAGAGGGTACAGACAACATTTTGCAGATATCTACTTAGCGTGAATAGTTGTACTAACAAGGTAGCGATGTTGGACGAATGTGGAAGGCTGCCATTATGCTGTGGTTATTTTAAGCGTTGTATCTTATATTGGTTAAAATTAGTTGAAGTAAAAATAGCTGGAACACAAAACATGTTATATCATGCTTAAACGATTAGACAAAACCGGCAGATTTACTTGGGATACCCACATAAAAATCGCCTGTTCAAATATGGTTTCGGCATTGTCTGGTTTGAAAAACAAGTTGGAGATATTTACTCAAAGAATAAAAACAATTTGTCAGCAAGAATGGCATGCCTCAATTTCACAATCATCTAGGCTGTGCACTTTCGGAAAAATCAAAGTAGTATTATAACCTGGGTGATTTATTGGCAAGCAATTATAGACTAAAATATATACTGACGAGTTTTCGCTGTTTTGGCCATAAACAATGTTGAATCAGGTAGACACACAAAAATATAGTTAGATCAATAAATTTTTAGTTTTTGCAGTGATATGCTTGAATTTAGCATGGTAGAAAATGAAATTCACTTTGTTTTTATATGTCCATTTTATAATGATCTAAGGGCTGATCTTTTGTAATCCTATGCAATTTTGCAAATACTGATAGTCTGGGCTTACTTCGTCGCTATACAAACTGCCACACCATTTATCAACTAGTTCTGTATCTTTTAAAAGTTTTCGAGCGACGAGATGAATATTAATCCAGCTTAACTTAGTACCATATGTTTATATGGATGTTGTATTGTTTTTAAAACGTGCTATGCACTTTTCTACTCATTACATTTTCTACGATGGGCTGAGGCCCTGTACAGAAATAAAATTACATAATACAAAATTGACTAATACTAAATTGAATAATTGTAGACAGATTTCGACATGAAATCGTGTCACTTTTATGTGCGCTAACATCTGCGAAGAGCAAAAAAACTCGCGAGTAGCATTCTACCTTAAAATGCTAAGATACGTATAGTCTTGTCTTTTTTGTGTACAGCATTTTGCCGTAGTGGGTCTAGGGTGTGGGTGTGTTTGTCTGTGGGTGGGGAATGGCTTAGGACCCCTTTTCTAAAATCATATGATAAAATAGTTCAAATATGTTATGTGAAATAACTTACTAACGTAATACAAAGTAAACCAATTGAATTTAAAACCGAGAATATAAAAATGTCTGTAACAGAGCTCAAAGACACTTTTTTAATATTATAAAATTCACACGTTTCACGTCAAATATATTACTTTTGTTTTCGAATCCCCTATTCAAAAGTGCTGGCTACGGGCCTGTTATTATCAGGTGTGCGCCAGCTGACTGTGATCATAGCCATATTAGTGCTCGTCACATTATAAAACAAGGCTGGACAAAACTTTCCCTTCGACAGCACTTTACTGGTTGGGCATAAGTTAACACATCATCATTTTATTGATTAACCACATTCCACAACAATAGGTCTCTGCTAAATATGTCAAAAGTATATACATTATCAACTATAGCATTGAACCAAATAAGCAACTGATCACAGGATAAGGAAGGCAATAAAGTATAATATAATATTCATCAAACAATAGGAATTTTCCCTCTGAGTTCGTTTTTATTTATTGAGATCATTGACCGTTGGAGGGCCACTTGAATCGGGACTTGAATCGACGCATGCTGCAACACATACACTCGTATTATAGGTGGTTTTCAAACAGATAGTTACTTCTACGGTCGTTTATAATTTTGTGAACCTCCTCGATGAACCCGTCCGCGATCTGAGGGGAATCTGTATCTCATCTTACATTATACACTTCGAAAGTTATGGTCAACAAGGACTTTTGACTTTATATATATCGATCGTTCTAAACAAATAACAGGCAATTGTTTTTGATATAGACAATAGCGACGTTATTCCGTGCAATGTATAAATGGTCACTATCTAATGATAATATCGAGTTCTGAGCTCGTTTAGACAAAATTACCCCCACATATAGGTTATGGCAGCCATCTTGGTCTATATCTTGAATAACAATATCTTCGTCGAATGTACAAATGTTGTACCTATGCATATTCTCAATTAATATGTGTGTGAAATACAAATATCATGTAGACCATAAACTTGGGTCACGTCCTGTGCAGCTGGACTATAGTTTTCTTGGTCTGTGGTCTACATCCTCGCCCAAGCTACTAGTCTAACACTTGAAATTTAAATGTATCTATCATTAAAATAAGTATACAAATACATATACATGTACATATATTATATAACAACAACATTTCCTTCCGAGTCGATGCATTCAATTTTAATTCGTATTGTACTGAAACGGGCGATCTGATCGCCCACAAAATAGTTCGTTTAATGAAATAATGAATTACGTACAGTTTACATTATTTTTACTAGTATTGTGAGAACAATAACATCATTTTGATTTTCTAATCTAGTATATTCACTTTTATTAAGAATAGATTAGTTGTTTGTAATATTTGATAACTATCGTCGTGAATATTTTGAACAGATGAAACATAACATTTCTTTGAAGTTTCTATGGAAACATGAATTACAATAGGCATATAGAAATGGGTTTATAGCAGAATTCAACCACAGGAGGTGAATGGAGAGTATCCAAATTATATTCGGTACATTGTTCTTACCGATTATAGACAATATCAGTGCGACATTGTATGGTGTCCAACAAATGAAATATGCACTCACTAGTATGGCTAAAGTTTTAGCTGCCTTATAATGTCGCTTGTCATTTCTCTTGGTGGAGAGGTGATCTATGCTTGCCACACTACCACTTCTAGATGTTGTAGGTACGGTGACTTGCCGAATGTGGGTGGGTGTAGAGGCTAAACCTTCCTCGGTTTTGGATGGCGTTTGACCTCCCCGAGCTTTCTCATCATTGACAAAACCAGCTCGCTGCTTAGCAACACATCCAAGGGGACCTGATCTGCGCATTGCCCGTCTGCGCACGTTGATGTATACGCTCAGGTTGAGATATATCAGAATTGGTAAGGGAATAAAACAAGTCAGTATGGTGTAGACGATTGCAGATGAACTATGGAACAGAAATTCTGCGTCACACGAGTGTTGGTAGAATACTTGACGATCTACTAAGTATGGAAATCCGAACACAAGCAATATAGTTACCATGGAAATGATCACCCAACTCGATGCGCACAGTACAACAGCATGTTTACGTGTGTGATACATTTTGTACTTTAGCTCCCTGGTGACAAGACGGTATCGATCAAGGCTAATCAAAATAATAGCAACGATGGATTGCCAGGTAGAAACAAAGTCGATGACGAGATATACTTTACAAATTATCTCTCCGAACAGCCACATAGGTGGTTCCTGTGCGAATGTGACAGCATCGAGCGACAGGGTGACTGACCCGACTAAAATGTCGGCACAGGCGAGATTTACTAGGTACCAGTTACTGATGTTGCTGCGTAGTTTTTTGTCTCGTCGGAATGCGAGGATAGTCAACAGGTTGCCAGCTACCGTTACCATGGCGAACACAAGTATAGCGCTCACGACGAGACCCTTTTCCGCTCTGGAAAGCCAAGGTGTCTCGTGAAATCCTTCCCAGCTCGTAGTCGATTGGTTTACCGTCATTGCGTATCTTACTTGCAAACTAAGGATATATGCCCATGTGTAGGCAGCTCTTAATGTTCGATCTCAGTAGTTTACTTCTACCTTGAGTTTTGTCCGATGGCAGTACTAGCCAAGTGCCAATTATATAGGTAATTCTAATGTCAATTACCACAGGAAGTCGTTAAAGATCCCGGTGTTCAATGCAATTATTTTTCAGAACGCACCACAATGATAGCCGAGCTCTAGATTCCTCGAATACCCCCCACGTTCTGCTGATAATCAGGTTATGAGATTTGAGGTCTCTATTTACAGAATACGACAGTTTCCGTTTGGTTCTATGTGACTTGTCCGATGAACTCAATATCTGTTGCGAATGTGTACTTCCTTTGTGTTCGTTCGATAACAAGTCATTCGTTTCTGTGAGAGAGAACAAACCAGTTTAATAGTGAATTGGAAATAATAGCGTTCATCTAAATTGTTGAATGTACAGTTTATTACATTTTATCGTAATAGACAGATTTTTATAATTTATTATTCGAAGGATAAAATTGAATTAATTATTTATTATTTTTTAACTTCCTGGAAATAATGACAAAGCAGCATACTGCGGCTTTCTTATCATCGTAAATCAATACAATCCTCACGTAACTATTACGTACAAGAGAGGCGACGTGTTTCCTATTCAGCATTCCTGTAAGTCACGCCCTCGAGACGGAACGCTTTTGTGACGTCAAAATGACGTTTATTAGTGAAGGTAACGTCGTTTAAATCAACAACTCTCCTTGGTTGTGAAATTCGTCGTCTCGAATACACAATCTTAATTGGTGAATGAATACAAAACGATATCAACAATCTGAACAGTCTCCGCGTCACATATTATGTCATATAATTACTTCGTCACTAGAGGGCGCAGCGCATAGAAAAGTTGTACTGTAGAATACTTTATTTTCGCTTGGAATGTATTTTCGCTATTTTCGCTGAAGGGATGATTCCGTGAAAATAAAATCCAGTGAATATACTTTTTTTCCTATATTTCACATTAAACTCATCAAAAATCATTAAAAATAAATTCCATACAAAACAACCAAAAGTCTTTTCAGCTAAAATTAATTCCAGCAAAAATAAAGTATTTTACAGTATTTAATGTAGTATGTCACACAATAGTACTAATATTTTTTTTACATATTTTAAATATATAGGTCACCATACCCAGTTGGGGAAAAATCAACCAATAAAACACATGTTTCGACTTTTAGGGCATTTACCATCGTTTCCTATAGCAAGAATATCTCAATTTCACAAAATTTTGTTCGGTAACACAAAGCGAAAAAAAGATATTTAGTGCCCTACAAGGCACTATTTGATGTGCTAAAAGGTTGCCAATTTTATTGAGGTTTTGACGAGGAAATGTGTTTTCATTGTGGTGCAAATGAAATTGAAATGACATTGAACCACGAAATGTTGTCACTGCCACATGTGCTAATGTGATATGACAAACGTCAAGTAGGATAACATGTTTATTTTGCAGGAAAGGTATATCGAATCATCGCACGTGTGTTCGGTAACGCGTTCAATGGTACAGCATTCAATTATGAACGTACGCTCGTAGTTCCATAAAACTCTTACGTGTGTGTTACTATTGAATGATTTGTAGTAAGTGAGTGTATGTAATCGTAGCTATCTCAGTAGAAATGCATTGATAGGTTTATTCAAGTAAGACAGACGGAGGACCATAACTGGAAGCCTTTAGTAATTTTGGACAGATACTCGATTAGATTATTGCGTAGTAAATAACATGATGAATCTGTATGCGATTAGAAAAACTCACACAGATCAGCAATCATATCTGAAAATAATAAACTGAAATGCATCTTTTATTTTTAAACCAAGCACCATTTGCGAGAATTTACAAGTCGTGAAAATTAGATGACGTAAGCCCATTGTCTTAATTGATGGCGTATTTACTAGTAATCAATCACGTACTCGTGACGTTGCAGGGTTTCAGGCAAAATAACGGCTTCAATTACTCGCCAGAATAATGGCTCTTGGTCTAGATTACTAGTAATATTATATAACGAAAATATAATAATTCACAACATGCTTTATGCATGACACTAATTATTTTTTCAGCACTGTTCAAGGAAATCACTTTCTGACATCACAACTCACAAGAGAGCAATGACATCACGGTATTTATTTAGCACGGGGAGGAGGTCTCTCACAGAAACAGTTGGTATTCATTCAACCATTAAAATCGCGTGAAATGGCCTATTTTCAAACTGTTCAATAAAGCTGTCTCACTGTGACTCCTATTTTGCAAACCAACATGCGAATCTGTGATAACAAATTGTGTCGCTCACTCACTCACTAGCTCGTTGACTTTTTATAGTCGGATGCGAGCGACACTCGGGAACGTTAATGCCGGCAGGCAAAATGTAAATAAGTACGTCGGCCTCGCGTAATACAATTCGGGTCTTATAACTCTAAAAAAACGGCAAAAAGGAAAGACGTTTTTGAGAAATAAACTAGAAAAAAAATTCTAGTGCGTATATAGTCTGTCGCAAACATTTCTGTAGAACTTACAGGATGCCTACAGAATTTATTATTATAAAGTATGAGGGGACTTGGTGAATTTTAATAAAACAAATCTGTACCGAGAAATGTTTGAAAAAAAATATATAGGGAAATTTACAGCAAAAAATAATGGTTTAAAAATACACACACACTTTCAAAAGTCAAAAACAGTTCATAACTAGGTAAAGCAAGACAATTTGCAGAATGAGCACAAGAGTCGGTACTACCCATTAGAGTTTGTAATTGTAACCCTTAATGTAACATCAAATAAAGCGTAGACGAAATTTTAATTGAAAATAAGTGACATTTTCACGCTACTGACAATACGCGTTCAGAGACTTGGGAATGGATTTGAGTGTGTTAGGTACCCCTCTTCCCAGGCTATTTCTTGTTCATCCGGTGCTGAAAGCGTTCATTTTCTTATCATAACTTCCGAAGAGGCCAAACTTATAATGTAGGTGTCTAGTTCCGCACCATAACTAACCAAGAGGACAATGACATCACGTTCTCAAAAAGAAAATTAAATGTCCAGAGAACGCTGAAAATTTTTTTTTTCGTTGCTGCATCTACATGATCATACGTCAACATTAAGCCAATTATGATAATATTTTCAGGATAACATTTCATTCAAACAATATTAAATTCACATATCGTGGTCAATCTGCAACAATCATCATATTCTCTATTAAACTTCATAACCCGACGTAACGTTATTGGTGGGTGGACATGTGCGTTAATACATTTCCGGTGATAGTAACTTGGACGTAATTACATATCAAGAATACGCAGTTCCATTATTATTATACAAATAACCCTATTATATATAAGGGAAATCATAACATTTAAAGTGTTCTCCACAGACCAATATAAGTTCATATCTTGTGTTTTAGTTATTATTGACGCGACCTTATTTTTACACTCACAGTCCGTAATTGTCCAGATATTCGAAAAAAGTGCAATAATTCGTATTTGAATTACTCTTATAACGATAGTTTCGCGATTTTATAGCTCAATTTTGTCAAATGTTGGTCGTATAATTTTGGATCTTGTTAAATCGTGGATGAGAAATAATTGAAAAAAAAAACGGCTGAAAGGATTGGTCAAGGTACGCAGTGTATATCATTGCTGTCATTTATAACGCACCCAATGTCCTCGTTCTCGCCTGTCATCGTAAATGTATTGCGGTGTATTGCATGTATTTGCCTGCTCGTTTATATTGGTAATCGACTGTGGCACATATATACTGTCAAGGCAGCAGTTAAAGCAGAATGGATTCGCTTCTGTTCATGAGTGCTGCTTAATGAACTTGTCAATACAACATGATTCGTGCATCAACGGAACTATAATGTTACTGTCTTGTCATCATCGCGTTTGCAGTGAAATATTATATCTATGCACTGATAGGAATTTCGTTAAAACAGCTTTCGCAATTTTTTTTTAAATGGTTATTACATAATGCAAATTTAGAAACGAGTCACTTGCATTGTTTAGCATGCAGTGTTTATTTACTACAAGCCAAATAATTGACAAATCTAAATGACTGATATTTTCTTGGATTATGAAAACAGTGCAGTAAAGAGCATGCATACACGTTAATACATGCAAGTTCACTTAGAAAATCCTTCCACGTTTTTTAATTTTTTGCGTATGATTAAAACCTTAATCCGAGTCACTGGCAAAAATTGAAATTACTAATACTTACTTACCTTCAAGTTTTAGTATCGAGATGCGATTTGAACCAACTTGATTTCCTCGAAACATTCCAGCTGAGTATCATACATGAATAATCTAATTAAGCATACAATATTAACATTTCTTTGGGCGCAACCATTATTGCAATGTCCAAGTTTATTTTCTGGAACGAGTACGCGCATTCCAGCTATATTATTTGTCAAACCATGATTTATTTGTAATAACAGAATTATAGCTGAAGTATAAATTAAAATAAAAGTTGTATTTAATGTCAATTCTGTAGGTTATTCTTTACGTGTCCAAACAGAACGCCGCGGAGAAAACCCAAATTATGACAGTTCTTGCAATACAGCCTCTGGACTGATACAACAATTTGATGTTAATCAACTGTGTCTGTTTTTGTCGGAATATAAGAAAGCACCGTTTGGTGATATTTAAATATAGAATAATGTTACACTACAGCACGAAAGTTGTAACAATAAAAGTATATTAATAATTATTATAAGAAATATAACAGCACAGTGGGGACTTTTTTGTTATTATTTTGAATTTTTATTTCACCACCTATAAACATTATAATTTGCCAAATTTGGGAAATTAACTTTTGATTAGCTTTTTGTAGTAGATCTTCAGCCTGGTGCACAATTAATGGCATTGCTTCACTTTTAATTTTAAAACCAACATAATGACAGTTCACACTGAAACATGCTTGAAAAATCTAATTATCCCCACAAAATAAATAGGGAGGTCCATTTTAGAATGATTTCCGCTTATGGACAGCTGTCAATTTACCGATGATTAATACCTCATTTCCCGGTATTTTTTAATGTTCTAATGCGTTCAGTTCATAAAGTGACGAAACAACGTAATTGACTCATCAAATCATAACAAAAATATTGTTATTGACGTCTATGCGTAATTCATAACAAATGCAAGATTATTGTAAACATTGATGTGTTCTTGCAACTGAAATCGTTCGGCGGAGAGGGCGCCCCGTTGAACGTCATTATTTTTCCGGCAGAATTTTTTGAGCATTTTTCATTTTTGTGTGTTTTTTGAATAATTTGCTAATAATATTGGACCAAATAAACATTGGCAGTTTGATGTGTGGTTCAATGATTAGCGTGCCAGCAGGGAGATAATGGCTGTGTGCTCACTCAGCTGTGAAACGTCCAGCCGGAGGCACGTACAAACTGTCGGCCCGTGTGCACATAACAACACTGCATCCTCATCGTAAATAGTAGCGAATTGCTGCACGATGACTGGATACAAACAATTGTAGATATTCATCAGAAAATGAGCATCCTGGTTGGGGCTACAACGATTCAGTGCATTTAAGGATAACCTGGCCTCTCCAAAAAACACTTATTTACTTGGTCGAATAAATAATAAGTTTTGACAATAATATAGAAAATTTAGCGTTCAAATGGTTATGGTTTCTAAGATTCACAGGTGGACGCAGAAGTACAGAATATGAGGATTGAGTTTAGGAATAGACATATTTTTTCATGATATGTATTGGTTTGTCACTTTCACCGGGAGAATTTTGTGCTTTCTTTATATAGACTCAAACATAATACTCGTTACTTCCGGGAAACTGATTATGACCATTTTCATCAGTCGAAAATCATTACCAAGTAATGATGATATCTTAAGGTGTCATGGTTAATTGGAATACTAATTAAAAAACGTAAATTGTAATATTGCATCTTTCTTACAGTCGACTTTCATTAACGTTATTTCATAGTTTAACGTCATTTCAAATCTCTAGTGTAGTTCAAAATGAAATTGAATTTATAACTGAAACATGCTTTAATGTTGGTCAGCATTGTATTAGAAGCAGCACATATGTCCATCTATTTACTCATATAACGTCTACCACGCAACCCAGACAACCAGACAATGGCGAATGTTTGTAATAAATTAGTAATGGTTAAAATTAATGACATTCGCTTTTAGCTTTTTTGGGGGGTTGCTTATCAAACCGAGTATATGCAAAAACATCACAGGTATGCATATGCATACTTGGTATAATTCATGTATTAACTAATTTTTGTATAATTTGTTGAATTGTATACATTTCTTATACTAAGGAAAAATAAAGAAACAACACCAAACACAGAATCAGTTTCCCTCCATCGTTGTTAGCTGCATTGCTTGTTTTGTTTGATATGATCTAGTGCTAAGTGTACCAATGTATATGATACAGCAAGTAACACTGCAGTTAGAGTCATACCAACAATATAAAATAAATAAATAAGTTTTATTCTCCTTATTATATAACCAATACAATAATAGAATCAAAAACTAATGACAATGCAAGAACATAAGTGAGAATAGGATCGGAAAATAGCAGTCAAGCGACTGCTAATCTAGTCCGTTTCCATCTTCTTAAATAAATATTCATAATAATTAAGTATTAGGGCTAGTCAAAGAAATAGCGAAAAGAAAAAAAAATATATATATATATATATATATATATTAGATTTGTATATACATTTTATGTACAAGAAAACACCAAGTTCACTAAGTATACAAAAGATATTTTTTGTATTCTTTTTTGAATATGTTTCTCGACTGTATAGATCTAATATGAGGCGGAATTGTGTTCCATATGTTCGGGCCAATATATTTTATAGAAAATTGATCTCATTTTTTCTTAACTTTGGGGAGAGAAAGATTACATTTGTAGTTTTGTCTTGTGTTATAATTATGTTCAATCTGCGGGAAGTAGTTGTGGAAAATTGGTGGTAATCTATCATAAATTGCATCATGCACTAAGGTTCCAATTTGTAGAGAATGTTGTTTATAAATATCTAAAATGCCTAATTGTTGAAACAAAGATCCTGAGGGTGTATTGTAATTTTTAAAGGCGATAATGCGAACAATGCGTTTTTGTATACGTACAATGTTTTGCAGGTGACATTGATATGTATTTCCCCAAACCTCTAATCTATAAGAAATGTGGGGAAGAATAAATGTGTTGTATAACAATATTAATACTGTCCGTGGAACTAAAAATCTGAGCTTACAAAATATACCTGCTAATTTACTGATTTTTTTCTTTTATGATTTTTCCATGTCAGATGTTTATCCATAGTAATTCCAGTGTAATTAATACTACATACTACAGGTACCACTTATGTTAATTAATATATATATATATATATATATATATATATATATATATATATATATATATATATATATATATATATATATATATATATATATATATATATATATATATATATATATATATATATATATATATATATATATATATATATATATATATATAAATATACTATGAATACATGCAATACATGCAATGGTGCATATTTATATGCATAGAAATACAATAGCGAAGAAATTGTTTTGGAGTCGGGTTTGGTAGGGTTACATTGTCTTGGGTCGGGTTTGGCGGGTCATATTGTTGAGGTTCCATCACACATTTCAAATCAAGTGAGGCTTGATTCTTGATTTAATTTTTTTTTTAAATGTTGCCAATATTATTTATCGACAGTGGATGTCATATGAACAGAAATACGTGTTTAACATCGAAATTAATTGTTGAATCTAATAATCGTGACAGAATAATGAATATGAACACAAAAAGTCAAATTTCAGATTTCAATGTCTAAAAACGTTCAATACATTTTAAGAAAACGAAATTACGCAAACATTAATAAATTGTTAATATTCTTCAGCTGACACAATGACAAAAATGATAAGTTAATATCTCCTAGAATTAATAAAATAGGATTGATTTTAATTGAATATTGAAGTAAAGATCCATGTGTAATGAAACAGTGTTCGTCGCTAAAAGATAATTTCTATTATCCACCTTGTTCTTATTCTCACACCCTAATCAAATCTGTTGCAACAACGAGGTGCTGCAATGAAAAGAAACAGGGTTTTGCGATGATGAATGTACTACAGTAACTATGAGTGACGTCATTTTAGTGATATCTGAAGTGGGCAGAGTTAATATTGGTTAAAATGTTAATATTAGTTAATAAGGCAATTACATGATAATTATAATTCACACCTATCTATCAACAGAACACTTTGCAGAGATAATTTATTCAGAATAAACCCGGTAAACCACTTTTATTTAAATGTTAATGAAGTAGTCATGGTTGTGACCTTTCCCCGGTTAAATTCGCTCCTAGTTGCAAATAATTTCAACTCCAACTAGGAAAAAAACGTCATTGTTTATTTCATGCTTCCACTGATTTAGGATTGTTTATAATAACCAAAATTGACAATAAAACCATATTTTGGAGAATAAATTGTTAATATGTCAAAAAGAACCATTAATTGTCAGTAATTCACTTATGTAAACAATCCCACCACTGAGCCATTTTTGTAGCATACAGTGTGCCCGGAAATTACTATTTGCTTATTTCACATTTTTCCTGTGTTCACCCCTTGGGCTTTACAAATTAACTCATTTTTGGAATCAGTTCCAATGTTTTATTGGTTAACATAATTCTCAGCACACATGACACACTTTATAAATCATTCATTCGATATTCGTGTTTCTTTCCTCTCCAGCGAAAAATAAAAAACTTAGCTTCAGCTGAATCAAAGTCATTAGTACGGAAATTGCATTTAATAGAGAAATATGCAGCAATACATTAATTCCCATTAATCTAGAATATCAAATATTAATCTTATGTTATCAGTAATCTTCTTCTCTGTAAAGAAAGCAGTTTATTCTTTGTGAACTAAATATGTCACCTTGCAATGCGCCTGTCAGCTATTTTATAATCGGCATATAAAAGTGACAATGATCCACAATTTCTGAGTTCAATAGTACCCTTTTTAAGTTTGAGTGAGAATGTACGTATAGCTGGTTAGTGAGTTGTCGACAAAATCCATAACCACAATTTATAAAACTAACCAGAACTATGTAGGTAATCCATCATTGCCAGGTCATTTATTATTTTGACAGTTTTAGAGCCAAATAAACTTTAGATTCCCTACACCATATCCACTATCAAGTCAGATTTTGCTGACATAACTCTCAGCTTATAGAATTGTTTTAATGTTGTCCAATCAGAAATATGTTTAACTGAACTATTCCCGTGTCAGATATTCCGTTTCGACCAATCAGAGATCAGTTTGCTCACTTGTATTTGATATCGCAAGTTTTTTGATCGTCAGTTCGTTTCTTGTTTACATGTCAATTCGCTGTATAGTGTAATCGAACCACACCTAACCTGCTGTGTGCTATCATAAATAAAAGCGAAGGGGTTGTCCACATTGTTTTAATGTAAAATACGGATTTTTAATTGTAACATCTTTCAATAATCTATCAACTATGCTTATCTACACTAAAACACGCAAAGGTCTAAGTTTTCGAGTATTTTTTTGGTAAAGATCTGTGCATATAAATTAGATAAATGTGCACAATGATGCAAATGTTTTCATTGCAATATAGTAAATACTTTAAAATGTCTGTGTAGATGAATGTTTGAAAATTTCTCATTTATATGACTTCAATGCGCTGCTATTTTATAAGTGACATTTAAAAGTGACACTGATTTCCAATTTCTGAGAACAACCTGCCAAAGTCCATTTTTCGGTCGTAACCAGGAGACAACCATTGATGTTTGTCGGCCTTGAAACCATGCGAATTGGATTCCGACAATGTTCAATTAACAGTTAATCAAATTTCGAGTTACGGGAAACATACATTGTAGCATAATGTCACGTTTAGTAACTCGAACTTTAATTATTTAACTAACAGTCCTCCACATTATTGAGTTACGAGCAACCCAGATTTTTGTTGTTGTTTTAACATCCACATGTTCAACCTTTCGGCTTTAGTCACTGGCCGCGTTTGTGGAGTTTTAACAATATAGCTTGCCCGTAATTTCATTTTAATCCGAATTAAAATTCTAGTTACTAAATGTGGACGTTACACAAACCAAGAATGTATGTTGCCCATAACTCGAAGTTCGATTAACTGTTAATTAAGGTTCGAGTTGCTCAATTTGGACAGTAAACAACAAAAACAATCTACCTATTGATTGAATATCGACTTATAATTTGGGCGTGGTTTCTAAAATATAGACGTGATCATTTTTGTAACTCGATATTCTCCACTCGATTAATTCAGCATCTCCTCCACACAGCTGATTTATAATAACATAACTCTTATTGAATTGTAATATACTTCTCAAGTGTAAAGTCATCATCACAACAACAATACCATTAATGAAATGTGTTTATTGGTACTTAATTAATGTAAGTTTTCAATATTTCACTTTTCATTATATCAACTTCAGGTCAATGCCCTGTTAATGGGGCCAATGTAGGGTATACTGAAACCAAATAGACTACAACGAATTCTGAACGTCTTAATAAAGCTACATCAAAGCAAAATTAACACATCACATATTAAGTAGACTAGACCACTGCAAGTCCATAATAACCTGATTTCAATTTTAACTGAGCAATCGTAGACTGTAAACTACAGTGCAGTCTCGACAAAACAAACATATTCTTTAACCAACAAACGTATTCAGGAATTAACATAAATTACCATATTAACCAAATCTACAATTGTTCTTACGTTTACCCCAACAATCTTTCTTACCTTTGTGTGTGTAAATAAAATCTTCATAGAACTTCAAGCTAGCATTGAAGACATATTTATTTCAGTCCATCTTCATTGGCGAACACTCGCTGCAATAGATGTGATAATGACAACATTCCAATCATCCACTGACTCTGCATGGAGTCGTCTGATGACTGTATGAGATCGTAACTTTTTAATCCTTGTTTGTAGATAAGCTTGCGTGTGAATATGACGTGTTCGTTGGAATGAACATCTCTGCCCAAGATTGAAATATTTTCATGTTCCATATTGCCATATTATAGTTTTATGCGCGATAGATGCACAGCACAGCACATTAAGTTTTATTTGACACTAGGAATGTCCGCTGGAGGCAATTTATTTGGTTATTAACCTCATTATTTATTTTCAATTTTATTTTTTTATTTTAAATTGCAGCCAACAGAGACAAAATCTCACATATAGACCCAAATAAAATAAAATAAAGGAAATTGAATTGCAGATAAAATTTAATTACAATAATAATTTCGTCACAGAGATGTATATGACAACTGTAAATCCAGGAGTAAGTTTAAAAGATTACAAATTGATGAGCACAATAATTTAATAAACTTATTTTGAATCATTTTAATGTTAGAGAAAACGTTGAGAAGAGGGCCACACACACACACAAATACTCAGTGTGGCTTCTAACAAACGATATCTACAAAGATCGAAAGGACACATTTTCAAAACATTTACATGTACGCTTAAGAAATCCTAGCATTCAGTATATTGTCTTCACACAAAAACAACTAGACAATAAAAATAGTGCCTCTATCAACACTAGCAACATTGTATATGATGAATACAATTGCAACGTTTTGAACATGGCGGATATCTCCTTGCATAGTGTTACAGTCAGGGCGAGAATGAGTTGATTGGAATATTTTAGGGTCATCTACAAATACTGATACTTTGGAATTCTTAACACAGCTGGGTGCGTAATTTACATACATAATGAACAGTAAAAGACCAATTGCAAGTAGTGAAACTTGTGAGACGTAACAACACTCAAATCAGACGCACGGCCATTATGCAAATGTGATATTTAAGTAAAAGAAGACTATGATCGACCAAATCAAACACTTTAGATCAAACATAAAACAGATGACCATTGTGATCATCCCAATTAAATCAGTATAAATTACTAAGTTAGTGGCCGTAGTTCTACCCGTAATAAAGCCGTATTGTTCATTGGATAGAATGTTAAACTTTCCCAAATAAGGCATATAATTGGTGACAATTCTTTATCACTCGGCTTAAGAATTGGAACATCATTAAAGTACCCAACTGCAAAGACTTAAGAATCATAATCAATGGAATACTCAAATAATTGGCAGAATTTAAAACAATTTAACCAAGTACGTTGTCATGACAGCTGGTTTTGATCTCGACATATGACAGAAGAACCTATTAAACTTCTTCAATTGTTTGAGAAATTGAGAATATTACAGAATTGAAGATTAGGGTAATCTGTGATTGTATTATTGGGAAAAATGGGTTAAAAATAGTAACATTAATAACTTTGCCATATCGTAAAAAAACTTTAGTAGGGGCAACACAACCGAAACCAAGGCTAGAATAGAAAAAATAAATAAAATAAAATCGGTTTCAGTTAGTTGATTCTTGAAACGGCTCGAAATAGTCCGCATACAGCGTCTTCTACCTGCATTTTCTTTAACCCAGAACGGAGTTTAGAGAGTATAACATAGTCATCATGCTTGGACGATTGATAAATCAAATAAGCGCAGTGCTTCACCTTAATAATAACGATCGCTAGTATACCGTTGCGGATATGTTTTATGCTTCACCGTAAACTTAGACTGTCATTTATGGTCGTCGACACCAGCACATCATAAAATATATCCACGCATGCGTCAATGTCCAGATTCAACAACACGCTATGTATAAACAAATCAACATTGTACTCAAATGCGTAAAGTCAGTCATATGCAAATTGTAAACTATTCTGTCATCTCCATTAGAATTTGGAAAGGACAGAGTATTTAAAGAATTGTGATCCGGACATCAAATGCAGTGGTAGCTATGACAACGTCATTGATAGTACTACATCCAGAACTAGTATGCGATTGTTGCAGGTGCTGTGAATATTGTGTTGAAGCAAAGTATTCTCAGACAAGAGTTCAATAAACCTGTCAAATTTTCTGGCAAAACCATTCTTACAATTCCCCAATAGTATCCGGTAGTTTAAAATCACCGCACATATAGATTACAGCACCGTGATTCATAGCGATTCAATGAGTTGGTTAAATAATTCAATCCCAACATCAGCGGAGATACATAAAGCCGAAATGAAAAAAAATACCCTGAAGCATTTGAATCCAAATAATTTCAGCATTACTTTCAATTTCATAATGTCTTTTAAGAGATATATAATTAGACATGGCTAGATAACCTCCTTTCTCAGTGCCAATGTTTTAGAACTTCCGAATGAATCTCTATTCCGTCTGTGTAAACTGTAGTTATTATTGTGAAGTACTCACCGTCTAGAATGCCAGCTAAATCAGCACCCGACTCCCGATTATTGAAGTTACTTTGGCAGTTATTAGTCACAGAATCGGGCAGTACTGCTGGAACCATCAGATGGTTTAGTATGGTAAATTACAAATAATAGAATATATAATATAATGAAACAAAAAGTTAATCCACAAATAAATAAAGTATTCTTTATATATTTTGTTAAAGGGAGATGTTCAAAACAACCTTTATGTGAATTCACCAGCCCTGCTTGTGCGTGTTTAGAGTAAGCGGGTTACACACGTTTGAGATGAGTGACCAACTAAATGTGGTTTTCATGGTTCAAACAGTTGCGCTGTACTTTTCATATATGTTACAAGATTGTTAGTTTGTATTGGGCTTACATATTTGATCAGGGTTGAGTACAGACACAGTGGAGGTATGTGAGGGTATCCCACGTACAAGGCATGGATTATTGCTTATTGATTGCAGTCATTGACATCGTATTACTCACCCTGACTGTATGAATTTTATTTGCAAGGAATGATATCAATTAATTATAATGGAACCCGAGTTCTAGTCACACAATACTGGTTACGATGGTGATAACGATGATTGTAAATTGAATGGAAACTATTTTTAAATAATATGTTTTATGGTATTGATTATTTCTGTACAATAAATAGCAAAGAAAGTAATGTTCATTATAGCTTAGTATGTCAGTTAATTTATATGCATCCTATTTCAATCACAGTTCAATCTAAAGTTCAGTGACGGTTAGTTGTCTGGGGGTAATGTTTATTAATGGTGATGACGAATGCTCCGTAAACGTTGTTGACAAACGTTCTTTGGGACTGACAGCATCCACAGCTAAGTACAAAGAAATATGCGAGACGTTATTGTGGGCTTGACTTCCGGCATTTATTAACAAAATGGATTTGAACTACTGTGGCATTTACGTTAGTATTGGCAATTTTCACACATAAAATATAAACAAAAATGCTTCGTGAAGATACTCCTCCAAATAAAAAAATACGATTTTTCTAATCAAAATATTTGTTTGTGATATCGTCGGATTGTGATCGTTGCAGACACCAAAGTGTTTCATGATACCAAGGAAAAAAGGTTAAAGAGTAGAACGCATGAGTAACCGGTCTGTATAAAGTGTATAAACGACCACACTTATTGTCAGCATTATGATAAACACAAAATACACTTCCCTATATGTGACGACAACCTTATTCTTCAGACGTTTACATCTGTATTGCCATCTCAACCAAATCCATCATACACTAGAAGTTAAAAGTCATGGTTCGAAACCAGCTTAAAAAAGAACTTGTTTACAGCAAGTATTTGTCAGATTTATGTATATTACTCACTCATACATCACGACTCAATCATACACATGTATTACGTCACGGATTACGTCAGTGTGTTTTGTGGAAACCTCTACACTTGTGTTACAACTGAATATTTTACGTTCATTGAGAATAGGAAAAGTACCACACACCCATACAACAAAATGCTACTCTCCCAAATGCAAAGCCTCGCAAGTGTACTCTTTTTGTATAGGCGAGAATGCATCTGACCTTGGGATTTGAACCCACAATCTCCCTGATTATGGGCGGACGCGCTAAATAATTTGCCACACCATGTCAGAATTTAACTACCATTCACCCGCAATTCTTAATCTTCAAGTTGACACTAACGAGTGTTAATATACATGTAAAAGATGCGTGAGAAACAAACTGTGACTATTATATCTACATTGAGACAAAATACCATGTGCGTAATTACAGAACTAATCAAAGTTAACCATTTGTGAAATCGCCCTTTGCTACATAGTATTATTTCATTTATCAAAGTTTTTGAATATGCATTGCCACAAATTCAAAATGTCGACATATACAGCTCATTCAAGCCACCGGGGATAACCCAGTGTCTGATGACCTCTGACAATCAATCACTCTGATGACTGTAGTATTGAATTGATTAATGCTTTCTATCTCTAATATAGATATCATATCTCTCTGATGCCCCAAACCAGTCTGACCCAGCAGCCACCACTTTGTTTGATGATCCGGGCAAAATAAAAACAAACGATATGAACATGACCAAGAATGGTATTACACGAGAAACAAAAGTATTTGACAAAATAGTATTTGGATCAAGTAATCATGTAATACTAATGACAATTACGTGAAAAAACAATGTATCTTACATAATTACTGATTAATAATGTTTGGTAGCAGTAATTGCATAATACTGAAGAAGATTACGTGAGTAACTTTCTTAATTCTTGTAATAACAATAAAAGGCCGAAGATAGTTCACAGCAAAAACATTTTATCAACAGAGGGCGCTGTGCAGTGGCGAAGTACGGCAAGTAAACAAATATTGGTTTACACTGTTTTGATAGTTCACACGCTGACCAGAAACATATTTTTTAGCTCTAGAACTCATGACGCTTGCATAAATAACAGTGTAACTTACTTAATTACTGTAATAGTATTTGGTTCCAGTTACCATATACTACCGGTGATGATTATGTGTATAACAATGTAATTTTTAAAAAGAAAATTCTTTAACATTTCATTCTGAGATTAACCTAAATCTGAATTAGGTACATAGAAACACCCCACCCAGGACAAACATTAACGCAGTAGTACTAGTCATAACTTGTCTTTGTTCGAGAGACAGTTTGTCATAGCATTATTGTTAAGATAGTTACTGATAAAACATAACAGATTTTCACAATATGGTCTTGTTTTTTACTTTTGCTAAAAAAAATTAATAAAACTGCTTTTCACAAAACGGGTCAAACATTCATGAAACTGACAATTTTATGGCCATTTATCTTTAGTTCCCATGATGAAAGGTTCTCATCATATCGGAAACTTTTGTTTTGTTAAAAAATTATATGTAGTCATAATTTGAGTACATATGGTTGCCACAATTTATTGGATGAAAATATTTCCAAATCATCCTAATTATTTTTTATAGATAGCTTCTTCTAAATCTTTTATAGTGGTGGAGAAGCCCAAAATTCAACAAGTGTCCAAATCAAAAAAATATTGAAAAAACTAAATGTGATGAGTTTATGCTAATATTTATAACAGATTGAATGCCAACCCATGACCTTAATGGACCAGTCACCGCAGAAAACACTCCAAAAGTTGGTGCCAACGATGTACCTACAGCCTACCTGCCTATTGGGTATGATTAGTCAATAATTAGTATAAAAGTGTATATTAACGATGGGTTATCAGAAAAAGGTTGGGTGAAATTACTGTATTGTCTCTATTATTAAGCATTTATATGTAGGATTATTGAAATATGACTTTGTTGACCTGTTAGAATAATACCTGTCATTTTTACATAAGTGCATACACTACTGATATAGTAACTATGGTGTATGTGTATATGCATTTCCTACAATTAATTAAATAGTCAGTGTAATAAGTCATAGAATCAAAAAACAAAACTGAAATGTGACTAATAATGTTATATCAATGTATTTTTAGATATGTCCACGGGAGGATGGACATATGTAATCAACAGTCATCCCAGAATGACCTACTACTGGAGGACAAAAACTAATTTTTCATAGCAAAACTGTTTCTGATTTTTAAAAAATCAACAAATATACACAAATGTAAACATGACATTTATAACACTTTACACATCTATACATTTTGGAGACAAGTTCTTGATTTCTGCCAAGGTGTATAGCATTTAATATGCATCACAGATCTTCGTGAATATATTTCAAAATGTCAACTTATTTATTAATTTATGTAAGCAGCTAAACAAAATTATGTAGTATTGAAAATGTCTTTCAAATGTGAAATAACATTTATTAAACCAATTAAAAATGTCTTTTATTACAAATTAATAAGTCTGTTATTGGCTACAAAAAGATAGTACTCAATTACTTAAATGTAAAGCACAATATGTAAGCATATCCATACCATCTCACTTAGCAATAACATTTCAGGTGGAGGATGAAATGAGGATTCCTAAAAATACAGAACCTCAAAAAATGCAGCAGTTTTTTATTATAAAAGTGGCTAAACCTGGCAACCTCAACAAATTGTCCATGGTTTTTGGACATTTTTTTTCTGATTGGCTAATATTTTCCACACTTTAAATCCCTTAACCTGATTCAGCCCAAGTCAATATACCAATACCAGAATTACCTGGAAATCGATGAAATTTCCCCAGTCTAAATAAACAAAACTCCATGCTAGTTCTCTTATGAATAACTTAAAGGCATTGATGCCCTTTAATTTTCTTATGGAATTCCAAAAGGCATAAATACCTATTTACATGATCCATGAGAAACACACAATAAGAATAAATTTGATACAAAATACAATGTGTGGATTTAATCATTTAAAAAGTTTGTTACTACAAAACTAAGGTTTAAGTACCATCTAGTATATCAATAGCATTATTTCAAGTTACAATATTATTAAAAAGCAACTACAACAAATATCAAAAGGTTTTTCAGAGCTAGTTTAGAAATAAAACAGTGCAAATAGTAACTGGTAACTTTATGAAGAAAATTGACTTTTAAAAACTGTAATTTATTTACCAGTTGAGTTAAGCAAAAATGTGAACACAATGCCATAACTGTAAATGAGACTAAAACAAATAAAGATAGGCATAGGTTTATTTAATAAACTCTGACAATCATTGCTATTTGAAGCCAATGCAAGTATGATAGTTCTCATCTTACTCTCATCTTACTCTTTATACTTTATTTATTTGTAGAGTTTTTAAGAAAAGATTCTGATGATGAAATAATGTACCATGATGTAGATTTCCTAGTCCCATCATGCCCATTAACATCTCCTCCACTGACATAACTTTTCGATCACTCTTGTAGCTGTATTCTGGGCATATTGGAGTGACTTGATATGCTCAGTAAACCATACAGAATATTACAACCTTGGAACAAATGATCAAATAGATGGATACAGACTAATGATGAATGACTTTTTATCTTGGCATGGCAAAAGTGAGTATAAAAGTCCTGAAACAGTACAATAATATATCTGGACATTATGTGTAAAAAATACTGGCTAAAATTCAGTTGTGAACAATTCTCACCAAATATTGACAAGAACAATGCAGTTATTAAAATTACATAAAACATAATTGATATTAATGTTCCTAAAATTATACTACATGTACTGTATTAATCCTAATGTTCCTTAACATGAATTGAATTAAAGTTCCAAAAAATGATACAGAAAATTTCTGAAACAAAATTTGGCAAGAAAAATACTAGCTAACGTTTACCTCAATACTACAAAATTTGCTGTATGAACAGCAGTATAAATGTCTTCAATCTGTCCAATTATTTCTATGTCTATTAAATGTTTTATTTTAGCCAAATTTCCCATATCCTGAAAAAAGAACTTGTTACCATAGTTACAACAAAATTGACAATTTATAGTGATTGATAAGATTACCAAATTTTGAAGATAATCAGATAAAAACTGTTTAAGTTATTGTAACCACAACAAAAGGCAATTTTAGTGAAATTTAACCAATATTCTGAAAATAATTTCATAGGGCAAACATCACATAAATTTTTATTGTACTTTCCCTATCATAAGCCCCTCCACAAGTATAAGCTCACCCCTCTATTTTCAGATATTTAACAAGTTAAGGGCATCCCTGATTATAAGCCCAGGGTGTTTTTGCTGGGCGTTGAAAAATGTGTTAAAATATGCATATAAAATGTGTGTTTCATTGAATAAAAATCGTGATTGGTACAGAAGTATGATTTGTGCATTTTTGAGAAAACTCAATTAATTTCATAGCAATAATTTCAACATGGTTCGCACCCTTTCTAATCTGTTATTTACAGATGAACCCCGATGTTGCAATACTGAAATAATCCACGTCTTTTAGAGTGGTAGCTTACAAAATGCCGAAAACGTGACCGTCAAGTCATGAAACCTGGTTATTGAACCTTGTTTTTTTGAATAATCATGTTCAATGAGACTATCAATGAATGGGGTGCGAACAAGTAAATTATTCTTTGATGTGACCTGTTGGCGACCGTTAAAGTTATTTAATTACTTCTGGCACATTCATTTTGCGAATCACCAGTCGAAAAAATCAAATCAGGCTAAAAACAGCATTGTGGAATTGCTTTGCATTGACAGATTGCGTACAATTGAAAACATCCCACAACGAAGATAATGATGAGATCTGGCCTTTGACTGTTTTCCCACAGACCCTACCCACTTTTACACCTTCAATTCAGAATACATATAAATCCTATTGTAATAAAATGTGTGTATTTTTATGAACATGTTTGTTTCTTCATTGTAAATAGGTCGTGAACATTGGTCATAATATAATCGGTATGGTACTGTGACAGACATGTTTTACCAATCCCAGTAAACCAATCACGACGGAAAGACAGGTTGAATATTTTTTTTTTTGATTCAATTTTATATACAATCTAATTGCCACATTGGAATAAACTTTTTTTTAAAGGGCAGTGGTCGCCGCACCACACATGCACGAGATGTGGGACATAAGAACAAAGATGGCAACTTTGACTGTTTTGGAGACCAACGAGTGCAAACAGATGTTACAAAGCTTTAACTATGTAATTTCTTTGGTGATTGGAAGGTATCAAAAAGAGTCACCAGTGGTAATTAGTGCACGTTGAACCCAGATCAAAAGTTGTGCTTGTGACTTCCATTAGACGAGCGTGTAGGATTGTGGGGAAAATCAATGTTTATCAACTCAAATGTCGCACATGCACGGCACGACAATCACCGCCAATTAAACATCATACAATTCAGAACAAAATATAGAAAATACTAGTAGTCTATCACTAAATTAGTTATTTTCAAAACATATTATTGACAACTACACCTTTCTTGAACAACTCCTGCACCATTTCCTGTGATACCTGGAAATGAACAAAAAATCAAAGAAAGCTTAGAAAGAACTCTCGTGTGCTGAGAGTATTGAAGACACATTAAAAATTAATTCAAAATTACTTGTACTTGAGATATTGATGGAATAGCTGAAAACTAATTATGTAAATCAGGTAACTGATATGAACAGATTTAAGTGTAAAACTAATAAGGTCTGCACAATGTACCAAGTTTCATTGAAATGTGGTTAGAACCCCAAAAATATTAATTATTATGCTAATTAGAGAGTTAATATGAACAGATTTTAACCCAAAATTAATCAGGCTGTCTATTGTCCTAGAGCATTTATGTACCAAGTTTTATTCAAATGTGATGATCAATACTTGAGATATCAGTATTAATTAATTATGTTAATTAAGTGATTAAGAAGCATACATATTTACCAAAAACTAATATGGTGTATAGTCCTAGGTTCATTGAAATGTGATGGGTACTCTTTAAAAGTTTCATTGAAATCCAATGAGTGGTTTGTAGACATCAGTGCAACAGCCATAGAACAGCAAAAAATTAACTAATTATGCAAATTAGGTGATTAATATGCACAAATATTTACCCAAAAACTAATTAGGTCTCTGCACAGTCCTCAAGTAACTATGTACCAAGTTTCATTGAAATGTGATCATTACTACTCGAAATATCAAAAGCTGAAAATTAATTAATTATGCAAATTAGGTAATTAATATGTACTGATATTACCCTAAACACTACCAGGTCTGTGCAGTGTCATATGACATCTATGTACCAAGTTTTATTGAAATGTTATGATTAGTACTTGAGATATCAGTGGAAAAGCCGAAAATTGATTTTTACCCAAAACTAATCAAATCTGCACATTAGTTCAGAGCATCCATGTGCCAAGTTTCATTGAAATCCAATGAGTGGTTCTTCAAAAATCAGTGGAACAGTCATAGAACAACTTAAAATCAGTTAATTATCATGCAAATTAGGTAATTAATATTTATAGATTTTTACCCAAAACTAATCAAATTTGCGTATTGGTTCAGAGCATCCCTGTGCCAAGTTTCATCAAAATCCAATGAGTGGTTCTTCAAATATCAGTGGAACAGTCATGGAACAGCTTGAAATCAGTTAATTGTCATTCAAATTAGATAATTAATATTCATAGATTTTTACCCAAAACTAATCAAATCTGCGCACTAGTTCAGAGCATCCATGTGCCAAGTTTCATCAAAATCCAATGAGTGGTTCTTCAGATATCAGTGGAAAAGTCTTGGAACAGCTAAAATTCAGCTAATTATCATGCAAATTAGGTAATTAATATTCATAGATTTTTACCAAAACCTAATCAACTCTGCGCATTATCCCAGAGCATCTATGTACCAAGTTTCACCAAAATTTGATTAGTGGTTCTTGAGATAACGGTGGAACAAAAAAAGTGACATACATACATACATACATACATACATACATACAGACATACAGACATACAGACAGGGTAACTGCAAAGACTCCCTTTTGTGCTTCGCACACGGGAGTCAAAAACCACATAAAATGTCATGAATCGATTTGTCCACAAAAAAGTGAAAATTTTTGTCTGCAGAAAGTAAAATTATAGTAATATCTTATCATTCATTAACATTTATGCAATGCTGGATGTCATAAACGTGCTTGTGAAAATAACACATTCCGTGTTAATTGTTTGAAAGCTTCACCTCCACATTAATCAATAACATTCTCTGTCTCTAGTTGATTGCAATTAATAAATGAATAGTGAGATGTAGTGGAACAATACATATTCTAGGCTATGTAGGGACTCACATCATTACAGTTCTTTATCCTCAGCAACTTCAGTTTACTTTCTTCATTATTACAGAATTCTCTCAACCCTTTATCGGTGACTTTGTAACAATAACTCACATCCAATTCTTCCAAGCTGGTACAATTTTCGGCAAGTTCGATAACACTGACATCGGTAACGCCATAGTTACTGCTCAGATGCAACTCACGCAAGTTTTTACAAATCCCAGCAAGCATGCAGATACTCTCATCTGTCAACTTAAAGAGCATAGTGAAACTATGAAAGCCTTGTTCATTTTCATGTTGCACTTTGTTCCACTTAGTAAAATGGCACTGAAATTCATTGAAGGATAATTCAACACTGATAGGAATACATGTATTAGATAAGGGTATGCAACTGATATATCCAAGTAACGTGATAAACAATCCCATTGGGTTTGAGTTCTTTGTGAACTTTAGTTGAATGTATTTCTAACCAATAGCGTCACAGAATGCAGTGGAGTGTCTTCAAAACATAAAAAACATGCAGTACACATTTATGCATAAACACATAAAAAAAAAAGAGAAAGACGAACACTCTTTCAGGAAATTTGTTTGGTGTGAGACTCCGTAGTCATTTTGCAATTCAAGCAACTTCAAAATGTGATCCTTGATAATATTTAAGTCTTTGAAGTTGACTGAAGTTATTAATTAACTAATAACGATACCACAAGTCAACCTTGTACCTCCAAACAGATCAATTCATAAGCCTTCTGTAAGTCTGTCGTATTGAAATTGCATTTATTAGGGCCATCTTTTGCCAAAAAACTATTTTATAATAATCAGATTTTGAACTTTTTAGTATTTAATTCCAGTATTTCATTGAAATTAGAACAAGGTTTGCAGACAGACAGACAGACAGACAGACAGACAGACAGACAGACAGACAGACAGACAGACAGACAGACAGACAGACAGACAGACAGACAGACAGACAGACAGACGATTCTTTGTTGTACTCTAGATAATAACTTACGTTAAAGCAGCTACTGAGATCTAGTTCCTGCAACAATGGACAGTTTTGTGCTAACATCAAGATACTAAAGTCAGTTACACTTTGGTTATGACTTGTTGTCAGTGCTCTTAGTTTTGGACTTTTCTTGCTAATTGTCAAGAGATTGGCTTCTGTCACAGCACGCCAGCAATTGTCACACCTGTCAAAACAATGATGATTGTTAATGCGTAATAAAATCAACATCATATAATGTTTAATATTTGGCTAACGAAGGTCCGCAATAAAGTATAAAGATCCAGTATAAAGTATAGTCACTTAGAGTTCATAATATACGTTGAGCTTGATTCAATTTCACAATTTTCAATTGCATACAGGTATGTTCGAATTACTGTGCAAGAATTCCAAGACCGTCAGCTATTGTCCTAACAAAAAAACACCCACTTTACCCCTTGTTAATTTTCGTTGGGTTCTTGGCTGCAGACTGGATGTGCAAATAACTAAAAATATCCCCTAGTGAATCAAAGATAATGTGAACAGTCTCAAATTGAAAATAATTTTTTTATTTTCAATGTTCCTTTCAAAATCCTATAGTTGAAAACTAAATGTGTTAAGTTGGCGGCGTCACAAAATTTTACATGGAGGGGCAGGATCTGCTCACCAAATTTGCATTGAAGGCGTGATCTTCCTAGGGGGTATGTTCCCCCATAAAAATTTTGAAATCTAGACCATCTGAAATGCTATTTCTCCCTTTTTGTGGGGCAAAGCTTGATTTTAAAGGGGTGATGCCCCCAACATTTTTTTCGAGGGGGGTGGTCGCCTTTGCCGCCACCACTGGTATTAAAGTTGTCATTTTGGAGTATTTACGTTTTCATTTTATTGTAATAAAATGCAAATATGCACCAACAGTGAAAAAGTATTAATTTTCAACATGCCTTAATTCTTGTAGACCAGACGCATATTTCAAAATATAGTGCAGGCCGTCTTCAGTTATCATGTGTTCAAAACCTGACAAGTCCAGCGCCCTCATACGGTGAAAATATTCTCTAACCAGTCGAAGGTTTCGTTTACTCACACACTTCATCATACATACATCAAAAATATCAAGTTTTGGCAGAATATGACAAGCTATGACTTCGTCTGGAAGTCTCGAGAACTGGTCTAGTTCTGATCTGCACCGACTGCACGTGTCCAAACTGCAGCCTGTTGGTTTCAGGTCGTTCACAGCAACGTTGTTCCCGAGTGCCTCGCGATCGTGGTTTGACAAGTCATTGTCGTTTGGCGACAGTCCCCTACTGATTTTGGATGCTAGATCATATACTTGTGTAGCCATGGCGGTGAAATCCGGAGCTATGTGGTCAGTCAGTTCATGACATCCAAAGGTGTGTCGAGTAGTGGTCTCTTACTCAGATGCTAGTTGAAATGGTGAATCTTTGCAAATCAGTGTTAGCAATAAATCTGTGTTCAGTTTATCAATAAAAATGTCATTGTGGCATAACAGTACCATACAGCGACACGAGAACGTAGCAAATACGACCTGCAACGTACGTTTTGTCCGGTGCATTGCTTGTCATAGTTGTACACACACCAGGCAGGAGACATAACTTCCGGGAGCTTGAGGTCAAATGAATAGCGCCCTCAATATCAGACATTGCAGATTATTTTGTTTTTTATAATTCATTGTACTAGTATGTGATCAGTGTACAATGAAAAAGAGATTGCTGGCGGGCAAGAGCATGCAAACAATGGACAAGTTGTATGGAGAGTAAGCAAATAACATAATGTAAGTACATTGCAAGTTACCAAACGATGAAAGACAAACATTTATAAATATACATTTTTATAAATCAAATGAATGTTAGAATTCAAATTTACAAATCCTGATGGTATTGTGACATCATCGTTGTTTCTAATTAATTTTAATGAAATTTAAAATTATGCATTCAGCAAGTTTCTAATTTCGAATATGAGAGCGGTCGCAGTTGCTAGTCTGTCACATAAAGGAATTTGTGATCTTTATGGGCGTGGACAATGTTTAGCTCTTGAGAAGACCACTATTAAATATTTGAATTTCAATGAAAACTGGTGACCGGCTTTTACATGTTTTTATAAATACGCTTATAAGCAAAGCCCCAGATTTTTGCTGTTCACTGTATCAATTTCAATCAACTTAAAGTGATTCTATGCGATTTTATGAAAGTCTTTGGCATTTGTTTTTATTTTGCGAATGAATTGCTTGTTACATCAATTAATCTTCTAATAATACTATAGATCCGGTTAGCGAACAACTAATATAGCGGTTATACATAGCGACACAAGTGACGACTTCCAGCTATTACATTCGGTCAAACATCGAGATAATGTATTCGTTCCGAATTACCTCAGAGAGAAAGTATAGAGTGACTTGGTTCAATGTGTTACATAGTTTAGAAACATTACTTTTCTCGAGGTATGCATAAGTGTTGAAATCGAGACGAAACAATTGTCTGCTGTGTAGTTGCTTTGCTATAGTAGTGAATGATTAATATAAGACAGCACTGTGGGAATGAGAGTTTTTCAAGTTATCACACATTTCTGAAAATCACGACATATAGTCCGCATAACATTTGAAGGAAATGATTAAAAATATATTTAAAAATTGCTAATACTGATTTGAGAATGATTTGTCCACTGGCAATTTACGTGAGTCAAATACTTGTGATAACAACTATGACGCTAACTACAGCAAAACGAAGTGAAGTAGTCTGCAAAGGAAAACATATTCAAAACGAGGCGCTTGATGGTTGAATAATGTAAACTCATTAATGATGATGTCACAATACAATTTCCGGATTGGTCAGTTTGAATTCTACTAGTAACATCCATTTTGATTTATTACATTTATTAAACTTTTATAAAGACCATCGTCTTTTACTGTAATCAGTATTACAAAATGGAGGAAATGAAGTATTATTTTAAAGTATTTAAACTTAAAATAATAGTACATAGAAAAACTACGCACTAATACATTAGTGGGATATGATTTGTGTGTACGGATCACATGTACAGAACAAACAATTGCATCTTGATTTATCCTGGCCGTTGCGACGTTTTTGTTTGAAGATGTTACGTGTCACCTTCCACCGTGACTATCCCCATCCCTTGGCCGAGGGGGTACTTGCCTGGTAATTGTTCGTCTGAAAAGGTTATCTCACTTCTCGCCATGTCAACTTGAGAACTGATGCAGTGGTACTTTAACGATGACGCTCTCACAACATGAATCTATATTCGACACATTACAAAGTGGATGCAGATAATTTATTGAGTGTTTATTAATAATGCAAATTAATACCTACACATGCTATCTTGATGATATTGAATGCATTATACAGTATATATGTATACATAAAGCGAAGCTTATATTAATTAGCGAGATTTGCTAAAAACAAACAAACAAAAAACCTCACAATATACTTTGTTATTATACCTTTTCCGTAAATATTCCGACGCCGTTTAGTAGTCTGCGTAAATATCACTAAGGTTATATGCAGAACGAAAGTAACTAATAGTGTAAATGTATGCCAACGCCGATACGATATCGTCTTCCCTGTGTGACGTCACTCGGTATTGATGGGAAAGGAGAGGATTAAAAGCTGTATATTATGTATAGTATTATGCCAATTATAAGTCAACGGGTATGGTGTATGCTAGCATTAATGTACAGTTATTCATTATGCTAGATTGAACTGGTTTTGACTACAAGCCTAAGGAGCCCGATCAGAGGGTATCATTTATTATTTATATACAAGTATGCGAAGCACCAATCTTTGGTGAGAATAACGTCCGAACTTTCCTCAAAAACCTACCCATTGAAACAAATTTTCCAAAAAATCAACCCTTGGTCGAAATCATGATATAGACAATATCATTGACACATATTACACATTATACCAACACAGCAAAAATACAGCACATTTAATTGAATCCTGGAAATATAAAAAAAAATGCACCCCTTGCTCGTTTTGAAACATAATTTATAGACCCCTTAGTAGGTGCCTCGCACACATGTTTGTAAAATTTTACTAATGACCCGGATGTCCAACAGCCATTTTTGCATAGAGCACATTGAGCAAGCGAAAATGGTAATTAGTCACGCAGCAAGGCCACACTAGGGTAGTACTGGATAATCCAATCTGTTCATTATTCCGCATTCCGCGGGGTTAGTCACGGGAAGGCGATACGTCACTCTTCTAGTGATGGCCGCCATGATGGTGGTCTCGGTCGCCATCATAGCCATCATCGCCATAATATACCATCATGACCTTGCAAGTGATGAATGCGGCGATAACCAACAGGCCAATCACCAAGGAGATTATGGACAGACGTCTGGCCCATATAGATGATCGATGGGCGGTGAAGGCGTCACCCTGCCACATAGCACGATGTACCTGTAATATACAGAGGCATGGGGAAATTGTTTAATAAGCAAGACAAATATTACCCCCCCCCCCCTCACTTTTGGGGAATATTAGTTTGAAGTAGTCGTATTCGGGGACATGGGGGGCTTTCATTTATCTAAATTAATATTGGATTATTAGTAATTATCTGTTTTAATGTTAGAATACCGTAGCTGTCGTTGTCGTACAGAACGCGTTCGTGTTCCCGATAAACAAACAATGTACTTTAAACGCGTTTATACGTTGCATGACGCAAGGCAACAAGTGGCGGATCTAGGGGAGAGGTTCTTGGGGTCCGGACCCCACCGTTGAAAAATTTATTCAATTTGTTTTTGTATAATATAAAAAATCATTAACTTAGTCTGGCGATTTTAAAGTTTGGACCCCCCCCCCCTAAAAAAATCCTGTATCCGCCCCTGGCAACGATTATGACGCTTTATTTCTAGCTTATCATTATCTTAGAAACGTAAATTATTTCGGAACAAACAAACAAAGAATGTACTTATTATCGATTACATATATATGTTGCTTACATTGCGTGATTTGATGACAGCAAACAGGCTGATCGGCCAGAAACAACAGATGGTGGTGAAGAGCGCCAAACAAAGGTAGTCATTTGGTACGTCACGTGGGTTCACTAACATACGAGGTCCAATCGGTGCCACAGGTTGAGTTTTCACCTAAACATAAAGAAATTCACACATAAATAATCACATTTACCTCCCTCCACATTTAAATCATAGCTCGGATGGGATGGGCTTCAAGTAAAACACATTTTTGTTCGTAGTTGGTACACAGACAATACATGTAGGCTTACTGTTAGACTGGCTCAGCCATGGTAATTTTAGATTTTTTAGATTATTAAATCGTGGTCCGACGCGAAATTACCATGTTAATTTCGCGTCAGGATGGAAAGTTCTACAAACTCGTTCTAAAGGAATTATCGTATAAAACAATAAAATTGCCGCGACTGGGCCAGTCTAGCTTAATGTAGCCACAGCATTCTGGCTAGGTGACTTTTGGGGCTAAATGCGAGTACCGCCCGTTCATGGTGACGTTCCGATGGGTGCAGCAAAACATAACATATGCGTTTAGTGAACTGTTGTCAAGTCAGCACTATTCTTGGCTAATTAAACTCCTGTACGTCTATTCTTACACACAAGTCACTCATCTCACAAAATACCCACCCTTCGTATCCCGTGACTGATTGAGTACCTATCACAGATTTGATCGTTGCGACATTGTTGATTGTAAATTGAGCTAACTATGACGCATCTCTTCAACATCCACGGAATAATATCGTTACCGTGAAAAAAAGCGGTCAACCTCGAACTAAAGAATTTTCAGCTTTGTCATTATACACTCTCCAGACACGTTGACATTATTCGGGATCGTTGTGGTTAACAATCTCTGTTGACGATACTCACCACATTGTCAGGAAACACCACATATGGTGGCGGCATTCCATTCTTTTCCTTTTCCTCTGAAAAACACAAAACATTATGGAATGGGCTGATGTATTATGGATGCGATAAACATATTGTAGATTCCCTGGTTGAGGTTGTAAATATGAAAACTGAACATTTTGAATTGAATTGTGGCAGTTGTGGGTGTCAGATTCGAGAACCAGGTATGGTATATACACGAAAAATACGACTGAAAAAACAAGCCATGCAAGGCACAGTCCCCGTTAGTTATAAAACTTAAGATATATAATTTTGTTTATAGTAATATAGTTCAAACATAAAGATGTCAGAGACATGGATCCAGAAGCTGATGCTTGATTATGGTGATTTGTTAACACTGAAATGATTGACATTCAGTCATCTTGTATTTGATCGTCAAACGAGTACCTGTCCATATTGAGAGATATTGCTGTGGAACATTGCCCATTTTGAATACATCTGTTTATCTATAACATGATGTAGAATGAATATATACAATTTCAACATAATCAGTTGAATCATGTCAAAGATCTAGAACCACATTCATTAAAACAAAATGGCCGCCAGTCCGCCATTTTGAATCTGATTTGAAAAATAAAATGACGTGCACCAGGGATCCATAATGTCTTATGTATGTACCAAGTTTGAACATAATCCATAAACGACCAAGATCCAGTTCCACAATGCCAGAAATGCTTTATTTGCGATGACTTTTTAGCACACAAAAAGGCCGCCACTTGGCCATTTTGAATCAGATAGTCAAACAATTATATCTGTACATCTATGACATGATCTATAATGAATATATAAAATTTGAACATAATCAGTCAAAGCATGGCAGAAATATGGCACTAAAACTGCATTCATTAAAACAAAATGGCCCCGGTCGGCCATTTTAAATCCGATTTGAAAAACAAAATGACGCGCATCAAGGTCCCGTAATGTCCAACGTATGCACCAACGTATGCACCATCCATAAATGCTTGATTTTAATGCTTTTTCAGCACAAAAATGGCCGCCATTCGGCCATCTTGAATCAGATCGCGAAACAAATTGATGTGAAAATGTATAATATTATCATGTATGATGTATGTATGTTTGAATGTAATAAGTCCAGGCATGTCTAAGATGTAGGTCCGGACGCACGCACGGATGCACGGACACACGGACGCACGTTCCAGTTTTCGGACTGCGTCCGAACGGGGACTAAAAACGTGGCGTGCGTGTTTAATACTTTCCAAAATATACATTTATTTTTTATCCGTATTTTTGTTGCTCGCAGAGATTAAATATATAGTTTTTTGAACATATTATATAGACACCAACCGACACAAATGTCCTACAAAATGCACTCATATACCTCAGACTCCAGACAACATAATTTGTCCTTGAAATGTCATTGGGTAAACTTCGTGACCGGGTACGTGTTGTTGATGACGTATGTATCAATACAATACAATACAATACAATACTAGTATTAGTATAAGTGCATGGACTGAAAGCGTGAGCATTGTGCTCAGCTATCACGTGATACCATTGTTGCTTGGTACCAAGGTGTACGAAAAATACTGAGTCATTGTCGTATTTGCATATCAAACGTTAACAAGTCTTGGCGATTACTCAGCAGAAATTATGATATTCTTCTAGAAAGTATATATTGCTCAACTCAGTAGACGAAACTTTCTTCTAAAAATACGTATAACCCTATAATTTTTCCCATCACAGTAAGGCAGAGTTAGCTTCATGTACGTATTAGTACTAACTACAACTAATGATAATGAAGTATTTTCAATTAGAAGTCGAAAATATTACACATGCACCACACAGTCACAGATAATTCTTATAATCATTACTTAAAATGCAAATCTGGTCAATGAGTGACAACGTTCGTAATTTGTTGTCACCACAGTCGGCCACAATGCAAATGCCGATTACCAAAAAACACTTTTATACTCACCAGACATATTTTCAACTGATAACCGAGACCCGAGTCAAATTTTCACTCGCGATAATAACACCGGTACGACTTTGTCGATTCTGGCCGTCTGATTTTTTTTTTATTTCATTTACGTCACAGAAGTCAAAGGTCATCTCAAAAACCCCGACAAAGGTACAGAGTAGTACCCCGCTCAATCAATTTCACAGCCACTGGTGGCGCACTGCCAGTTCTATATCATATATATTGCAGTTGCATGAGATACATATATTTTCTGTGAGATAATACTGGACAGTTTTGACGAATTATTCTCACGAGGGTACATGCAAATCAATATTGTTTAAAAACTGTCTGAAAAATGGTCATTTAGGAACCAATCTCTATATAAATTATATTTTATATAAAAATAAATAACATTTTCCAATAACTATAATTAACGACATGTGATTTTTTCATAACAGTGAGACTTTATCGCCATATAAGTAAGATAAATCACTTTCATATATGTGACTCGGGCATTGTCACCATCCTTTATTCTATGTTTTTGTCATATTACCTGAAACCCTGCAAATAGAAGTGTGCATGGAATCATGGGAAGAAACGGTGTGCATTGCAAAAGATGTTTATGATCTACCGACTTGCCTAAGTGAGACAGCTGTTAGCAAAAACACATTCTGATTGGCTCATGTGGAAACCCAAGTGAAGTCCCTGAATCCTGAATTTAGGCTACACGGAGGACAGTTGAGGTCCACCATTTCAACTGTGTACCCTGTGTGTAGTATTACAGGCTTCAACCATCATTCTGTGAGACTTGTAAGAACTGCTCTTCGATCTCCTGCTCTCAGCGGTGCCCTCCAGAATAAAGACTCCTGTATTTCTTCGTTGTTGTGTTGCAGAAGCCATTGACTGACATCCATTTCAACATCCTGTAACTGTGAGTTATCACCAATGCACACTTCCCTAGGCAATCCCTTATTTAGTGACTTTATTCAATGTATTTTTCTGTGCTTTATTTCTTGTAATTATCTTGAGAGGTATCATAGCCAGGAGTTTTAACTCGATATTTTGGTGTATGTGTATTTCATTTCCTACTGTCCTGTCTACCCCCATTCTAGCAGTGAAAGAACCCCCTGTCCAGTGTGAGTTCTGTGGGTGTGGACGTGCTTAAGATTAAGCCTCGTGTTGCGTACGAATAGTTCGGCGAAGTAGTACTGACTTCGACTTGTGATACTAGGTAATTCTAGTATCTATTCTGTTTTTTTCAATTTTCGCTTGTTTGCCAATTACTTCAATTTATGTTGTACATATGATAACGAAATTCCCACTAAACCCGAACGATGCCACTCTATATCTTAACAAGGTTCTATTACGGTGTCGATCAATAAAAACACTTCATTATTTAATGAGATGAGCTAAGGGTATAAACAATGAAGACTGAAGTTGACATATCTATATTGATCAAGTCAACAAAACTATCAAGTAAATGTGCGGCATAATATACAAACATAGAAATATGTTATCCCTGAATATACTTCAACTACTGTACAATTCATTAATCCAACCAAATTGTACTTACCGATTAGCATTAGCACTTAAATAGAATTTTTATTACACAAAAAATGGTAGTGCATGCTATGACGTTAACCTCCTCTTGACAAGTTGAACCTGTGATGGAAGTCGCATCTCCTGATCATATTAGTGTCGAAACCGCTCAGCTCAGAGTCTGGCTGAAGTGCTCCACAATCCGCTGGTTCTGATTGCTGTCCACATGACCACGCCTGAATTAATTCAATGTTTGGCCAGTACCTAGTTCATCACAACAATGGACTTGCGTCCCATGTCAACCTAGCCAAAAACTTGTAGGTATGAGAGAGATCGTCCGAGACCTCTCTGGCTTCTTTTGTAACCAGAGGTTTGGCCTCCTTTAAACTCGAGGCCACATCCACCACTCTAAAGGCAAATTTGAATGAGGCAAGGGAAATGGTCTTGTGGCAAAAAAGTCAACTTGGTGTACTTTTTTGGTGTACTCGCATAAAATTTTGAACGTGGAATGTGTCATTGGGCAGGCAAATAGATCTGCAAAATGACCTGCTTCTTGAGGCAATCTTGAGCCACATCTTCTGGAATTCATTCACTGCAGCGGGCTTCTTGAGTTGAGACAAGTCTCCAAATTGCTTCTTTCGTAAACAGAGGTTTTTCAGAATCACATTCTTTTTGACACAAAATGAAAGTGTCCCGTTTGTTATTGAACACATATTGTAATAGTGCAAGTCCCGTGATATAGTATGTATGAACCACTTTTCATAACATTCTTCGCTATGATAATGATAAATACTGTGAATCTGTTCTCAATTATGCAAACAGTGCATCAATCTATATGAACAGTTTGCTGGAAAATGAAACTTATCTTTGTAGTAATATCAATAAAGTGTGTTCATGAAATAAATTGTAATTTTAAAGTAACTCACTTAATTGTTAATTGAAACAAAGTGGTTGAAATCAGAACCAGTGAGTTGTGCAACTATTCCTAATGTACTTGACGAGCGCGTGTTCATGTATATAGACGACAAAAGCAGACACAATGTCACGAAAACGCCAGCAAGTCTATGATTACGAACAGAAGTGATAACATCTGTAACACTTTCTTTTATTTCTGCGTTTTTTGTCTTTGTAAGCATTATTACAATATTGCTAGTGGCAGTGTTGTATGTTGCAATGCAGTGAAATACACAAATCTGAGGCATTGCCGCAAATAACCAGATTTCATTCAAATTTGAATATTTAATAGTGATTGGCTTAAGAGCTGAACATTTGTCACACCCAAAATGCGCACGCATGATTTAACGTGACATAGCAACAGTGACCACCAACATATTCAAAATGGGGCGTTCGCTGATTGTCGTCTAATTAAATCACCAGAAGATTGCAAGTTTTTAAATTGAGTGAATAAACAAATATTTGAGACTTATTTTGGTGTAAAAAACTCAATTTATTAATCACCCTTACAAGTGGTTAAATTAAATACATTTCTCGATAACTATTGGCCAGGTATTTGGGAGTAAACAACTTTAGTTTATTTAATATTAAATTTGTTTTAAACAATTTTCAGGGGTAGTTTTTCCGCCTCTTTCTCACAGTTTTGTTAATCCAATTTCTGTATTAATATAAAGACATCAATGATTACTGTCACTGGGCTACATTTAGTTTTATATATGTGGTACCTTTGGACATCATTATCGACTAGATGACTATCAATAACGTTTTTCACGGTGGGAAACAATCGCCGAATTCATTCGATTAATAATGCGACGTTTTAACATGTTAGTATTATTTAATCATTTATTTGTCAAATTTGTTTTTTTGACAACATACTGTGTGAGCATAACATACAATTGCTTCCAGTCAAAAGTATGTTTGTGAAGTAACTATAGTTGTACTTGATTAGTGTATACAATAAAAATATGAAATGTTTGTTTTTTATCATCCCGCTTATAATGTTGCACACATGGAAACTATTCAACACAACATTCAAGAATGGACGATAGAAACTATAGGACGTATTGAATTCAGGGACTAGCAAAATCTACACAGATAAAAATCGCACAGAAAATGAAAAAAAATAATCTAATTGCCAACCCCTAACATAAACAAAATTTTCACTGAACAAACAAATGTTGGGTTTCTTCAAAATGCGCGTACATCTGCACCGGACACCTCTTCCACAGCGGAATAAATAGCAACGCACAAGTTGTGGTATGCAAGTATAGATAGTGGGGGTCGCCCCAGTGTTTTTTTCACTTTGCCGAAACAACATTCAGCTGGGTTAAATTCAGGCGAGTAGGTTGGCGTGAAAATGACTTCTATTCCCTGTGTATTAAACCACATATTGAGTGTTTGTGCGATCTCACTATGATGGTTGGAGGGCGGGTACACCGTACTCATCAACTGTCTCTACACACTGCCGCATGAAGTCTGCAAAGTGCATCGAATTTGAAGCTTCACCAAGGACTTCGATGTGAGTCACCCCTGAAATCACATTAGCAAGTTTAATGTATTATTAGGATTGGGGTCGTACCGAGCAAATTGTACACATATACTGTACATTTCTCAATGTGAATCTCTGCTCAGCAGATTTTGTTGTTCGCTTGTACGTCCACTTTCCACCTGTGAAAACAGTTTTCACTGCGCGACATATCGTCATCTTTGACACAGTACAGTTGGTGAAAACTGTTCAAATTGTTATTTCATTTTTTTTATACATTATGGAATGTTTGTCTGTCTTCAGGCTTTACAAGTAGGCGACGTCATTCTTAATAATGAATGAATTTATTAATTAATGTCAATGTACTTCCCCAGTCATTTCAAGCTCATCCTTTCAAAATTGTTAAGACAATTTCTTTTCAACTTACTCATGATAAAACATGCATCATAGTCAGAACCTTTTTCAAAGTATCCTCATAGCACTGTAATTAACTTCAACCTCTCTCCTCTCGCCTTTTTGTGTTGTTCAAAAAACTTGTGATATTTTAGAGTTAATATCGCCATCTTGCCATTTGCAACCAGGACTTACCTTTCGCCTGCCAAAGGCAAATGGGCTAGCTGCAACAGCCAGCTTACAAATATCCCTCAGCAAACCATGATACCAGGCACTTGTATATCATGTTGATTAAAATTAACTAAAGTGTGCTAACTGGGATGTTATCAGATTATTAAGAAACCCTATTTCAGTTCTACCTTTTCTAGTATTCAATATTCTCCTAGAATAAGAAAAAACATGGGGGAAATAAATTTGGAAAGATTGCTTAATTTATCTGTCAAGCCCATTTCCTATAACTTCTTGATAGTCTTGATAGCCATTATTTGTCTGACTTTTTTATTAGTTGCAAAACATTTTTCCTTACATCATCACATGTTGATACCTTCTCATCTTGTTTGAATGATGAATTGTACTGTTACTTGTTAGAAAAACTACACTCTAATTGCTAACTTGAAAGCCTTCTGAAATATACTGACAAATTACTGTGCATGTCTGAATACTTGATATACGTATTTAAACGTACATTATTAAAAAAGAATTAGGACACCACTTTCAGATCAAGAGATTTTACCAAAGCATGTAAATTTAGGGGAAATGCGCACATTGTGCAATTTGCACAACTAAACTTACGACACGCCGCCACCTTTGTTTTGCTAACTACCATGGGATACCTTGGTAGAAGTGTGTTTGGTAGTTTCGGTCCGCATATGTCTAGAAACTTATCAAGATTGTTTTTGGTAGACACAGAAAATTTTGTGTTTGCAAATTTTCTGGTTTATTCATAATTTATTTATGTCAATCATTTCAAATAATCTCAAATTCATCATTTGCTTGTCAGTTGTACAAGATATGTGAGTGAATGTGTACGCTTGTACATGCAGGTGAGCCTGTGAAGTTAAAGTAAAGAACTGAGATGATGAGATAAATTACGTATCGATTTACAAATTATATTTCATTTGCTACTTCTGGCCGAGAGAGTGAACCACTGCAGATTATGCCACCATACCACCACGATGCAGACGTGTAGGTAAACTACCGACTACTTTTATTTTACTGATATTAGCCAAGTCAGTTCAAGATAGAAAAAATAAATAAATTATTTATTTATTTCACCATAGTCATCTATTAACTATAATATTGATCAGTTGAATAAAAACATCGTCAAACATTGTCAATAATGTAAGATTGCGTGTTCTAGATAGCGCAGTACGTATTCCGACCAATGAACACATTTCCCTGCGTTTGATGTTTGAATACATTTGATGTAATAGCATCGCTACTAGATATTAGTTTGATCATATAAACTAGACTTCACACAATTAGTTCATTCAGGAACTATTTGGAAAACATACTATATTGTATTTTTTATTGGAACGTATACTCTGGCATGAATTCCGGTATCATGGTAATTAAAAATTCTTTTTAAAAAGATTTATATTTAAATTTCCATTTCATTTCACTTCACCAAATTCCCGGAGCGTACAGTATGTAACCGATGATCACCTGCCCCTTGATATTTTTACTACGGTCTACCGTTTCCGACCTATTGGTATATTTACAATAACGAACGCCAGAGATGTAAGTACACAGTTCATCTACAGACTACTACTACAGATAGTTCGCCGTGGAATAACATTGGTATTGTCTGCAACAGATATGCAAATGAGTTCCTTCTAATGATTAGTTTTCTTTGAATCTGTTGCATAAGTTGAACTGTCAATAATTTTTGTTGAAAGTTATGACTGTTACATAAATAATAAGACATCAATTGTAACATTGTATTGCACAAACACGAGTGTCAAGAGCCATGAAATAGCTGTGTTATGATGGATAAAGAATATGCACGTATTGAGGCCATATGTCAGTGGTGAAGACATAGTGATTGATTTATATATAAAACACAACTATAATTATTTTGCGATATTCTCATTTGTAATAAATAATGCCTTTGGTTAACTTCCGTTTTTTTTCAATTTCTTTAAAGGTACATGAGAGAGCTTGGCAAGGTGATATGGTAGGAGCTGCGCAGGCATCACGCTCGTCTCGTCAGTTGTCGTTTATTGCATTGGGAGTTGGTATTTTGGGTTGGTTGTCTGTGGCCACAATCTTTGTCGTAATGCCGATGATGATGGTGGAACAACTATTTTCGGCCATAGAACATGTGGATACCAGTAGTCCGAGGCCATGATCGGCGGTAATTTAGATGAATCTGACGATTCATGTCACGTATACAAACATAATACAGCCATTTGATTATTCTCTATTTAAAATAAAGCAACACTGCATTTGATGTATTAAAATCGCTTGCTTGTTATAGTATGCCCATTACATTTATGGTTAAAGGTTATTACGTTTGTTGGTTATATTTCATTTTATCACATTTATATTTGATATTGTATTGTATAACATTTGTTGTTGAGGGTTATTATATTTGTTGTTTGAATTAGATTTTATTCTATTTATAGTTGCGAGTTTTAGTATGCAAATGTTAATATGCATACATTATAAACTATTATTGGATAATTAACTACACAAGTAATACATTTCAAACATTCCTCGCTATGATAAATAATGATACATTGAAACTATTCAATCAATTATGGACAAGCTTTTAATATACAAACAAAACATGATTACGTTGTATGTTAAATCATGGGAAAATATTGCTTAACAAAGTGTAGTATGAAAGTACAATTTCAATTGCGACCGAGTGGTTGAAATCGAAGACGATGAGTTGTGTAACGTTTCATAATGTACCCAATGATGGTCTTGTCATTTATACAATAAACATATAAACAAAAACAGGCGCAATTTTACGAATATTCCTTAACTTTGACTGACTTCCGACCAAGCATCCAGACAATCTGTGACGGAAGTAGAACATTTCGCTGGTAAAAATGTTAATAAAATTACATTCAAATAGTATACCATCTCCCACTTTGCATGGGTTCTGATCTTTCATGTTTAATGGCTTCTTTATTAAATTTCTTTATACTTTTTTCATTGTTTTTTCTAGCATTTCTACATGACCATTCTAAAAAGATTGGAAATAATTTCATGAACACGTTTCATCAGATATATTCGAATTCAAAAGCATGAATACTAATTTAGGAACTGCTAGTGTTTTTATTGTAGTATTTTATCAATGAGGCTTAATTTTCTACATGACCACATTCGTAACGTCGTTTTGGTGATTTTCCGTGCGAATGTTTTTTTTTACTTGCGCATACATTTTGCTTTACGGGAAATAGCGGTGACGGACCATTTTACCGCAAACAGTTTGTCGAGCCTTTTTCGCCGTCTTTCCACAGAACACTGCTTCAGTTAGATCAACATTAACCGAAACCCATCCCTTCATGAAACGCGTATACTTTGAACAGTGAAATGGCTAACGTTTGTTCATTAAAAAACACGTAATGTCATCGGCACACGTCGATCGTTTATATTTAAACCCAGGTAATTGAATCACTTTATTGTTTCCGATTGACAACAATAATATTGCCTAATAATGCTTTGCAATTTAAAAATCCAATGATATATCATAATATAGTTCATACCATATGGTTCATAACTATAACTACTATATTACGGTATATTTGACCTATATAATAAAAGTTGGATATACTTAACCCAACATGTGATATGAAAGTAAATGAAGTAGTCCGCAAAGTGAATGCATGCACAAGAAGTATGATTTAATGCATGGAATTCGAGTCCTTGGTGATAACATACATTACTAACAAATTCGGTAACATGGCCGATTTTTGAAAGGTGGAAGTAAAGCGTAGAAAAGTTCAGACAGCAAGAAAGGCGACCGATTGCAGATTATTACGAATTTCACAATATATAACTTTTACATTTATTTTATAATAAAATGCATAAAACATTAGGAATATTAGGACCCTGTTATGATCTTTTACTAGTAATTTATTGCATCATTTACTGAATCAAGAAAACTATATAGCGCCACCACCATATCAACACACGCCCTAAAGTATCACTCCTCATTTCAAAAAAGAACACAACTAGGAGATACAAACCGCCATTGATCAAACGTTACAGTACAGCGTTCCATACAGGAGCAATTTACATCCAGTGTGTTGTCGAGTTAATAATGTTGAGACACGCTTCAACAGGCTGGTTACAGTAATATACATCTATCTAATTCATAACAAGTACATACTGTTTAGAAAGCTAAACGCTATTAAAGCGAGGGAGTCGTCACCCGCGCATGCGTCAGATGGCCATAGCGTGTCATTGTTTACAAACAAGCGTCTACCCATAAGCCTTTGCGTTTTAGCGTGTGTTATCATCGCTTGGGACTCAAATCCCGCGCGTGACCAGGTGACTACCCTTCCGCTTTAAGTGTTCGTCTTGCGTAACAACATACCACATTTATACAAATTTCAATAAAAATATATGTAAGATAAAAATTCTTAATCAAAACATTAAGTATGACAATTGCTGATTGACAATACGTTGTATTTTTGTTGTTGGACATTTTTACTCGTATCTGGTAGTCCAACTTGAACACATTTAGACCTTTTGCTCGTTGATTTGTTTCACTATTTATAGAAAGCTGATTTTTAAATCGTAAATATTTTATCAACATTTTCTTTTTGTATTTTTTCAACATACATACATTCATTCTTATTGTGTGTACAATTTTAGAAATCATATTATAAACAAAATACATGGGTCTAAAGTTTCCTAAAATAAGAATATCTTATTGTTTGGATGACCTAATTATATAATAAATAATGACACCATTCAACAAGTGTAGACATATGTGTTGTTCAATAACCCACAACAATCTGTACTGTCTTTTCAATGATGATTATTCCAGTAATTGCATTGTTTTGTATTTGCCATTTATACATACACTACGTAATGAATGGCATTTGCAGAGTGGTTAATATTTAAATTATTCAATAATATGAAAAACTATTACCTAAACAAATATTTGTGTTGAATTCGGTACACGGTACTCACTTCTTAGTCTTTAGAGTGAAACTATTACTATTAATTAACTTCAATTATAGTACAAGCATAACATATGTAACTCAGTTAAAATGGGATCTTCAATGACAAATTGTATTTGAGTATAGTAAATATAATTTAATCGTATTTGCAATCTTGAAAGATGTAAGTATATTAATAAGTAAACTGGCATGCATTTTTGGAAATAATCAACATTTTGGATTGTACTGCCCCTTCATCAGTTGGTAATGAGTCACTACACGTCCCTGACATTCCTGGACCGACAACATTCAAACTTCCCACATATATCTAACATAGGATACATATGCACATGGATTTGTTTGGATATCTGATTCAAGATAGCTGATAGTTATAAATGGATATATATCAAGCTGGTGTTAGATCTAGCTGATAGTTATAAATGGAAAATGTATGAAAGTGGTGTTAGATCTATCTGATAGTTATAAATGGAAATATATCAAAGTGGTGTTAGATCTAGCTGATAGTTATAAATGGATATATATCAAAGTGGTGTTAGATCTCGCTGATAGTTATAAATGGATATATATCAAAGTGGTGTTAGATCTAGCTGGTAATTATAAATGGATATATATCTCACTTAATTTAGGTCTAGCTGATAGTTATAAATGATTATATCGCTCCGATGTTTGATCTAGCTGATATTTACAAATGAATATATCGCTCCGATGTTAGATCTAGCTGGTAGTTATAAATGGATATATATCTCACTTAATTTAGGTCTAGCTGATAGTTATAAATGATTATATCGTTTTGATGTTAGATCTAGCTGATAGTTATAAATGATTATATCGCTCCGATGTTGGATCTAGCTGGTAGTTATAAATGGCTATATATCTCACTTAATTTAGGTCTAGCTGATAGTTATAAAGGGCTATATATCTCACTTAATTTAGGTCTAGCTGATAGTTATAAATGATTATATCGCTCCGATGTTAGATCTAGCTGATAATTATAAATGATTATATCGCTCCGATGTTAGATCTAGCTGGTAGTTATAAATGGATATATATCTCACTTAATTTAGGTCTAGCTGATAGTTATAAATGATTATATACTTTTGATGTTAGATCTAGCTGATAGTTATAAATGATTACATCGCTCCGATGTTAGATCTAGCTGATAGTTATAAATGATTATATCGCTCCGATGTTAGATCTAGCTGATAGTTATAAATGATTATAACGCTCCGATGTTAGATCTAGCTGGTAGTTATAAATGGATATATATCTCACTTAATTTAGGTCTAGCTGATAGTTATAAATGATTATATCGCTCCGATGTTAGATCTAGCTGGTAGTTATAAATGGCTATATATCTCACTTAATTTAGGTCTAGCTGATAGTTATAAATGATTATATCGCTCCGATGTTAGATCTCGCTGATAGTTATAAATGATTATATCGCTCCAATGTTAGATCTAGCGGATAGTTATAAATGATTATAACGCTCCGATGTTAGATCTAGCTGGTAGTTATAAATGGCTATATATCTCACTTAATTTAGGTCTAGCTGATAGACATAAATGATTATATCGCTCCGATGTTAGATCTAGCTGGTAGTTATAAATGGCTATATATCTCACTTAATTTAGATCTAGCTGATAGTTATAAATGATTATATCGCTCCGATGTTAGATCTAGCTGGTAGTTATAAAGGGCTATATATCTCACTTAATTTAGGTCTAGCTGATAGTTATAAATGATTATATCGCTCCGATGTTAGATCTTGCTGATAGTTATAAATGATTATATCGCTCCGATGTTAGATCTCGCTGATAGTTATAAATGACTATATCGTTTTGATGTTAGGTCTAGCTGATAGTTATAAATGATTATATCGCTCCGGTGTTAGATCTAGCTGGTAGTTATAAATGGATATATATCTCACTTAATTTAGGTCTAGCGGATGGTTATAAATGATTATATCGCTCCGATATTAGATCTTGCTGATAGTTATAAATGATTATATCGCTCCGATGTTAGATCTCGCTGATAGTTATAAATGATTATATCGTTTTGATGTTAGATCTAGCTGATAGTTATAAATGATTATATCGCTCCGATGTTAGATCTAGCTGGTAGTTATAAATGGATATATATCTCACTTAGTTTAGATCTAGCTGATAGTTATAAATGATTATATCGCTCCGATGTTAGATCTAGCTGGTAGTTATAAATGGATATATATCTCACTTAATTTAGGTCTAGCTGATAGTTATAAATGATTATATCGCTCCGATGTTAGATCTAGCTGGTAGTTATAAATGGATATATATCTCACTTAATTTAGGTCTAGCTGATAGTTATAAATGATTATATCGCTCCGATGTTAGATCTAGCTGATAGTTATAAATGATTATATCGCTCCGATGTTAGATCTAGCTGGTAGTTTATAAATGGATTTATATCTCACTTAATTTAGGTCTAGCTGATAGTTATAAATGATTATATCGCTCCGATGTTAGATCTAGCTGATAGTTATAAATGATTATATCACTCCGATGTTAGATCTAGCTGGTAGTTATAAATGGATATATATCTCACTTAATTTAGATCTAGCTGATAGTTATAAATGATTATATCGCTCCGATGTTAGATCTAGCTGGTAGTTATAAATGGATATATATCTCACTTAATTTAGGTCTAGCTGATAGTTATAAATGATTATATCGCTCCAATGTTAGATCTAGCTGATAGTTATAAATGATTATATCGCTCCGATGTTAGATCTAGCTGGTAGTTTATAAATGGATATATATCTCACTTAATTTAGGTCTAGCTGATAGTTATAAATGATTATATCGCTCCGATGTTAGATCTAGCTGGTAGTTATAAATGGATATATATCTCACTTAATTTAGGTCTAGCTGATAGTTATAAATGATTATATCGCTCCGATGTTAGATCTAGCTGATAGTTATAAATGATTATATCGCTCCGATGTTAGATCTAGCTGGTAGTTATAAATGGATAAATATCTCACTTAATTTAGATCTAGCTGATAGTTATAAATGATTATATCGCTCTGATGTTAGATCTAGCTGGTAGTTATAAATGGATATATATCTCACTTAATTTAGGTCTAGCTGATAGTTATAAATGATTATATCGCTCCGATGTTAGATCTAGCTGATAGTTATAAATGATTATATCGCTCCGATGTTAGATCTAGCTGGTAGTTATAAATGGATATATATCTCACTTAATTTAGGTCTAGCTGATAGTTATAAATGATTATATCGTTTTGATGTTAGATCTAGCTGATAGTTATAAATGATTATATCGCTCCGATGTTAGATCTAGCTGATAGTTATAAATGATTATAACGCTCCGATGTTAGATCTAGCTGGTAGTTATACATGGCTATATATCTCACTTAATTTAGGTCTAGCTGATAGTTATAAATGATTATATCGCTCCGATGTTAGATCTAGCTGGTAGTTATAAATGGCTATATATCTCACTTAATTTAGGTCTAGCTGATAGTTATAAATGATTATATCGCTCCGATGTTAGATCTCGCTGATAGTTATAAATGATTATATCGCTCCAATGTTAGATCTAGCTGATAGTTATAAATGATTATAACGCTCCGATGTTAGATCTAGCTGGTAGTTATAAATGGCTATATATCTCACTTAATTTAGGTCTAGCTGATAGTTATAAATGATTATATCGCTCCGATGTTAGATCTAGCTGGTAGTTATAAATGGCTATATATCTCACTTAATTTAGACCTAGCAGATAGTTATAAATGATTATATCGCTCCGATGTTAGATCTAGCTGGTAGTTATAAAGGGCTATATATCTCACTTAATTTAGGTCTAGCTGATAGTTATAAATGATTATATCGCTCCGATGTTAGATCTTGCTGATAGTTATAAATGATTATATCGCTCCGATGTTAGATCTCGCTGATAGTTATAAATGATTATATCGTTTTGATGTTAGGTCTAGCTGATAGTTATAAATGATTATATCGCTCCGGTGTTAGATCTAGCTGGTAGTTATAAATGGATATATATCTCACTTAATTTAGGTCTAGCTGATAGTTATAAATGATTATATCATTTTGATGTTAGATCTAGCTGATAGTTATAAATGATTATATCGCTCCGATGTTAGATCTAGCTGGTAGTTATAAATGGATATATATCTCACTTAATTTAGGTCTAGCTGATAGTTATAAATGATTATATACTTTTGATGTTAGATCTAGCTGATAGTTATAAATGATTACATCGCTCCGATGTTAGATCTAGCTGATAGTTATAAATGATTATATCGCTCCGATGTTAGATCTAGCTGATAGTTATAAATGATTATAACGCTCCGATGTTAGATCTAGCTGGTAGTTATAAATGGATATATATCTCACTTAATTTAGGTCTAGCTGATAGTTATAAATGATTATATCGCTCCGATGTTAGATCTAGCTGGTAGTTATAAATGGCTATATATCTCACTTAATTTAGGTCTAGCTGATAGTTATAAATGATTATATCGCTCCGATGTTAGATCTCGCTGATAGTTATAAATGATTATATCGCTCCAATGTTAGATCTAGCGGATAGTTATAAATGATTATAACGCTCCGATGTTAGATCTAGCTGGTAGTTATAAATGGCTATATATCTCACTTAATTTAGGTCTAGCTGATAGACATAAATGATTATATCGCTCCGATGTTAGATCTAGCTGGTAGTTATAAATGGCTATATATCTCACTTAATTTAGATCTAGCTGATAGTTATAAATGATTATATCGCTCCGATGTTAGATCTAGCTGGTAGATATAAAGGGCTATATATCTCACTTAATTTAGGTCTAGCTGATAGTTATAAATGATTATATCGCTCCGATGTTAGATCTTGCTGATAGTTATAAATGATTATATCGCTCCGATGTTAGATCTCGCTGATAGTTATAAATGATTATATCGTTTTGATGTTAGGTCTAGCTGATAGTTATAAATGATTATATCGCTCCGGTGTTAGATCTAGCTGGTAGTTATAAATGGATATATATCTCACTTAATTTAGGTCTAGCTGATAGTTATAAATGATTATATCGCTCCGATATTAGATCTTGCTGATAGTTATAAATGATTATATCGCTCCGATGTTAGATCTCGCTGATAGTTATAAATGATTATATCGTTTTGATGTTAGATCTAGCTGATAGTTATAAATGATTATATCGCTCCGATGTTAGATCTAGCTGGTAGTTATAAATGGATATATATCTCACTTAGTTTAGATCTAGCTGATAGTTATAAATGATTATATCGCTCCGATGTTAGATCTAGCTGGTAGTTATAAATGGATATATATCTCACTTAATTTAGGTCTAGCTGATAGTTATAAATGATTATATCGCTCCGATGTTAGATCTAGCTGGTAGTTATAAATGGATATATATCTCACTTAATTTAGGTCTAGCTGATAGTTATAAATGATTATATCGCTCCGATGTTAGATCTAGCTGATAGTTATAAATGATTATATCGCTCCGATGTTAGATCTAGCTGGTAGTTTATAAATGGATTTATATCTCACTTAATTTAGGTCTAGCTGATAGTTATAAATGATTATATCACTCCGATGTTAGATCTAGCTGATAGTTATAAATGATTATATCACTCCGATGTTAGATCTAGCTGGTAGTTATAAATGGATATATATCTCACTTAATTTAGATCTAGCTGATAGTTATAAATGATTATATCGCTCCGATGTTAGATCTAGCTGGTAGTTATAAATGGATATATATCTCACTTAATTTAGGTCTAGCTGATAGTTATAAATGATTATATCGCTCCAATGTTAGATCTAGCTGATAGTTATAAATGATTATATCGCTCCGATGTTAGATCTAGCTGGTAGTTTATAAATGGATATATATCTCACTTAATTTAGGTCTAGCTGATAGTTATAAATGATTATATCGCTCCGATGTTAGATCTAGCTGGTAGTTATAAATGGATATATATCTCACTTAATTTAGGTCTAGCTGATAGTTATAAATGATTATATCGCTCCGATGTTAGATCTAGCTGATAGTTATAAATGATTATATCGCTCCGATGTTAGATCTAGCTGGTAGTTATAAATGGATAAATATCTCACTTAATTTAGATCTAGCTGATAGTTATAAATGATTATATCGCTCTGATGTTAGATCTAGCTGGTAGTTATAAATGGATATATATCTCACTTAATTTAGGTCTAGCTGATAGTTATAAATGATTATATCGCTCCGATGTTAGATCTAGCTGATAGTTATAAATGATTATATCGCTCCGATGTTAGATCTAGCTGGTAGTTATAAATGGATATATATCTCACTTAATTTAGGTCTAGCTGATAGTTATAAATGATTATATCGTTTTGATGTTAGATCTAGCTGATAGTTATAAATGATTATATCGCTCTGATGTTAGATCTAGCGGATAGTTATAAATGATTATAACGCTCCGATGTTAGATCTAGCTGGTAGTTATAAATGGCTATATATCTCACTTAATTTAGGTCTAGCTGATAGACATAAATGATTATATCGCTCCGATGTTAGATCTAGCTGGTAGTTATAAATGGCTATATATCTCACTTAATTTAGATCTAGCTGATAGTTATAAATGATTATATCGCTCCGATGTTAGATCTAGCTGGTAGTTATAAAGGGCTATATATCTCACTTAATTTAGGTCTAGCTGATAGTTATAAATGATTATATCGCTCCGATGTTAGATCTTGCTGATAGTTATAAATGATTATATCGCTCCGATGTTAGATCTCGCTGATAGTTATAAATGATTATATCGTTTTGATGTTAGGTCTAGCTGATAGTTATAAATGATTATATCGCTCCGGTGTTAGATCTAGCTGGTAGTTATAAATGGATATATATCTCACTTAATTTAGGTCTAGCTGATAGTTATAAATGATTATATCGCTCCGATGTTAGATCTTGCTGATAGTTATACATGATTATATCGCTCCGATGTTAGATCTCGCTGATAGTTATAAATGATTATATCGTTTTGATGTTAGGTCTAGCTGATAGTTATAAATGATTATATCGCTCCGGTGTTAGATCTAGCTGGTAGTTATAAATGGATATATATCTCACTTAATTTAGGTCTAGCTGATAGTTATAAATGATTATATCGTTTTGATGTTAGATCTAGCTGATAGTTATAAATGATTATATCGCTCCGATGATAGATCTAGCTGGTAGTTATAAATGGATATATATCTCACTTAGTTTAGGTCTAGCTGATAGTTATAAATGATTATATCGCTCCGATGTTAGATCTAGCTGGTAGTTATAAATGGATATATATCTCACTTAATTTAGGTCTAGCTGATAGTTATAAATGATTATATCGCTCCGATGTTAGATCTAGCTGGTAGTTATAAATGGATATATATCTCACTTAATTTAGGTCTAGCTGATAGTTATAAATGATTATATCGCTCCAATGTTAGATCTAGCTGATAGTTATAAATGATTATATCACTCCGATGTTAGATCTAGCTGGTAGTTATAAATGGATATATATCTCACTTAATTTAGATCTAGCTGATAGTTATAAATGATTATATCGCTCCGATGTTAGATCTAGCTGGTAGTTATAAATGGATATATATCTCACTTAATTTAGGTCTAGCTGATAGTTATAAATGATTATATCGCTCCGATGTTAGATCTAGCTGATAGTTATAAATGATTATATCGCTCCGATGTTAGATCTAGCTGGTAGTTTATAAATGGATATATATCTCACTTAATTTAGGTCTAGCTGATAGTTATAAATGATTATATCGCTCCGATGTTAGATCTAGCTGATAGTTATAAATGATTATATCACTCCGATGTTAGATCTAGCTGGTAGTTATAAATGGATATATATCTCACTTAATTTAGATCTAGCTGATAGTTATAAATGATTATATCGCTCCGATGTTAGATCTAGCTGGTAGTTATAAATGGATATATATGTCACTTAATTTAGGTCTAGCTGATAGTTATAAATGATTATATCGCTCCGATGTTAGATCTAGCTGATAGTTATAAATGATTATATCGCTCCGATGTTAGATCTAGCTGGTAGTTTATAAATGGATATATATCTCACTTAATTTAGGTCTAGCTGATAGTTATAAATGATTATATCGCTCCGATGTTAGATCTAGCTGGTAGTTATAAATGGATATATATCTCACTTAATTTAGATCTAGCTGTTAGTTATAAATGATTATATCGCTCCGATGTTAGATCTAGCAGGTAGTTATAAATGGATATATATCTCACTTAATTTAGGTCTAGCTGATAGTTATAAATGATTATATCGCTCCGATGTTAAATCTAGCTGATAGTTATAAATGATTATATCGCTCCGATGTTAGATCTAGCTGGTAGTTTATAAATGGATATATATCTCACTTAATTTAGGTCTAGCTGATAGTTATAAATGATTATATCGCTCCGATGTTAGATCTAGCTGGTAGTTATAAATGGATATATATCTCACTTAATTTAGGTCTAGCTGATAGTTATAAATGATTATATCGCTCCGATGTTAGATCTAGCTGATAGTTATAAATGATTATATCGCTCCGATGTTAGATCTAGCTGATAGTTATAAATGATTATAACGCTCCGATGTTAGATCTAGCTGGTAGTTATAAATGGATATATATCTCACTTAATTTAGGTCTAGCTGATAGTTATAAATGATTATATCGCTCCGATGTTAGATCTAGCTGGTAGTTATAAATGGCTATATATCTCACTTAATTTAGGTCTAGCCGATAGTTATAAATGATTATATCGCTCCGATGTTAGATCTCGCTGATAGTTATAAATGATTATATCGCTCCAATGTTAGATCTAGCGGATAGTTATAAATGATTATAACGCTCCGATGTTAGATCTAGCTGGTAGTTATAAATGGCTATATATCTCACTTAATTTAGGTCTAGCTGATAGACATAAATGATTATATCGCTCCGATGTTAGATCTAGCTGGTAGTTATAAATGGCTATATATCTCACTTAATTTAGATCTAGCTGATAGTTATAAATGATTATATCGCTCCGATGTTAGATCTAGCTGGTAGTTATAAAGGGCTATATATCTCACTTAATTTAGGTCTAGCTGATAGTTATAAATGATTATATCGCTCCGATGTTAGATCTTGCTGATAGTTATAAATGATTATATCGCTCCGATGTTAGATCTCGCTGATAGTTATAAATGATTATATCGTTTTGATGTTAGGTCTAGCTGATAGTTATAAATGATTATATCGCTCCGGTGTTAGATCTAGCTGGTAGTTATAAATGGATATATATCTCACTTAATTTAGGTCTAGCTGATAGTTATAAATGATTATATCGCTCCGATGTTAGATCTTGCTGATAGTTATAAATGATTATATCGCTCCGATGTTAGATCTCGCTGATAGTTATAAATGATTATATCGTTTTGATGTTAGGTCTAGCTGATAGTTATAAATGATTATATCGCTCCGGTGTTAGATCTAGCTGGTAGTTATAAATGGATATATATCTCACTTAATTTAGGTCTAGCTGATAGTTATAAATGATTATATCGTTTTGATGTTAGATCTAGCTGATAGTTATAAATGATTATATCGCTCCGATGATAGATCTAGCTGGTAGTTATAAATGGATATATATCTCACTTAGTTTAGGTCTAGCTGATAGTTATAAATGATTATATCGCTCCGATGTTAGATCTAGCTGGTAGTTATAAATGGATATATATCTCACTTAATTTAGGTCTAGCTGATAGTTATAAATGATTATATCGCTCCGATGTTAGATCTAGCTGGTAGTTATAAATGGATATATATCTCACTTAATTTAGGTCTAGCTGATAGTTATAAATGATTATATCGCTCCAATGTTAGATCTAGCTGATAGTTATAAATGATTATATCACTCCGATGTTAGATCTAGCTGGTAGTTATAAATGGATATATATCTCACTTAATTTAGATCTAGCTGATAGTTATAAATGATTATATCGCTCCGATGTTAGATCTAGCTGGTAGTTATAAATGGATATATATCTCACTTAATTTAGGTCTAGCTGATAGTTATAAATGATTATATCGCTCCGATGTTAGATCTAGCTGATAGTTATAAATGATTATATCGCTCCGATGTTAGATCTAGCTGGTAGTTTATAAATGGATATATATCTCACTTAATTTAGGTCTAGCTGATAGTTATAAATGATTATATCGCTCCGATGTTAGATCTAGCTGATAGTTATAAATGATTATATCACTCCGATGTTAGATCTAGCTGGTAGTTATAAATGGATATATATCACACTTAATTTAGATCTAGCTGATAGTTATAAATGATTATATCGCTCCGATGTTAGATCTAGCTGGTAGTTATAAATGGATATATATGTCACTTAATTTAGGTCTAGCTGATAGTTATAAATGATTATATCGCTCCGATGTTAGATCTAGCTGATAGTTATAAATGATTATATCGCTCCGATGTTAGATCTAGCTGGTAGTTTATAAATGGATATATATCTCACTTAATTTAGGTCTAGCTGATAGTTATAAATGATTATATCGCTCCGATGTTAGATCTAGCTGGTAGTTATAAATGGATATATATCTCACTTAATTTAGGTCTAGCTGATAGTTATAAATGATTATATCGCTCCGATGTTAGATCTAGCTGATAGTTATAAATGATTATATCGCTCCGATGTTAGATCTAGCTGGTAGTTATAAATGGATATATATCTCACTTAATTTACGTCTAGCTGATAGTTATAAATGATTATATCGCTCCGATGTTAGATCTAGCTGGTAGTTATAAATGGATATATATCTCACTTAATTTAGGTCTAGCTGATAGTTATAAATGATTATATCGCTCCGATGTTAGATCTAGCTGATAGTTATAAATGATTATATCACTCCGATGTTAGATCTAGCTGGTAGTTATAAATGGATATATATCTCACTTAATTTAGGTCTAGCTGATAGTTATAAATGATTATATCGCTCCGATGTTAGATCTAGCTGGTAGTTATAAATGAATATATATCTCACTTAATTTAGGTCTAGCTGATAGTTATAAATGATTATATCGCTCCGATGTTAGATCTAGCTGATAGTTATAAATGATTATATCGCTCCGATGTTAGATCTAGCTGGTAGTTTATAAATGGATATATATCTCACTTAATTTAGGTCTAGCTGATAGTTATAAATGATTATATCGCTCCGATGTTAGATCTAGCTGGTAGTTATAAATGGATATATATCTCACTTAATTTAGGTCTAGCTGATAGTTATAAATGATTATATCGCTCCGATGTTAGATCCAGCTGATAGTTATAAATGATTATATCGCTCCGATGTTAGATCTAGCTGGTAGTTATAAGTGGATATATATCTCACTTAATTTAGATCTAGCTGATAGTTATAAATGATTATATCGCTCCGATGTTAGATCTAGCTGGTAGTTATAAATGGATATATATCTCACTTAATTTAGGTCTAGCTGATAGTTATAAATGATTATATCGCTCCGATGATAGATCTAGCTGATAGTTATAAATGATTATATCGCTCCGATGTTAGATCTAGCTGGTAGTTATAAATGGATATATATCTCACTTAATTTAGGTCTAGCTGATAGTTATAAATGATTATATCGTTTTGATGTTAGATCTAGCTGATAGTTATAAATGATTATATCGCTCTGATGTTAGATCTAGCTGGTAGTTATAAATGATTATATCGCTCCAATGTTAGATCTAGCTGGTAGTTATAAATGGATATATATCTCACTTAATTTAGGTCTAGCTGATAGTTATAAATGATTATATCGCTCCGATGTTAGATCTAGCTGGTAGTTATAAATGGATATATATCTCACTTAATTTAGGTCTAGCTGATAGTTATAAATGATTATATCGCTCCGATGTTAGATCTAGCTGGTAGTTATAAATGGATATATATCTCACTTAATTTAGGTCTAGCTGATAGTTATAAATGATTATATCGCTCCGATGTTAGATCTAGCTGATAGTTATAAATGATTATATCGCTCCGATGTTAGATCTAGCTGGTAGTTATAAACGGATATATATCTCACTTAATTTAGATCTAGCTGATAGTTATAAATGATTATATCGCTCCGATGTTAGATCTAGCTGGTAGTTATAAATGGATATATATCTCACTTAATTTAGGTCTAGCTGATAGTTATAAATGATTATATCGCTCCGATGTTAGATCTAGCTGGTAGTTATAAATGGATATATATCTCACTTAATTTAGGTCTAGCTGATAGTTATAAATGATTATATCGCTCCGATGTTAGATCTAGCTGATAGTTATAAATGATTATATCGCTCCGATGTTAGATCTAGCTGGTAGTTATAAATGGATATATATCTCACTTAATTTAGATCTAGCTGATAGTTATAAATGATTATATCGCTCCGATGTTAGATCTAGCTGGTAGTTATAAATGGATATATATCTCACTTAATTTAGGTCTAGCTGATAGTTATAAATGATTATATCGCTCCGATGATAGATCTAGCTGATAGTTATAAATGATTATATCGCTCCGATGTTAGATCTAGCTGGTAGTTATAAATGGATATATATCTCACTTAATTTAGGTCTAGCTGATAGTTATAAATGATTATATCGTTTTGATGTTAGATCTAGCTGATAGTTATAAATGATTATATCGCTCTGATGTTAGATCTAGCTGGTAGTTATAAATGATTATATCGCTCCAATGTTAGATCTAGCTGGTAGTTATAAATGGATATATATCTCACTTAATTTAGGTCTAGCTGATAGTTATAAATGATTATATCGCTCCGATGTTAGATCTAGCTGGTAGTTATAAATGGATATATATCTCACTTAATTTAGGTCTAGCTGATAGTTATAAATGATTATATCGCTCCGATGTTAGATCTAGCTGGTAGTTATAAATGGATATATATCTCACTTAATTTAGGTCTAGCTGATAGTTATAAATGATTATATCGCTCCGATGTTAGATCTAGCTGATAGTTATAAATGATTATATCGCTCCGATCTTTGATCTAGCTGTTAGTTATAAACGGATATATATCTCACTTAATTTAGATCTAGCTGATAGTTATAAATGATTATATCGCTCCGATGTTAGATCTAGCTGGTAGTTATAAATGGATATATATCTCACTTAATTTAGGTCTAGCTGATAGTTATAAATGATTATATCGCTCCGATGCTAGATCTAGCTGATAGTTATAAATGATTATATCGCTCCGATGTTAGATCTAGCTGGTAGTTTATAAATGGATATATATCTCACTTAATTTAGGTCTAGCTGATAGTTATAAATGATTATATCGCTCCGATGTTAGATCTAGCTGGTAGTTATAAATGGATATATATCTCACTTAATTTAGGTCTAGCTGATAGTTATAAATGATTATATCGCTCCGATGTTAGATCCAGCTGATAGTTATAAATGATTATATCGCTCCGATGTTAGATCTAGCTGGTAGTTATAAATGGATATATATCTCACTTAATTTAGATCTAGCTGATAGTTATAAATGATTATATCGCTCCGATGTTAGATCTAGCTGGTAGTTATAAATGGATATATATCTCACTTAATTTAGGTCTAGCTGATAGTTATAAATGATTATATCGCTCCGATGTTAGATCTAGCTGATAGTTATAAATGATTATATCGCTCCGATGTTAGATCTAGCTGGTAGTTATAAATGGATATATATCTCACTTAATTTAGGTTTAGCTGATAGTTATAAATGATTATATCGTTTTGATGTTAGATCTAGCTGATAGTTATAAATGATTATATCGCTCCGATGTTAGATCTAGCTGATAGTTATAAATGATTATATCGCTCCGATGTTAGATCTAGCTGGTAGTTATAAATGGATATATATCTCACTTAATTTAGATCTAGCTGATAGTTATAAATGATTATATCGCTCCGATGTTAGATCTAGCTGGTAGTTATAAATGGATATATATCTCACTTAATTTAGGTCTAGCTGATAGTTATAAATGATTATATCGCTCCGATGTTAGATCTAGCTGATAGTTATAAATGATTATATCGCTCCGATGTTAGATCTAGCTGGTAGTTATAAATGGATATATATCTCACTTAATTAAGGTCTAGCTGATAGTTATAAATGATTATATCGCTCCGATGTTAGATCTAGCTGGTAGTTATAAATGGATATATATCTCACTTAATTTAGGTCTAGCTGATAGTTATAAATGATTATATCGCTCCGATGTTAGATCTAGCTGATAGTTATAAATGATTATATCACTCCGATGTTAGATCTAGCTGGTAGTTATAAATGGATATATATCTCACTTAATTTAGGTCTAGCTGATAGTTATAAATGATTATATCGCTCCGATGTTAGATCTAGCTGGTAGTTATAAATGGATATATATCTCACTTAATTTAGGTCTAGCTGATAGTTATAAATGATTATATCGCTCCGATGTTAGATCTAGCTGATAGTTATAAATGATTATATCGCTCCGATGTTAGATCTAGCTGGTAGTTTATAAATCGATATATATCTCACTTAATTTAGGTCTAGCTGATAGTTATAAATGATTATATCGCTCCGATGTTAGATCTAGCTGGTAGTTATAAATGGATATATATCTCACTTAATTTAGGTCTAGCTGATAGTTATAAATGATTATATCGCTCCGATGTTAGATCCAGCTGATAGTTATACATGATTATATCGCTCCGATGTTAGATCTAGCTGGTAGTTATAAATGGATATATATCTCACTTAATTTAGGTCTAGCTGATAGTTATAAATGATTATATCGTTTTGATGTTAGATCTAGCTGATAGTTATAAATGATTATATCGCTCTGATGTTAGATCTAGCTGGTAGTTATAAATGATTATATCGCTCCTATGTTAGATCTAGCTGGTAGTTATAAATGGATATATATCTCACTTAATTTAGGTCTAGCTGATAGTTATAAATGATTATATCGCTCCGATGTTAGATCTAGCTGGTAGTTATAAATGGATATATATCTCACTTAATTTAGGTCTAGCTGATAGTTATAAATGATTATATCGCTCCGATGTTAGATCTAGCTGGTAGTTATAAATGGATATATATCTCACTTAATTTAGGTCTAGCTGATAGTTATAAATGATTATATCGCTCCGATGTTAGATCTAGCTGATAGTTATAAATGATTATATCGCTCCGATGTTAGATCTAGCTGGTAGTTATAAACGGATATATATCTCACTTAATTTAGATCTAGCTGATAGTTATAAATGATTATATCGCTCCGATGTTAGATCTAGCTGGTAGTTATAAATGGATATATATCTCACTTAATTTAGGTCTAGCTGATAGTTATAAATGATTATATCGCTCCGATGTTAGATCTAGCTGGTAGTTATAAATGGATATATATCTCACTTAATTTAGGTCTAGCTGATAGTTATAAATGATTATATCGCTCCGATGTTAGATCTAGCTGGTAGTTATAAATGGATATATATCTCACTTAATTTAGATCTAGCTGATAGTTGTAAATGATTATATCGCTCCGATGTTAGATCTAGCTGGTAGTTATAAATGGATATATATCTCACTTAATTTAGGTCTAGCTGATAGTTATAAATGATTATATCGCTCCGATGATAGATCTAGCTGATAGTTATAAATGATTATATCGCTCCGATGTTAGATCTAGCTGGTAGTTATAAATGGTTATATATCTCACTTAATTTAGGTCTAGCTGATAGTTATAAATGATTATATCGTTTTGATGTTAGATCTAGCTGATAGTTATAAATGATTATATCGCTCTGATGTTAGATCTAGCTGGTAGTTATAAATGATTATATCGCTCCAATGTTAGATCTAGCTGGTAGTTATAAATGGATATATATCTCACTTAATTTAGGTCTAGCTGATAGTTATAAATGATTATATCGCTCCGATGTTAGATCTAGCTGGTAGTTATAAATGGATATATATCTCACTTAATTTAGGTCTAGCTGATAGTTATAAATGATTATATCGCTCCGATGTTAGATCTAGCTGGTAGTTATAAATGGATATATATCTCACTTAATTTAGGTCTAGCTGATAGTTATAAATGATTATATCGCTCCGATGTTAGATCTAGCTGATAGTTATAAATGATTATATCGCTCCGATGTTTGATCTAGCTGGTAGTTATAAACGGATATATATCTCACTTAATTTAGATCTAGCTGATAGTTATAAATGATTATATCGCTCCGATGTTAGATCTAGCTGGTAGTTATAAATGGATATATATCTCACTTAATTTAGGTCTAGCTGATAGTTATAAATGATTATATCGCTCCGATGCTAGATCTAGCTGATAGTTATAAATGATTATATCGCTCCGATGTTAGATCTAGCTGGTAGTTTATAAATGGATATATATCTCACTTAATTTAGGTCTAGCTGATAGTTATAAATGATTATATCGCCCCGATGTTAGATCTAGCTGGTAGTTATAAATGGATATATATCTCACTTAATTTAGGTCTAGCTGATAGTTATAAATGATTATATCGCTCCGATGTTAGATCCAGCTGATAGTTATAAATGATTATATCGCTCCGATGTTAGATCTAGCTGGTAGTTATAAATGGATATATATCTCACTTAATTTAGATCTAGCTGATAGTTATAAATGATTATATCGCTCCGATGTTAGATCTAGCTGGTAGTTATAAATGGATATATATCTCACTTAATTTAGGTCTAGCTGATAGTTATAAATGATTATATCGCTCCGATGTTAGATCTAGCTGGTAGTTATAAATGGATATATATCTCACTTAATTTAGGTCTAGCTGATAGTTATAAATGATTATATCGTTTTGATGTTAGATCTAGCTGATAGTTATAAATGATTATATCGCTCCGATGTTAGATCTAGCTGATAGTTATAAATGATTATATCGCTCCGATGTTAGATCTAGCTGGTAGTTATAAATGGATATATATCTCACTTAATTTAGATCTAGCTGATAGTTATAAATGATTATATCGCTCCGATGTTAGATCTAGCTGGTAGTTATAAATGGATATATATCTCACTTAATTTAGGTCTAGCTGATAGTTATAAATGATTATATCGCTCCGATGTTAGATCTAGCTGATAGTTATAAATGATTATATCGCTCCGATGTTAGATCTAGCTGGTAGTTATAAATGGATATATATCTCACTTAATTTAGGTCTAGCTGATAGTTATAAATGATTATATCGCTCCGATGTTAGATCTAGCTGGTAGTTATAAATGGATATATATCTCACTTAATTTAGGTCTAGCTGATAGTTATAAATGATTATATCGCTCCGATGTTAGATCTAGCTGGTAGTTATAAATGGATATATATCTCACTTAATTTAGGTCTAGCTGATAGTTTTAAATTATTATATCGCTCCGATGTTAGATCTAGCTGGTAGTTATAAATGGATATATATCTCACTTAATTTAGGTCTAGCTGATAGTTATAAATGATTATATCGCTCCGATGTTAGATCTAGCTGGTAGTTATAAATGGATATATATCTCACTTAATTTAGGTCTAGCTGATAGTTATAAATGATTATATCGCTCCGATGTTAGATCTAGCTGATAGTTATAAATGATTATATCACTCCGATGTTAGATCTAGCTGGTAGTTATAAATGGATATATATCTCACTTAATTTAGATCTAGCTGTTTGTTATAAATGATTATATCGCTCCGATGTTAGATCTAGCAGGTAGTTATAAATGGATATATATCTCACTTAATTTAGGTCTAGCTGATAGTTATAAATGATTATATCGCTCCGATGTTAAATCTAGCTGATAGTTATAAATGATTATATCGCTCCGATGTTAGATCTAGCTGGTAGTTTATAAATGGATATATATCTCACTTAATTTAGGTCTAGCTGATAGTTATAAATGATTATATCGCTCCGATGTTAGATCTAGCTGGTAGTTATAAATGGATATATATCTCACTTAATTTAGGTCTAGCTGATAGTTATAAATGATTATATCGCTCCGATGTTAGATCTAGCTGATAGTTATAAATGATTATATCGCTCCGATGTTAGATCTAGCTGATAGTTATAAATGATTATAACGCTCCGATGTTAGATCTAGCTGGTAGTTATAAATGGATATATATCTCACTTAATTTAGGTCTAGCTGATAGTTATAAATGATTATATCGCTCCGATGTTAGATCTAGCTGGTAGTTATAAATGGCTATATATCTCACTTAATTTAGGTCTAGCTGATAGTTATAAATGATTATATCGCTCCGATGTTAGATCTCGCTGATAGTTATAAATGATTTTATCGCTCCAATGTTAGATCTAGCGGATAGTTATAAATGATTATAACGCTCCGATGTTAGATCTAGCTAGTAGTTATAAATGGCTATATATCTCACTTAATTTAGGTCTAGCTGATAGACATAAATGATTATATCGCTCCGATGTTAGATCTAGCTGGTAGTTATAAATGGCTATATATCTCACTTAATTTAGATCTAGCTGATAGTTATAAATGATTATATCGCTCCGATGTTAGATCTAGCTGGTAGTTATAAAGGGCTATATATCTCACTTAATTTAGGTCTAGCTGATAGTTATAAATGATTATATCGCTCCGATGTTAGATCTTGCTGATAGTTATAAATGATTATATCGCTCCGATGTTAGATCTAGCTGGTAGTTATAAAGGGCTATATATCTCACTTAATTTAGGTCTAGCTGATAGACATAAATGATTATATCGCTCCGATGTTAGATCTAGCTGGTAGTTATAAATGGCTATATATCTCACTTAATTTAGATCTAGCTGATAGTTATAAATGATTATATCGCTCCGATGTTAGATCTAGCTGGTAGTTATAAAGGGCTATATATCTCACTTAATTTAGGTCTAGCTGATAGTTATAAATGATTATATCGCTCCGATGTTAGATCTAGCTGATAGTTATAAATGATTATATCGCTCC